>NC_056749.1:183289186-183484186 GCF_019279795.1 Protopterus annectens
ATCTAAACCTTGTCATCACAATGAACAAAACATGCTGGAGGGATAGGTTCCTGACCCAGAGACTCCCCATACTCTGGAATAGACTGCCCATACATATCAAGCAGAGCGCCTCATTGGCCCTCTTCAAAAGGAACCTTGATGATTGGATGGGAGATAGGAAATTCACCCCGGGGATCATGTCAGTCGCACTGCTAGACAGGGGCCTGGAGAAGTAAATATTGTGGGAAGAAATATCCAGGGAATTGTTATGGCTAGGCTTGCATAGGCCTTAGGGCCAATAGCCTAGTACCAACCTATGAACCTATGGTGGCTATTGCGCTGGTCAGGGTTTCCTATGAGGATATTGAAATGTATCGGTTTGCCTTCTGTTAGGAAATCACACCTTAAAGATATTTTTGCCTCTGCACTGGCACGAGCTGATCTAATTCATACTCTAGTTGTAAGCTTACCTGATTCAATGTCATCTGGCTCAAATTTTATTTACCTCATCAATTCTTTTACTTTGCAAAAGTTGGCACCATCTTTCTTTCTCACTCAGGTGTTAGTTACATAGCACATTAGACGTTAATATGAGCATTTTCTGTCTTAAACTGGCAGCTATTTATAGATCCATAAGGTTTGTTGTGCCACTTGTCTGGTAGCACTTGTGGGATTGGCTAGCTGGCATTCACTTTTAGCTCTTACTGGTGTTACATGAGCCATTATTTTCATGTGGTGATCTACACTGCAGATTTGGCGAACCAAAGGTGAAGTGTTAATCATTTTGGAAAGTGATAAACATGCCTCTAGAGTTTTTTTTTTTTATGAATCTTGGGTTTTTCTAGCATAAAGGCGATTGCCTGTTTACTTGAGTATTGATCTCATTCCTCATGTTTTGGGGGCGAGGGAGATTCCTCTCTGTTATTTAGCATGCATGCATGCTTTCCTTACCTTTTGTGTTGCATTGGTGATGAACTGAGCAGAGTTGGACTTGTCAGTGGAGGGTCTGTTTCTCTCACCACCTTGGGCTGAGAATTCTGCACAGCATGCTTATTGACTTTCTTTAACCTAATTATTTACATACTCTGATCACAGAAGATGTTTTAAGCCGTAAGAGTGTTTCAAGGCAGAAGGAGCTGAAGAGTTGAAGTACATGCCGGGTGTCTTTTCTTTTCCACAGTGCTTTATTGTGGTGCTGGGTAGGAGGAATTTGCATTTTTTAAAATGAAGGATCAGAGGAGGAAATCTAAGGGTTGAGAGAGAAAATGTGTGTGAAGAAAGAGAAGGATAAAGGGAAGTGATTGAAAGAATAAGTGAGAGGGATGGACAATGGAATGAAAGGAGACAGTAGAATAAAAGGGAATATACATATATATATATATATTATATATATATATATATATATATATATATATATATATATATATATATAAAAAATGGGTCTACTTTCATATCATTAAATCACACATTACCGAAGACCGTAACATTGAGACCATAACCATGAAAGTAAAATGTGCTGAATATGCATAAGAACAAATCCCAAAGTATTAAACACAATGAAAACATAAACCTCCCAACTTACACCACAAAACACAAACCAACAAACACAAAATAAAGCACTACTGACTTCTCTACATTTAAGCACGGGGGCAAGCCACCCAGCACCCCCAACACCCCCTTCAAATTTAATATACCAACTCTGAAATTGCACTGTAGTAGAGGAAAGGTCAATTTCCCAATCCCAAATGTACTGCAATCTCCATAACAGATGTCCGAATACTTTCTAACACTGGTACCTCTCCCTTCCCTAAACACCTACATCCTACCAACACAAACACATGCACTCCCACTCACTTATCCCGGCACCGGAAACAACACTCACAGAATTTACTTAAATACACAAATTCTACCCTCAGCATTAAAATCTTCCTTCCCCATTGCTTCAGAACTTTTACAACACAAACTCACAAATTCCCTTCACCAGTACATGTAATGTCTGCCACGTATATTTATTAAAATGTACCACTTCTTATGGGGATACCGCACTACTCAAACAAAGCACAATACCTACCTTCACAGATGATTCGGTATTCTCTGACTCAATATTATGAAGTTTCAGGATTTTAACAAGTATATCTTCTCATCTCGATATTCTGGCCTTCAGTAATGTGGGATTTTGTGATTTGAAAGTAGACCCATATAAATATATATATATATATATATATATATATATATATATATATATATATATATAATATATAGTGTGTGTATGTATAATATAGAGATAGATATTTGGATAGATATATATATATTTGAACTTCTCAGTATAAGAGACCAGACATATCTTCAACTCATAACCACATTAATTCTGTCTTCACTTCTACTCTCACCATCTTTTCAATGGAAAAAATTCATAGAGCTACTTTCTCTGCAAGATTCTGTTAATCATATGAATTCTCTATTCTTTGGTAAGCTCTATTCCAGTGGATCTTGTTTGCTAGACTAGGAATTTTGTGAATTCCATGCATTTAATAGAATTATTCTCTTTGCTTGACTATTTTTTGCTTTTTCCTTTTTAGCACCCTTGTTATATTGGTTTTAACTCTGCAAAAAATTACAGGAGGTATAATTATAAAATTTTTAGTTAGATTGACCAATGTTCATGATTATACTGTTGTCTTAATATATTTTATAGATGGACTTCACCCTATTATCTTTGTATGTCAGTGGTTTGAATCCATCCATTAGTCCTCAACCCCTTTTTCCCCATTTATCCAAGGAAAAGATCTAACCTGCTATATTATTTAAAAGCAAACAATGCTCAAGTTATATTCCTTGAAGGAACACACTTTAAATGTGCAGATAACATATGGAATTCCCTAATTATTCATTTTTACCATGGTCATCATTTAAAAAAGTAACAGAAGAGTTGTGGTGATTTATGGAAAAAAATGCTATCCCACCACAGACCATTTATAATACGAGGACCAAGATGGTCTCAACTCTTGTTATAGAACATAACAAATTATTGACTCTAGTAACTGTGTATTGGTTTCCTGGGATGGGATAACATTTAGCTAAAAAGCACATAGACTTTATTATTAACAAGTATATATGCACTTTAATAATAGGAGGTGACCTCAATTTTTATTAAATGTTTCAGATTCTAGTAATGAAAGAAAACAAAGAATGACTTCAGTTGCAAAAGTAGTTAAAAACTGGATTAAAAATCTTAAGTTTCATTCACTCTTAGGACTTCAAATCATTACTCTTGCCTAATTATTTGTTTAAATAGGCCATGAGCATGGAACAGGCTTCCCATCCAATTTAAGTATTGTTTCTCCCTAACCAGATTCGTGTAACATAGACAATTTTATGGGGAGCAGGAAATTTATCCCTGGTTTGGAACCTTTGTCTCTAATGTACACATGCAATACATAAACAGTTCATCTCCCATGCCCCTGCTTGCAAATGTTTCAGACCCCAAACCCCTGCTTAGTTATCAAGGGTACGGGAACTTCTCAGGGATTTGGGATGCATGGCTGGACTTAAAAACCCTTCTGGTCATTAGCCTAGTAAATGCCTATGACCTGAATTTAGTGGATGACTTTGGAAAGGTCACTAAGGCAATGGATGAGGGAAAAACTGTGTATACTGCCTAACTAGATCTGGCTAAAGCATTTGTAACAATACCACACTCGGGCATTGTCAACAAACTTATGGAACTAGGTATACACCCTTTATGACATGCTGGATAGCTTGCTGGCTCACTGATGGGGACCCAGGAGGTTAGAGTCTGCTTGTTTTCCTCCACAGGTAGGCCGGTCACCAGTAGAGACCCCTGGGCTCTGTGCAGGGACCAATCCTTGTTGGCATCTAATTCTTGGATGTCAAAGCCAATGTCAAAGGCTTTTGGCTGACCAGCTTCACAGATCATTACTAACTAGGAGTAGTCATTGAATCCGCCAATATGAAAACACCCTACAGGATGGCCTAATACAAATGCTTGGTGCCAAAACCATGGCTTAAAACTCAATACCCAGAAATGCATTATATTACCTTTTGGGAAGTCTAACACACCAGGGAAACTGTCATCAACAGAATACCCTTAAAAGTTGATTCACTTCAGGGATCTGGGAACTTGTATAAATAGTAAACTAGCCTTTGACTAGCATTTGTCAAAGGTAGTAAAAAAATCCTTCTGTTTTGCTGAACGCATAAGCAAGGAGATAACACCTAGGTCAAGAGAGGTCATCATACCACTGTACTTGGTCCTCATCACACCCATCATAGAGTATAATGCCCGTTCAATATGTACCTTACCAGACACATGCAACAACTGGAACATCCACAAAGACTGCTTACAAAAAGAATACAGGGAGTAAACACAATGTCCTATGCTGATTACGTCAAAGCCCTGTCCCTCTCTTTGGAATAATACAGACTTCTGAGAGGTGATCTTTGCCTGGCGTACAGGGCATCCCTTATCCCTATTTTGATAAATCTTTTGCACATCCAACAGTATCAGAAATACAAAATTAAAAGACCTAAATTTTGCTTATGAAATAGCATGTTTTGGAGAGACAGATATGTTTCTCAGGAAATTCTGATTCTCTGGAACAGGCTTCCCATCCATGTGAAGCAGAGTTCTTCACAATCCCTTTTCAACTGCATCTTGGACCAGTGGATAAGTAACTGGAAATTCACCACCTAGTCTGGCTACTATGTCTGTAATGGATAGAGGCTGTCAGCAAATCACCTATATACATCAAATTTATGGGTCACATTTGGGTAGCATGGCTAGGTTTATATGGACACTAGTGATCATTAGCCTAGTATACACCTATGAACCTATTTCCAGAAAGACAACTGTGGAAGTTGAATTTGAGAATACATGCAGACAGTGATTTGGCCTTTGGTCATCATGTGCCTGCTGTAGTAAGGAAATAATTTTGTGCTGTGCAGCTTATAAGCAGAGGTATTGCATCTAGGGCCAAACAGGTCATTGGTCTTATATGAGCCAAGTACAGTGGAACAATCAATGGAGTATAATACTCCCTTCCCTGACCAAGCATATGCAGCAATTGGGAGCACCCACAGAGGTTCATCACAAAATGAATATAGGGTGTAGACGACATGCTGTACACTGTCTCAAAGCCTTATTATACACTGTCTCACAGCGTTTATAGGGAACAACCTGTGCCTGGCTTTCAAAACATCCTCTCATTAAGCCTTTATAGAAATATTGCATATCTACAAAGCAAATGGCAT
Organism: Protopterus annectens; assembly: GCF_019279795.1. NCBI lineage: Eukaryota > Metazoa > Chordata > Ceratodontiformes > Protopteridae > Protopterus > Protopterus annectens. The sequence goes on from NC_056749.1 coordinate 183,294,437, forward strand.
GAGAAACACTTGACCTTGGAACTTGATCCACATCTGTGGTACAAGTAAGACATGTTAGAGGGAAAGGTATGTGTCTCAGACTCTGAGATTAATCACTTCTCTGGAGCAGGCTTCCCATGTATGTGAAGCAGAGTTCCTCCATGCACTTATTCAAGCATAATTTGGACCATTGAATGGGGAGTTGTAAATTTACCCTAGGTCTGCCACCTGTAGCCCTGTTAGAAAGAGGAAGCATGTAAATGCTTGGCCTCTCTTACCTAAGCTACACCCTTTACAAAATGAGTGGTAGCAAATCCAGTCATCACATTTGGGAAGCATGGTTGGGTTTAAAAAGGCCCTTCAGTCTCATTAGTCTAGTAGTCACCCTATGGAACCTATAGTTTACCCTTTGGTATGTATGCCACAAGACCTTGTCCTGTATACCTTGCTGTTAGGAGACTTGTTATCCTTGACCTCCTTTTCTTCAGCAGGTCAAATAGTGCAGTCAGCACAGGAATGAGAGATCTAAAACTACATCAGGAAATAAAACATGGAGTGGATAGGTTCATCACCCAGCATCTCCACTACAGTGGACTAAACTTGCTTGTAAGTCAAGCAATGTGTTTGTCTTCTATCAAAAGTAAATGAGATGACTGGATGGGTAACATTACATTTACAATGTAATTTACAGGCCTCACTTTCCTTGAAAAGGGTGGCAAGACCCGAGGATGGTTATGTCAAGGCATAACATGGCCACTGACAAATTGTGATGTATATCCTCTGATACTATATAATTCCGATAGCATATGCTGGCTTTGCCAAAAGGTCACCTTCCACTGGGGGCCATGCCTTTTACACATCTGTGGTAGATGCCTAGCAGGCGTACGTACTAGGTGCTCATACTACCTCAGCTGACACTTTTCAACCATAAAGATAATGAATTTCTCCTATGATCCATCTAGATTGTCAAGTTCCTCCATCTGTCATAGAGAGAGTCCAACTGCCCTTTCAAGGAATCTCCCCTCTTCTGCTTTTATGTTTGGTGGTCTCCTTTGTCACTAACCTAAGGTTGTAGTGACTATGGGTAAAAATGGGTATACAGACTTATTAACAAACTGATAGCTTCCTCCTATGACTTTGTCCTCACTTCACTGTCACTGTCCAGTGAAATGCTTTCAGTACTGGTACTACACTCATCCATTGTAAGTGGCGCAGTCCTATCTAAATTCATTCATGAACAAGACCTCCAGGTTTATGGTTAAGTTAGCACTGTTAGTCCACCTATCAGCACATGTTTGGAAAGTGGGAGTAAACCATGGACCACCAGTGAAATCAAAACAAACATGAAACCAACATGCAAACTTCACAGAAAAGGCATCCATGTCAAGAACTGAACAAAGGCACCCAGGCACTGCGATGCGGCAGTGGTAGAGTCTATACCACCATGCTACCATAAAATGTGCATATGTGTTATAGTAGTCCAAATATTGGTTAAGGCAATAACATTACTTGTATTCTACAGAGTTTAAAGGGTCAGCTGATGGACTATTTTCCGACTTAAGGCATTCCCAGAAAGACATCTTCAACAATGAGTTTTGCAAAACAAGATAAGGAGTTTGATAAAGATACTTCTAGAATAAAATGTATGTGAGTTTTTATGGCGTATTTTATTGTATATTTAAATAGTGCATTTATGCTAAACATAAATAAAGCATTTCAAATGTTGTGGCTGTTTCTGCTTGTATACATTCTGACATGGCCTTTCCATGTTATGGGAGAAAGGCACAATCTAAAAGTTGGAGACTCAAGAGTTTATATGGATAATGACTTTTCGGTACAAACCTGAACTAACAAATGCTTTTCTACCTTCTTTAAAACTCTAGAGAAATTAAATTTCATTTGAAGTTATTGTATCCTGCTTTAGTTAGTCTTCTAATCACTATGATTAAAAACCTGCCCTGATCCTAGGCAGGCACAAGATGAACTGGCAAAAAGAAAACAATTGGAAGTATGGCAAAGGGACAAAAACAAGTAACCAAAAAAATGCAGATTTCAAGATTGAGAGATTCCATAAAAATGACACGTAAACTTTAAATGAGGATAGTATATAAACGGGATTTGTTTATGCAGATGTAACTAAATTATGAGTTTTAACGATTGAAAATCAGTAAGTACAAAAGACTGGTGGTGGTACATGCTGTCAGGTGAATGTTCTGTTTGTATTCATACTGCAAACCATGTAAATTTGCTTCCAAAAAATGTTCTGTGACTCTAGGGGAGGAAGGGGAAAAAGAAATGTAAATTGTCTCTTGCATTTAACTGAAAGAAATTGGGGCAATTCTCTTAAAACAAAGCAGTGGAAAGACCGAGTGAAGCCAGCACTTTAATTGCATGGCAGTCTCTCTCTCTCTCATTCTCTCTCTCTCTCTCTCTATATATATATATATATATATATATATATATATATATATATATATATATATATATATATAAAAAATATAGTATAGTATACCATGCAGGTTGCATACTGAAATATTTTACAACTATCTGCAGATATCAGGAAGCAGACACTGTGCAGACTAATCTGTTTTATATCTTGTGCCTTTGGTATGCATCTTAATTTGAAATGTCTGCGTATGCAAAACTAGTCAGTTTTAACTAAAATCAGCCTCTCTCTTGTAAGCACACCTTTTTGTTGACAATACAGATGGTCGATAGCTGTATGACAATGGACATTTCCTAGGGATGTCCTTCCTACAGTGATTGTGCAGTTTTGGAGTTGGAATATGTAAGCAGCAGGAGTTGTGGAAGGCACAGCCCTCCTTCTTCAAAGATACTGTTTTATTGTTTACATTGTTCAAAGGGTTAGCCTCTTGACCACAAAGTTTGTTTGATGATGCAAGTGCATGGACATTTTTTTGTCAAAGCAAGTGCATCAACTTTTATTATTATCACGAATGGCATTATAGATGACCTTCTATATCACTGTTGCAGTATTATTTACTATAGGGATCTCCCACCTAGGATAGCCTGACATTTGGCCAATATATCAATGCCTTATAATCTTGTATGTGCTGCATGTCACAAATATGCTACCTGCACAGGATGTAGGACGTAAATGTGACATACAGCTGCAGTTACCCAAAACTTTGCTGTCAGTCCAAACGTGTTATCGCAAGTCTATCTGAACACCTTGTTGCTGTGCTGAATATCTGTCAGATAAGTGCCCTGTTGGTGTAATTTTTTTCTTCTCTTTCGTCTTGTATTTTATTTTGCTTACCTAGAGTTCATATCATCCTAGAAGTAAAAATGTCAGTGTGGGAGGTAGATAGCCCATAAGCATAACCACGAACAGTCTCTCTCATGTTTGTGTGCTTCCCACAACTATACTGCTTGTAGTTTCTGTAAGACATTTGTGCCTAAGACACTCATAAGACATTTCTGTTCCCTGGCCATTTATCTTGAATAGAAAATAAAAGTCTTAAACAGTTACTTCAGGGTCGCATGGTGGTATCCATTAATCTAGAGATACCTCCTGCTAGATAAGGAGGAGGTGAAGATACTGGAATCAAATTAGATTTTATTGGAAAAAAAATGAGCAAACTGGATCCAAACAAAGCACAGGGAGGAGATGGAGCTAGTAACAATGACATGAGAACACTTCAGCAAGAACTTACAGTACCATTATATCTGTTATTCACTAGGTCATATAAATATGGGTAGATTCCTGAAGATTAGAGACATGCACTTATTAAGCTTGTCTTTAATGGAAAGGGGAATAGGACAAACCCAGAATGATATAGACCCTTAAGTCTACTTTCATGTTGTGGAAAAATAATGGAGAAGGTAATATTGGATAAGTTATTGTCAGAAGTGGATAGGTTGGGACTTGAAACCATATATCAGCATGCATATGTTGAAAACAGATATATTACCACCTGTAACATGATGTACTATAACAATATAATAGCTATGAATGAAAAATTGTGCTGTGATGTAATTTATATAGATTTAACTTCAGCATTTGACAGGGTCATACACAAACACTGATCAATAAACTAGTACAACTAGGTATTGCTGTACTCTTGATAAGATGGATAACTGCATGGCTTACAAATAGGGCATGGCAAGTATCATACAGCAACTGGACAGGTGAAATTCTTGGTTATAATCAAGGTATCCCACAGGGCTTTGTCCTAGGTCCTTACTTGTTTAGATTGTATTTTTCAGACCTAACTTTTTCATCTAAGGTGTTCCACAGTCTATATGCAGATGACCTGAAATTGGGTAAACTGATTACGTGTTACTGATAAGGCATGTCTGCAAATAACTTTACTAAATTGACCATTTGGGGACAGCAGAATAATATGCTGATAAATGCATCAAAAGCTAAGCATATGAGATTTTGGAGACATAACTTGAAAGGTGAAAATTTAATACAGCACACAGTGATTGAAACTGTTATTGAGTTATAGAACTATAGGTTGTATAAAAAGATTTATAAAATCTAGGATATCAAAAATAATGAAGTAATTGTTTTAGTTGCATTAGACCCCAAACTTGAGTATGGAATAACAATATGGAAACCTTATAAGAAAACAAGCATGAGTAAACTGGAAAGAGTACAGCAGAAATATACCAAGGGGCTCCATGGGTGTGAAAATCTAAGTTATTATGAAAGAGTAAAATATCTGAACTTGTACAGTGTCTCTTACAGATATCCAAGAGGAGATCTTATTCAGGTATATAGGGCATTTAGAGACAACTACCTTTGGGAATGTTTGGGGTTATCAAGAGAATCATCAGACAACCTATGTAGAAGATTCTATAGGAATGAGACTTGTACTAGTTGATTTTCTGACAGAGTAGCCGATGCATGGAACAGACTACCAAATTACATTAAAGCAACTACTAGTTTAGATATTTTTAAGAACAGCCTGGACACTTTGTATATTGGCAAGCTAGAAGGGCAATAATGCCCGTGCTTGAAATATTTGTATGCATGTATATTTAAGAATTCTAGGCTGGATTCTTTAGCTGTCCAGCCTCCCTCTAGAAGTGGGTGGTAGCTCTGTAGGCTGTCTGTTGTCTACATTGGATTTCTCTACTGTGACCCTGTTGAAGGCCGGCAAAGATCCGTCATTTCACAAGTCCTTTGAGGCTTTCCAGGTGTCTACTTCAGATGTCAAGGGGGAATTGAAGTTGATTATCTCTGGTATTTGTCAAGGCTGATGTCCTTTCCAAGGAAAGACCTCTGAGTGAATGGCAAGAGTTTACTCAGGGCTTATTTTCTGCCTTGATGTCTGTGAAGTTTCCTCAATGGGTTTCATGCCTGCTCTTCCTTGGACTAATACCTCTTTTAAATGGCCTAGGTAACTGGATTCCTTCGATGAGGATTCAGTCTTATGCGGGGTCTTTGTCCTATTCTTCACAGATGCCTTCGCCTTTGGCTTATGGTTCTGATGAGGTGGACTCTATTAGCCCTGCGTCTTCTTTTGAGGAATTGTCCTTTGGAGATATATTTGATAGGATGATGGAGTACTTTGTGGGATTCATCTCAAGTTTCATAGTTTCATAGTTTCATAGTTTAGTACTAGGCTATCTGCCCTGGGGCATTTGTAAGCCTAGTCATAGTGATGTGGCTTTCGCCACCCCATGAAATGGTACAAAAATGCACAGAATAGATTTAGAATACTGTGCCTCTGTCTAGTAGTGACACAGTGAAGGTCCCCTTATATAATAGAATTAGTTCACTGTGCCCCTGTCTAGTAGTGACACAGATGTGACCCCTGGGGTAAACTTACGATCTCCCATCCACTCATCAAGATTTCTCTTGAAGAGAGTCAGTGAGGGGCTCTGCCTAACATGAACTGGGATCTTGTTCCAGAGCATGGGAAGCCTCTGGGTTAGGAATCTATCCCTCCAGCATGTCCTATTCATACTTGTGCCGAGGTTTAAGTCTTTAGCTCTCGTGGTTCTAATGGATTTGGATTTTTTGAGGTGGAGCATGTCCATCAGTTCCTGATTGGACATAGCCTTGTACGTCAGGCAGAGATCACCTCTGAGCAGGCGGTATGCTACTGAATAGAGCTGGAGTTTCTTTAGTCTGGCAGAATAAGACATATGTTGGAGACCCTTGATCCTCTTGGTGAGGTACTTTTGTGGTCTCTCCAGCTGTTGCAAATGCCGGGTGAGGTACATACCAAATGGGGCATTATACTCAAACATGGGTCTGATGAGGGAGGAGTATAGGGGTACAATGACATCCTTGGATCTGGATGTGAATCCCTTCATGATAAGGTGTGCAAGGTAGAATGTTTTTCTAACCACTTTGGCAACGTGGGTGTCAAATGAAAGGTCGCTGTCGACTTGGGTCCCTAGGTCTCTGATTACTTTTTCCATACTCAGTGGGTTGCTGTCTGTGATAATTTGTGGGTACTTTGTTTTTCCCAAAGGGGATGACTATACATTTTTTGGCATTTAGTTTAAGGCCATGACTCCGGCACCTGTTGTCCATTTCTGTAAGGCCTTTTTGTAGGATGTATGTGTCCACTGGTGTATCGCCTATGGCGCCTAGTTTGCAGTCATCTGCGAACTTTGTCAGCCACAACCCTCCCATGTTTGCTTTAACATCTGAGAAATAAATGACAAACAAGAGGGGTCCCAGGACAGATCCCTGTGGGACACCACTTGTGACTGGCTTTGAGTCTGACATTGCTCCAATGATTTTAACTTTATGGGTTCTGTCCTTTAGCCAGTTTGCAACAAATCTAGTGACATAAGGGTTTATGTTTAAGCTGTTGAGCTTATCTATGATGCCTGAGTGGGGTATTGTATCGAAGGCCTTAGCCAAGTCCAGGTAGGCTGTATGGACTGCTTTGCCCTCATCAATGGCTCTAGTGACTGTTTCAAAAAAGTCAACCAGGTTCAATAGGCAGGATCTGCCCTTCACAAAGCTGAACTGGGTGGGGTCAAGTGTCTGTAGGTCCCCATTGTCTCTGTTTATGAGTTCCATAATGATTCTTTCCATAGCTTTGCAGACCAGGCTGGTTAAGCTTATGGGGCGGTAGTTCCCAGGGTCTGTAGAGGTACCCCCTTTGTGGAGTGGGACCACTGTTGCAGTACGCCAGTGTTCAGGTACATATCCTGCAGTAAGGCTAAGGTTAAATAGCATTTTTATGTGCGGGTTTAGCTCCTCTTGGAGTTCACACAGCATGCAACCCGGGATACCGTCAGGTCCCATTGATGCTGTGTGTTTAGCTTTGTTGAGGGCGGCTCTCACTTGAACATCTGAGATGACAGGGAGATTACTTTTAGCTGGGATAAGTATTTCTTCTTTTGGGGGTGAGGGAGGGGAGAAATTTGCACTGAACCTGTCAGCCAGAATGTTGGCAATATCTGTGGGTTCAGTGTATTTTTTGTTGTTGTGAACTAACTCTGAGCATATCTGAGCATTTCTGCCCAGTTTTCTAAGCTGAAGAAGGCTTTGTGGTTATCTTTAGTGTCCTTAGCGATTTTTCTCTCAAAGTTGGCATTGGATGTTTTTATAAGAGAACATAGTTTTCTGCTAGTGTTGATCAGAGATGTCTCCCCTTTATAGGATTTTGCTCTGTCGTGCAGTAACTTCCTTCTTTTGTTATACAATTTGTTAATGGCTGAGGTCCACCAGACAGGACGCTTGCCTTTGGTGGAGAGGGACTTGGATTTATTTGGGATTGCATGATCCATGCATTCTTGGAGATGTCCATAGAAAGCATTTGTGAAGGATTCGGCATTGTGGGATGTGGTATCCACTGGCCCAGTGGGCTTAAAGGATACCATCTCAGTCTTAAGAAGAGTGAAGTCTGCTTTTGAGACGTTTTTCACTGTGGTCTTTTGTGCTGGGGGTGGAGGTGGGATATGTATATCCAGGGTGATTAGTTTATGGTCAGATCTCACTAGTGAGGGGTATACCTCCGGTGTGGAGCATTTTGTCCCCATGTTTGTGATAATCAGGTCTAGTATATTATCTCCCCTAGTGGGAGAGGTGACTAGTTGTTCCAGTGCATTTGAATTTATGAATTCCAGGAACCTTTGGGCTAGGGTGTTAGGGCTAGAATAATGTACCCAGTCTATGTTTGGGTAGTTGAAGTCTCCCAGTATGATGGTATTTTGTGATACATTCCTATCCTCCAATGTCTTCAGGAAGGCTGAGTGGGGTTCCTGAGATTGGGAGGGTGGTCTGTAACATGCTACCAGTTGTATAGTAGTTTTGCCTATGGTTAGTTGCACCTGTATGGTCTCCGATGCTTCATGTGTTGCTACTAACCTGGAGGTGTGGGTGTCCTTGATGAATATGGACACTCCCCCTCCCTTTGTGGTTCGGCCCGGGTTTTGGGGCCGAAAAGCATGATACGAGGTATAGCCTGGTAGCGCTGGGGTGCTCTCACGAGCCTTGAACCAGGTTTCAGTTACTGCACAGACGTCGATGTTCTCCATACTGAGGAGTGCATCAAGTGCCTGCATCTTGAGATTTAGACTTCTGGCGTTGGGCAGCATTATCCTTAGTTTTTTTCCATTTTTGTTTTCTAAGGAGGTGGGTTTGTCTTTTGCTCCTTGCCTAAAAAAGGCACTATGTGGGTGGCAAGAGCCTTAGCCAATATCCGGAAACCCAGTGGTGACAGGTGCAAGCCATCCCTTGCAAAGCAGCGTGGCTTGTCCAACATGTCATCCCAGGCAGACAGGCATTGGATCCCCTTAGAATGACACCAGTAGTTGAGCCAATTATTAAAGCTGATCATCTTGTCTTTGTACTGTGGCATCATTCTTGGTGAGGGCAAGATGCTGCTCAGGGTCAGGGTCATACCGGCCTGGGCTACATGATCAAAGTGCTCCTCTATGTCTTTCATTAGTCCAGGGAGGTATGTCTCAGGTCATTCACACCAGCATGGACAATGACGGAGTCATATTTGTACTTGCTTTGGAGTGACCTGAGTGCGTGTGTTATGTGGCGGATCCTAGCTCCCGATAGGCAGCTCACAGTCACCCTCTCCTTGTTCAGCCTGGTAAGTGGGACATCAGTGTGTCTGACTATAGAGTCACCTATTACTAGTGTATCAGGCATAGTGTTTGGCCTTAAGGGCTGTGATTGATTGACACACTGATTTATTGAAGTATGTGTTGCATGTGTTTTATTTTGAGGTGGTGGAGTTTTGGATGTCTGCTTTGGGAGCCTTTGTTGTTTTGGTAAGTTTTTTATTAGAGCCTCCGAGAATGTCTTTGTGTTATGTGTTTGGTTTGCAGTTGTGGTAGGTCTATGTGGGACTGGGTTTGTTGTGTGTGTGGTTACCATCTCCTCCTGTCTGGTCATGCCAGCCCTGAGTTGAGAGAGTTCAGCCTCCAGTTTGGCTATATAGTTGCATCTGTCGTATGTATTTGTGTTTGTTGGGAGGAGGAGAGGGTTGTCTGTGTACATGAGACAATTGTAGCATTGTCTCAAGATACCCTTGTGTCTGATATTCAGAGAAAATATTATGAGTTGCTTCAGGTGGATACTCCTAAACCCTCTGCAGTTCCTCCTGTGCTGGCTGCCTTGTTAGATACTTTCATTGCTACTTCCAAGTCTCCTGATTCCCCACCTCCTGCTCCTAAGAAACCTGGTAGGTTCTATAAGGTCCATGAGGATTGTCAATTTTTAAGTATCCTCGTGCTGATCCTTCTTTGGTGTCAGTCTCCTCTGACAAATCTTCTAAGCTTTTGCCCTCTTCCACACTTTTGCCTTCTGATACAGATAGTAGGGCAATGGAGAGGATTGGTAAGGTGGTTTTTAGTGCTTTTACCTTGGCCTTTAGGGCTATTCATTACCAGACCTACATGACCAGATATGCTCTGGCCTTGATTGTTCAGGCTTGTCAGGTTGTTTCTGACTTCTCTGATTCTGAAAGCAAATCTTTTGCCTTATCTAATTTAGGTTCTACTTCTCAAGTGGCTCACCACTGTATCTAGTATAGCTATGATGCTGCTGATGTCTCTTCCAGGTCTGTGGCTTTTGGGTTTGTCATGAGGAATTGTTCTTGATTTCATCTCCAGTCTTTGCTTGAGGATATTAAGGCCAAGTTGTTGAATTATTCTTTGTTAATAAACATCTTTTTTTGAACTGCTGCTGCTGCTGGCCTGTTTACATCTCTTCAAGTGAAAGGCAAAGCCTTGCAGGACTTTAAACATATTTTTGTCTTTTCTATCATTAAATTCTAGAGGAACTATCCTTTTAGATCTGCTTTTGTCCTCAGGCATACCCACCAGGCTTCCAAGGGCAGGAGGGATGATAGGTGAGCCTTCTCTGCTAAGGCTTCTTAGGCTTATGTGGCCCTGAAGCTTTCTTTATCTGATAAGCCTACCTCTCCCTGACAGTTTGCCCTCCCACTCTTAGATGGGGTTCCTTTCTTCCTTCAGTTTTCTTTGTCTTCCAAACTGGCTTCTAAATACTTCAGACTCTTGGGTTCTTTCTATCAACTGTCAGGTTTACATCATGGTATGGAAGTCTCTTCCTCTTTTTTCAGGGATTCCTCAACCTCTCTAGAGCAACTTTCTCATTTTCTGGAGGTCCTAGGGTCCCTGGTGAACCAGGGAACCATTCAGCCTGTTCCCAAGTGGGAAAGCATTTTTATTTCAAGATGTTCCTGGTTCCTCGAAACAAGGGCAGTTGGAGACCTATTTTGGATCTCTTACCTGTTCAACACCTTTCTCACATTCCCCTCTTTTCAGATGCTTACTCTTCAAACCCTGTTTCCTCTCTTACTACCCCAGGTTTTTCTGGTATCTTTCTATCTGAAGGATGCTTGCCTTCATATCACTATTCACCCACTTTTTGGTTTTGCCATGCTTATTTATAACCAGGACCATTTTCCAGTCAGGGGTCTTTCTTATCCTCTATTTGTGTGAGTTCTTCCAGTCTGGCTTGGCTTATTCTTCTGTGCAGGCCCATTTGTCAGCCATTTCTGCTGGTCGGCACTCGAATACCCCCTTGGCTTCTTGTTTTCCGATCAAACAATCTCTTAAAGGGGTCCTGCATCTTAGGCCTCCAAGGAAACCTATGCCTCCCCCTCCTTGGGACCTTAATTTTGTTTGGCAAAAATTGACTCTGGCTCCTTTGGCACCTGCAGATTCTGCTTTTTTGCCACATTGTACCTGGAAGAGGTTTCTGAGTTTCAGGCCGTTATGGCCATTCCTTTTTTTGTTTTTTTTTTTTCCTAAGGGACAGGGTGTCCTTTATACTAATCCCCCATTTATGCCCAAGGTGGTGAATGAGTTGTACTGACAACTTCTTCCCTTCTCTTCAATCTGCTAGTGTGAGGGTCTTGCACACCTATGATTTGCACAGACATCTCGGGTACTATTTGGATCAAACTAAGGCTGTTTGTAAGTCTGACCAGCTTTTTGTTTTTTTCTCATCTCTGGAAACTGTGTTTGGCTGTTTCTAGGCAAGCCATCTCCTTCTTGATATCCAAGGCCATTTTTTTCATGGCAAATCTTTGTCTACTTCTGTTAGAGCTCATTCCACTAGGGGTGTTGCCTCTTCTGGTGATTTCTTCAAGGCTTTGGAGACCAGTTCCATCCCTGAAGCTGTTACTTTGTCTTCAGTGCATACCTTTCCTAAGCATTATAAACTGGTTATGGTATCTAGGGCCATTTTGCATGGGTTGTTGTGGGCTCTTCTCAGCCTTCCACTTCCCATTATGTTTCTTGAACTTTTTTATTCTCCCTATAATAAAGAATACTGAAAAGTGAGATAGAAGAATGTAGTACAGTTGTGTAAAATCTTACTGTAACAGTAGGCATCCTTTTCACTATTGCACTGCATGAACCAAAAAGAAAAGATAAACTGAAGACCACAGACGAAGAATCCACTTAAAACACCAGTTTATTGCACCTCTAGCGCTTCAGCAACCGCCTTCAAGGAGTATAAAACATCACATAACTTACACAGTTTATATACCCTAATACATCTAACAATTAAACAAGCAGCCTAAACCAATTAATCAATAAACATTAAAAAATACTTAATACTACTTTCTCATCAGATAAGAAGCCTCCAGTTACATTCCACATTCAGACCCTGAGGAAATAAAGTGTCATATTTCAAAATAAAAATACTTTCTTTATATAACAACGTCTTTTTATACAAATCATCAGAAAATATACCCTTCATAATATGTTCTAAGATAGTGACTTGTAACCCATTTGGATTAGAATTAGCATAAAATGTTTAGCAACAGGGCTATCTTCTTTATTATTTATAATATCCCTGACATGCTCCTGCAGTCTAGTTTTAAACTTTCTTTTACTTTCTCCTGTATATACATGGTTACATGGACATTTCAACGTATAAATAATACCTTCAGTATTACAGCTATATATATTTTTAACCTCAAATACATGGCTATTTATATACTTAAAAGTTGGAACAATATAATGACATATATTGCAATGACCACAGGGTGAAGTTCCTAGTTTCTGCATGGTCCTATATTGTAATGTCTCAGTGGGATATTTAAATTTATTATGTATCAAAATATCTTTTAAATTCCTACCTCTAAGAAATGAGATGCCTAAAGACCTAGACAATAAATTTTTTTAAGTCCATTGATCTAAACAAAAAATTCCAGTAGTGTTTAACAATGTCTATTAAAACATCACTGAAAACACTATATGTAGAGATAAAATAATCTAATATTTTCTCTTGATTTCTAACATCTAACTTATACCCCTTACTTCCATACTTATAAGTACCAACTTTATGTTGTTCATTAATAACCTTATCTATAGCTGTTTGAATACTAGCTTCACTATAGCCCCTCAATTTAAACATCTCACTAGTCCCACTAATTTCTTTAAAGAAGTCCATGTCAGTATTACATAGCAGTCTAAGTCTCATACATTCCCCATAGGGCAAGGAGACCAAAGTATGAACTGGATGACAGCTAGTTCCCATCAAATACTGATTACTATCAGCAAATTTTCTATGCACAGACATACGTAAGATATTGCTGTCCTCCAAAATCAGATGTATGTCTAAAAAAGTTATATCTTTACCCACCGGTATGCCGTCAAAGGAAAGTCCAAATCTATTATGTTGCATAACTTCTATAAACTGACCAACTTAAGATATCTCACCTTTACAAATAAAAACAAAATCATCTATAAAACGAAAATAACTAACTACATAATTAAAAAAAAATCTATATGATATAACCATTCTAACTCATACAAACCCATCATCAGGTTGGCATACATGGGGGCAAAAGATGTCCCCTGGGCAGTGCCCTTGATTTGTCTGTATAATTGCTCATTAAACATAAATTATTATTCAAACAAAATTCCAATATTTCAATAATATAATACGTTACTGGACTATCACCCAAAAAATATTTTACTGCTTCTAGTCCAAACTGACACTGTATGTTAGTATACAAACTAACAACATCAACACTTATAAAAACATATCTGCACTCCATTGTATTTTAGATAATTTTTCCAAAAAATCAAAACTATCCCTAATATAACTAAGGTAACTTTATTACATAAGGGAATAAATATTCATGCAAAATTTTTCCAATATTAGATAAAAAATATTTTTGAGCAGATACAATAGGCCTACCAGGTGGGTCAACCCCACCTTTATGAATTTTTGGAAGACAGTAAAATAAAGCCAACTCACTGTCATCAGTATTAAACTTTTTATCTTTGTCATTTTGTGAAAAATATTTTAACCTCACTCCCTTAGATATAAGGGTGTCAAAGTCATTCATAGCCTTAATATATTCATTTGTATTACTCTTAACATTGGTATTGATATCATCTAAATGTGTCATACACATTTTATAATATTGAGCAACATTCATCACCACTATCTTACCACCTTTATCAGATGGTTTAATAATAAGATGTTCATTATTCACTAATGCCTGTAGTTCCTTCACCTTTATCGGATGGTTTAATAATAAGATGTTCATTATTCACTAATGCCTGTAGTTCCTTCACCTTTATCGGATGGTTTAATAATAAGATGTTCATTATTCGCTAATGTCTGTAGTTCCTTCACCTTTATCAGATGGTTTAATAATAAGATGTTCATTATTCACTAATGCCTGTAGTTCCTTCACCTTTATCGGATGGTTTAATAATAAGATGTTCATTATTCACTAATGCCTGTAGTTCCTTCACCTTTATCGGATGGTTTAATAATAAGATGTTCATTATTCGCCAATGCCTGTAGTTCCTTCACCTTTATCGGATGGTTTAATAATAAGATGTTCATTATTCGCTAATGTCTGTAGTTCCTTCACCTTTATCGGATGGTTTAATAATAAGATGTTCATTATTCGCTAATGCCTGTAGTTCCTTCACCTTTATCGGATGGTTTAATAATAAGATGTTCATTATTCGCTAATGTCTGTAGTTCCTTCACCTTTATCGGATGGTTTAATAATAAGATGTTCATTATTCACTAATGCCTGTAGTTCCTTCACCTTTATCGGATGGTTTAATAATAAGATGTTCATTATTCACTAATGCCTGTAGTTCCTTCACCTTTATCGGATGGTTTAATAATAAGATGTTCATTATTCACTAATGCCTGTAGTTCCTTCACCTTTATCGGATGGTTTAATAATAAGATGTTCATTATTCACTAATGCCTGTAGTTCCTTCACCTTTATCGGATGGTTTAATAATAAGATGTTTATTATTCACTAATGCCTGTAGTTCCTTCACCTTTATCGGATGGTTTAATAATAAGATGTTCATTATTCACTAATGCCTGTAGTTCCTTCACCTTTATCGGATGGTTTAATAATAAGATGTTCATTATTCACTAATGCCTGTAGTTCCTTCACCTTTATCGGATGGTTTAATAATAAGATGTTCATTATTCACTAATGCCTGTAGTTCCTTCACCTTTATCGGATGGTTTAATAATAAGATGTTCATTATTCACTAATGCCTGTAGTTCCTTCACCTTTATCGGATGGTTTAATAATAAGATGTTCATTATTCGCTAATGTCTGTAGTTCCTTCACCTTTATCGGATGGTTTAATAATAAGATGTTCATTATTCACTAATGCCTGTAGTTCCTTCACCTTTATCGGATGGTTTAATAATAAGATGTTCATTATTCGCTAATGCCTGTAGTTCCTTCACCTTTATCAGATGGTTTAATAATAAGATGTTCATTATTCACTAATGCCTGTAGTTCCTTCACCTTTATCGGATGGTTTAATAATAAGATGTTCATTATTCGCTAATGCCTGTAGTTCCTTCACCTTTATCAGATGGTTTAATAATAAGATGTTCATTATTCGCTAATGTCTGTAGTTCCTTCCATTCCTATTTATTCAAGTTATATACCAACTTATGCTTATACTGCATAAAATCACAAAAAGCATTTTCTACAGCAAAATTCAACATTTGAGAAAAACACTTTATATGTTCATGTTGGTATGGAGGAATAAAATCACATTTGCTCATTATTTTATCAGTTTTTAACAGACTATAGGCATTATAGTCACTTGCACAATCAAAGCATTCCTCAGGGTCAGATACACAAGAATAAAAACTGTTCTCTAAACTATCAGATTCTAACCAACTACCATCACCTTCTTTATACTGGTTATTGGCAAAAAAATATTAAATGTATCTTCCTACACAGTCTAAAAATATCACACTTTAATTCATGTAACCAAGGCAGCACTGTGGGTATATATTTAAGACCATAATTTGAAACATTCATCTGATCTACAGATAAAGACACACCAGAAATGTTATGAACAATAGAAATTTTCTTACACTCAGATGCAGCAGCTACATGGATTGTTTCACCCACATCTTTGTAAACAAAAGACACAGAACTGTCAAGAATATCTTGCACAACATTATTTACATTCACACTAATACCATTTGCTTCTCTTGTTATCATTGAAGCTGTGTCCTTCTCGATTGTTAAAGTTCCCAGACTAAAATCTTCCTCTCTTCCGCTCACTTTGCTCTCTCTGCTCTTCCTGAAACTGCTGGTTCCCTCTCCGAAAATCTGAGGTTAATCTAGATGGATTTTGAGCTGCTGGTAACACTGGAAAATGCTCTCCTTCACCTCCACCATTAGAGGAAACGCCCAAAACATCTAAAGCAAAAGACACACTCCTAGAAGGAGCTGGTGATTTCTTAAAGGGACCAGAGCCTTTATTACGGTGAAAATGTGTTGGTTTTTGCCATAAAAAGGCACGATTACTTTGATAGTCTTTTAGATCTCTTTTCAATTTAGTGCATTTCTGATCAATGAGTTCTTTTTCATATTTATCTAGACCAATATTTACATCTGCTAAAAACTTGTCAAACTGCATAGATGTAAGTCTTTTAGATAAGTCATTATAGGCAGCTTTAATGTCTTCCTTAAGCTTGTTTTGTTTCACATGATCTCTTTCTAATAGAATGGAAATCCATTCTAAAGTACAACGATGAGCTGCCGATAACCATTTCTTAGAAAATTGCACATCCCTTTCATCAGACATATCAAAAGGAGTAGAGGGACTTTTAAAGGCTCTTAATCCCCTAGGTGTAATATCTAAGTCAACATATCTTTGCAAGCTTAACAGATTAAATTATACAACAGTTTCTTTATGCAGTAACTGTTCCAACTTACACATTAAAGCACTCGATTCACCAGAAGGACTGGAAAAAGGGCCAAATTGTCCCACAGAGGCAAATGGATCATTCACTCTAGAATTTCTTGCTTGTTCAAGCCTCTCAAAAAAATGTGAAGTAGGGGAAACACCCACTGAAGCAGAAGTATTGGCAACATTGGAACCAGCCATACCTGCAGCATTCTGATGCATTACAAAACTGTCCATAGTTTTTTGACTACCTTCCAGTGTGTCATCCCTTAAGAGCCTAGGGATCCCAAATGAAGATTCATTCACCATAAAAATAAACAAGCAGCCTAAACCAATTAATCAATAAACATTAAAAAATACTTAATACTACTTTCTCATCAGATAAGGAGCCTCCAGTTACATTCCACATTCAGACCCTGAGGAAATAGTGTCATATTTCAAAATAAAAATACTTTCTTCAGTCCTTTTCACTATTGCAGTATTTATTCTTTCCCTCCAACCCCTCTTGTTTTTTCTGTTTTTGGATTCCTTTGTGGCTGAGGGTCTCCCCTTTTCTTCTGCATTTTCTCCTTTTAGATGTGCATATTCCCTTACCCAAGAAATTAACCGACAAGCCTAAATGATTACCGGCCAGTTGCTCTTACAGCAACAGTAATGAAGTGTTTTGAGCAGTTGATCAAGAACCATATCTCTTCAAGCCTACCTGCAACACTGGATACATTACAGTTTGCTTCTAGATCTAAGCGCTGCACGGCTGATGCAATAGCTATAGCACTTCATGAATACTTGTCATATCTAGAAAACAAGAATTGCTATATCAGAATGCTGTTCATCTGTTTTAGTTCTGCCTTTAGCACTGTCGTCCCCCAGAATGTGATATGAAAGCTGATTTAGCTGGGCATCAACATCCCCCTATGTAACCAGACACTGGACTTTCTCATCAACAGACCCCAAAAAGTATGTGTGGCACATAACCATTCAATTGGTATTGCACTCAGCATGGATGTCCCTCAGGGCTGCATCCTGAGTCCACTGCTGTTCACCTTCCTGATGCATGACTGCATGGCCAAGCATGAATCCAACAAAATCAAGTTCACGGATGATACCGCTGTCATAGGTCTTGTCAGAAATGGTGAGGAAATAGCTTACGGGGATGAACTGAAGCATCTGATAGGCTGGTGCAACAGCAACAATCTGGCCTTAAATGTCAACATGACCAAAGAATTAATAGAGGACTTCAGGAGGACTTAGGAGATGCATCAACCTCTGGAAATTAAGGGGGTGGCAATGGAAAGAGTCAAAAACACCAAGTTGCCAGGGGTGTACATCTCAGATGACCTATCCTGGTTGACTCATATCCAGCCACACAGTGAAGAAGGCCCAACAATATCTTTACTTCCTATGGGAACTGAGGAATGTAAACCTGTCCCAGTCTATTCTCAAAGCCTTCTACAGGGGGACCATCAAGAACATCTTCTCAACTAATATAGTTAGGTATGGTAACTGCAAAGCATCTGACCACAAGGATCTCCTGAAGTTAGTGAGGACAGCAGAAAAAGTCATTGGTTCCTCAGTCCCATCCATGGATGAGCTGCAAAAGATTTTATATATGTGAAGGATTAAGAAGATAATCTACAATCCCCCTCATCCTGCCCATGGCATGTACTCATGCCTTTCCTTGGGCACATGCTAACTCAGCTTACACTGCAAAACATCTAGACTGAACAAGAGCTTCTTTCCTCTATCCATAAGGCTGCTGAACCTGAATGCCAGGCATGACAGCAAATAATGAGATCAATATACCACTTGTTGTGAAGTATCTATGGCCATCACTCTGGGAAACTGCTTCAATAACTGATACAGTTAGCCTGATGTTTTATGCTGTTACTTACTGAATGTGCAATAGTCAGGAGTCACCACTCCATACATGTGCAATATGAACAGAATATATCATACTCCAGGTGATGAAGAGCAATATCAAATCAATCATTGTGAAGTCATAGTCTTTGCAATACCTATTAGTATAATATTGTCTAATGCCTTCCTGTCCAATTGTGGTAATTTGTTAATATTTTAATTACTGTATGTGCATTAGTCTTACTATCACTCAAACTGTGTTCATTATCTCTTGCAGGCGAAAAGCAACATCATTTCATTCAGATTGCACTGCTGTGTATATCTGATCGACAATAAAGTTTGCTTTGACTTTGATTCCTTTGTCCTATGGAGACAGTACTCTACTGGGGCGATTCAGTTCTGGGCATCTACGCCTGTACATCACTTTTATATTCTACATCCTGTGTGGGGAGCATACATGTGATGTACAGTGCATACAAGATTGTAAGGCTTTGGTGTACTGGCCGAACATCAGGCTATCCTAGGCAGGAGATCCCTAAAGAATACTGCAACAGTGAAGAGAAGGACATGTAGTGTTTTGGTTTGATTTTACACAACTGTACTCTCTTGTGCCAGTAAGGCAACTACAGGATCACATAAGGACATCTGGACAGATTTAGGAAAGGTATATAAAGAATGTTATGTACATTCTTCTACATACAACTATTAGGTGTGACTTTGCTTTAAAGGGAGTTAGATCTTGGAAAAATTGCGCAACTTTAGTAGGCTATTTTATGTATAGTAGTAAGGAATAGACAAAAATTTAATCAGCAGTTGGAAAAGAAACAACTGAGATTTTGGCAATAGATGATGAAGGAAGATGAGGTAATAAAGGATGAAGCTAGATGCATATTTAGGTTATTGAACTTTGAGCAACTTGCATATATGGGTCTATTCAAATTGAAGGATGACATGAAGGGACTGGATAGTACATTTGTTAAACTACAAATAGATTTTTAATTGAGATCACTAGAGAAATGCAGACCAGAAATGAGTTAAGCATATAGGACAATCTTAGAACTAAGGAGACAGTCTAAAATTGCAAAAGGCAAAAAAAAAAAATATATATATATATTATTTTTTTGCTGGCAATCAATTGTTTACTCATGTAATTATTTTCGTATTTAACTTTTTTCCTTGGGGACTATACAATTATTTTTTTTTGTAAATTGCTATTTTTTTTGCGGATTATTTGTATAAATGTTTCTTTTTTTTCTGTCCTTGTTATTGTCTCGGAGCTTTTCTCCTCGGGCCTCTACTGAAAATGGACATATATCCAGTTAGACTAGCCCGGTCAACAAATGTAAAATAAATAAATAAATAAAATAAAATAAAATAATCAACAATGAGGTATTACTGATGACTAGTGGAGAGAGGTATGTTATCCTTTAATAGGCAACAATATTGAGAGAGAGAGATTTTTCTTGGAAATGTTTGTAAAACATATTTCTATACCCCAATGAGACTTGAAAAAAATGTTCTCACTGATAAGCATAAATTGGAGATGTGATGGTTTCGAAAGAGGTTCTTGGGAGTATATATTTTCGGAATTATGAATTGAACAATATGTTAAGTCTTGTACTTGGAAGGGATTTTATCGTCTGTATGGAAAATTTCTTGCTGCCTTTGTGTAAAATCTACTGAAGGGATGCAGGGATATCATAAGGTTTGGTAGTGGCTAAGATATCCATAACTAGAAAATGGAAAGACAAGCCATGATTGAAAACAGGTTAGAGATGATTAGAGAGATTAAAAGTATGAAACTGAGAGCTACTTGGAAATGGCGATCCCTGGTTAAAATGGGCTTTATGGGATTCTGTAATGGGGAAGTGAGATTGATAAAGTCATAAACACAGAAAAAAGCCCCTAAATGCAAGTTTACTTAACAAAATCAACTGAAATACATCATATGAAGCCATTCATCTAATCAATATTTGTAATTCAGTGATAATAAAACAATTATTTATTTATTGACATTTGGTAACCGGGAACGTCTGACTGGGTCAAGGGACCCATTTTCAGCAGAGGCCTGGGGATAAAAGTTCCAGTACAGTCATTAACAGATAATACAGTATAATGATACAATACATTAGATACAAAAAAAGATCATAACATTGCTTCAAGATGCAATCAGATAGTTTAGACAATACAATATTTCAATGCTTCAGTTTAAAGGGTATATATCTTACAAGTACATATTACACAAAGAAATAGTTAAGACAGAATGTCTGACAGGGATCAGTGGGGAAATGGATTAAATACTTTATAGGAATAATATTAGAGATGGAGAGGTTTGAGTGAAGTGCAATAGATAGGAGGAAGGGGATCTTTGTTAGTATGTGGTGTTTAAAGAGTTGGGAGTTGAAGTAGGAAGGTTGGTGGAATGTTTAAGGAAAGGTAGTGATGAACTGGTGGTGATGGGGTGAGTGCTAAGTTTGGCAAGGACAGGTCCAAGAGTTGTAAAGGTAGTTCTTTAGAGCGAGCTTGAAATTTTTGGGCTGTTCAATTCTGGTAATGTTATTTGCGAGGTTGTTTCAGAGTTTAGCTATGGCATAAGAATAGACACTCGCCAGCTCTTTTTTTAGGTTTCTATACATCTGTAAGTAGCTTATTATTTGAGCAAAGATTTCTAGTGGGTCAGTAGGTGTGGAGGATGCCTTTTAAGGCTGGACAGCTATCAGGCTTATATATATTTTATGTGCTGTAGTTAGTTGTAAGTAGTTCATATAATGGGGGAATTCTAACCATTTAGCATTGCAGTGATAGGTTCGGTAGGGTGAATTAGTGACAAATTTTGCAATTTTATAGTAACAAGACTAAAGTTTAGTTTGAGAGGCATGCAGGTTAGTGAATATGGGCGCGCCATAGAGAAGGGAGGGGCTAAGATAGGTATTTGCCATTTTTTAGAGCTTGGGTCCAGGAAGTGCTTTTATCTGTAGAGAGTTCCTAGTTTGAAGTGATTTTTTTATGGCATTAAGGATGTGTTGGTCATATGAGAGCTTATCTATGGAGACTCCTAATAATTTGGCATGATTAACAATTTCAATCTCTGTATTGTTATGGGAGTATATTTTGAAGTCTGGCATGTGGGTTTTGGGAGAAAAAAGTAACAGTTTGGTTTTGTTAGGATAAAGCAATAGTTGTGCGTTGTTTACCCATGACTCTATGGAGGTAAATGTGCTCTGTTTTCTTTCAGTAGATCAGGGATATTGTTAGAGGAGGTGATAATAGTTGAATCATCTGTGTATTGAATTAAAGTGATATGATAGGTTGTGTGAAGGTTATTAATGAATATATTAAAGAGGAGGGGTCCCAGTATAGACTCCCTGTGGAACTCCTGTTTTGTTGATTTGGTATTGTGATAGGCAGCCTTGATTTTACACACTGTTATCTACTGGTTAAGTAACTACTAAACCACTGTGTGGAAGTTGGTGAGCAACCTTCTGCTGTCAGTTGCTGGAGTAGTTTTTTGTGCGAGACTGTGCCAAAGGCCTTTGACAGGTCTAACAGTATAACGGATGTGTGTAGTTTGGAATCCTTGGATTTATTAACTAGGTCTGTGAAAGACATGAGAGCTGTTGTGTTCTGTGGGATGGCCTGAAGCCATGCTTGGTGGGTGTAAGTAGATTATAATGTTAAGTAATTGAATATGTATACATTTTTCGAGTAATTTGGAAAGCAGTGAGAGGATGGAGATGGGCCTATAGTTTGTAAATTTGGTGGGTTTCCCTCCTTTGTGTAAGGGGGTTATGATAAATTTTTTCCATAGGGTTGAGATGTAGGATTCAGAGATGGATCGGTTAATAAGGATGCTAATTGGAAAGGCGATGGAGTATGCAGCAAGTTGTAAGTATTCTAGTCGAAGGTTGTCTGATGAACATGAGCATGGTTTCAGTTTGAGGAGAAGTGTATGTATTAGTGAGGTGGCAACAGGTGGAAAGGAGAGGAGGAATTGCTGGACTTTGGTTGGAGGTGGGTGAGGTTTTGAGAGTGTTAGGAGTTGTAGACTGGTTTAGGCAAGTGATTAAGGTTACTAATTAATTTCTGATCTCAAATCTTATTGTAAATAGTTATTTTGTGTGCTTAAACATTTTTGTTTAAGGAACAATATCTGGAGATCAAGATTAGATAGAATAGTTTTGTGATATGGATTTTCTTACTTAACCATGGCAAGTTGTTGAAAGTTGCATATAAGCACTGATTTGTCTGATATGAAGTCTATTAGTGTTAAACATTTAATTATAAAATGGTTGTATTAGCAATTTGTTCCAAAATAAGTGCACTATGTATGGAGATTGCACAATATGTAGAAATTAAAATATTCATACTAAATGTTGCTTTTCAAATAAAACAAATATTTCCTTACTTGAGAGACTTTCCTAGTCCTGTGTCTAGAGACATTATCAAATACTTCAAGCTGACTGTGACACTAACCTTCATACTGCACTTTTTTAAATGTTTGTTCTGGTAACACGAGTTTGGAAGATCCAACAATTCCTATTTTTCAATCTGATTTCAAAATCTGATGACTTAATCGTTGTGTGGATATGCTTTCAGTAGCTTGAAATTGTCCTGCTTATTGGAACTTTACAAATTAATATTCCCATTTCAATTTCCTACGCTTTTATTACCTTCATTTCAATTTGTTGTATTTCAGTCTCTGCAGTGGATTGCTATATTTCAGATGTTACCTTTACGAACATGTTAATTTTCATTTACTTCTGTCTGTTGTAATAACGTTGCTTTAACATCAGTATAGATAATCAGTTTCTACAGCTGAAGCTTTTGATTATAATAGCTGAAGCTGTAGAAGAAAATCATTTTAAAGAAGGTTTGCATTATTGGTTGAGAGTCGATATATTGCAGATATACTTGGATACAGAAGTGATGGAGAGTGAATGTGATGCTCCATAAGAGTATGATGTAAATGTGTTGTGCAAAACTAAATAAAACAGACCTTGGATTCTGGAGTAGGATTTGTTTTTGTGGTAGGTGAAGAGACAGACCTAGGATAGTACACATTACATTTATGTGGAGTTACTTGAACTCACCCTTGCATCTTTAAATTATGGTAAACATCCAGTTCTCATGCTTTCATTTCAAGTCTTTAGGGTTTCTAATACCATGATGGGAATGGACCCCATTCCTGAGACAGGGCATGATTACAGTTCATGAAGTTAGTTTTGTTTCAATTATTGATGTTGTCTAAAAGTGCTCTTCACAGCACCTGCCGTGTGCACAGAACTGACTCCTGCAATTATTACAGAGTTGCATGTGTTGGTAGCATATCGAACTGTGACTCTAAATTATTTTTTTATAAGACCTTTTGCTCCTATTACAGTTGGAACTGCATTGGTATTTTTGTTCCAGATTGCTCTCATTTCTGCCAGCAAATTCTGCTATTTTATGATTTTGTGTCTTTGTACATAAGACATTGTAATCACTGGGTACAGCAATTTCAATAATCGATGCTACTGTTTTTTTTTCTTGGATTACTATACCTGGTATTATTACTTCTATTTTCTGACCTGTTGGTGATGGGTGATCCTATGTCATCTAAATTTCGTAATACTCTTCAATGCTTTGTGGTCCATGTTTCCAATGCTTCTCAACTACTAAAATATTAGTGTTTTTTTTACATTCCCAAATGGAACAGTCTTGTCGCATTATCGTGCCTTTCCATATACAGGCCCTCTGCCATGAGTCTATCACACTCAGTAAAAAGATGTGCGACTGTTTCCAGTTCTGTTTTTACAGATCCAACATTTATCTGCTTCTCTCATATTTTCAATTTGCTTTGTAAACCAACGTGGACATAGTTAATAACAAACCAGGTCAATGGACTTTCATCTTTTGGTTTCAGTTCACCTACCCTTAACAATTCATGTGTCAAATCCTCATCTATATGAGGTTGTTCCAGGAGATCTCTGTACTTTCTATAATATTTATGCCTTTTCCACATTTCTTTCCTCATCATCTGATCCTCCTTATATTTATTTATTTATTTATTTTTTTATTTTGAAAATGTGGTTTCTATCGGATTGTCTACTCCTGGTTTGATTTCCATTCTTGCTTGATATATGCTTCTGCCAAAGTATGCACAGAAGTCATCTAAGACTTGTTTTCATGCTTTAAAATGTTCACTGTTTGGAGCTGGTGAAGTCGGTAGATATGTATGCAGTCCTATGATTGCAGATCTTTACATGTAATTAATTTCAAGGAGTCCCACATCTCCTTCAGAATGAGGAATATATAATCTTGGTAAATGCTGATTTTATATATCATTTGATAAGAGTGAAGCATTTTTCTTGTTTTCCAACAGCTTTTGGGGAGAATCGATCATGCCAAAACTGTAAGGTAGAACAGAAAGAGTACATTGGTTTATAGCTTGGATTTTGTTCCTAGATGTCAGAGCTGTTTTCAGTATTAATTTCAGTCTTCTAAAATATTCCTTACTGAGTTTTGTTCATTTTGTCAATCCTACATATTGTAATTATTTGTACTGTTCCCTCCTGCTCAAGTTCCTTTATATCACTTTTCTGTCCCAGACAAATATTTTCTTGGTGTTACAGCTTCCTTGCTTTAAATGTTGATTTTGCACATTTATCAAGACCAACTGATATTCTTGTATCACCCGAGAAAGTTTTAACCACTTGCACTTGTGCTTTTAGCTCCTCATCTGATGAACTATACAGTTTTAAATCATCAAGAAAAAGAAACGCCCTTACACTTGGTTGTTTTCTGCAAGCCAGATTGTTGTGACCTAATTTAAGTAGACAGCTTAATGAGTTAAGGGCAAGACAGAAGAGCAGTGGTGGCAGTCACCCTAGAATATCCCCGTTTGAATTTTTATCCCTTTGAGATAATAATTTGTCCTTTATCATGGCTTGATTGCTACTGTTTGATGGTCACTGTAATGTAACTGATCAATATTATGTATATACAGCTGTAAGCAGTCCTTTTTCCATGATTATGGGATGCTGTCAAATGCTTTCTTGTAACCTAGCCATGCCATACTTAGATTCTTCTGCTTGTACAATTCCTCATTATGACTCTAACAACAAAGGATCCTTTTTTCCACATGACTTTCTTTTGTTATCCTTTTGTTCTATTGCCACGGTTATGTTTTCTTCTACATGACTGTAAATTCTGTTGGCATCAATTCCAGTATATACTTTATATATGATTGCTAGGAAAGTTATCGGTCTAGAATTTTTAGAATAGCTTGTAGGTTCATTCTTGAGGTGTATCATTTTTCCCGTTAACCAGGTTGGTGTCTGTCTGGGATGTGTATATAAATAGCTATTACTCGGGTCTGAATCTCCATGTAGAGATGTTAATACTTGCAGAAAGAAGTTAGGTACTGCATCTGGGCCTGGGGATTTCTATTTAAGAGCTTTTCTTAATTTTGTTTCAATTTCTCTGGCTGTTGATTCATCCTATTTTGTATTCTATACCTTTGAATTTCAAACTATTTCTTTTACTACTTCCATCCATTCAGCATCTTTATGTTCCACAGGGTCTTCATAGATATAATTCCAAAATGTCCGTTTATTTTTATTTATTTATTTATTTATTTTGGGTGGTGGTTCTATTCCTTTTGCTTTGTTTCACAGTTATCTAAAACCTCTTTTGAGTCTTCAATTAATTGCTTATTTTGTACTTTTACTTCATATTTAGCTGCATATCTTCTATTTTTTTCTGCATGTGCTTATATTTTTAGCTTATTATTTGCAATTATGTAAGATTCTGGGCTGTTCAGATGCTGTGCATTGCTTTTATCATGTCTGTCTTCCTAATTATTTTTGTTGATCTGTTCTTCCCAACAGCGACACTTGTCTTAATTGCTTTATAGCTTTCTCTTGGCAATGCTTTCATGATGGCATTTGATTTCTTTCCTTCATTTCTCTTATTACTCTGTGTTTTTGTGGTAAGGCTTTATCTGTTATTAATTTAGCTGCACAGTAATATATCATATTTACTTCTGTAACATCACAAGAACACTGTAATCACGACTATTAACGGAAATTCATCTGTTTTAGCAGACTTCTAACATTTTGGCTGTTATTGACCTTCTGTAATCTATTTCTTTCACCAGTCTTAATATGTCTGTTAAGTCAAACAACTCTTCCCTTGGATCATTTTCTTCTAAAATGAGGCCACATTCCTTGTTCTCAGTTTCCTGCAGGCATTCTATAGAAAGTTTTTAAATTCTTTAACTTCTCCATTACTAATCCTTTTTTCTACTTCCCTCTTTGTTTTTTATTTTTTCTATTGTGAAGTTTTCCATGTTTAGATTCCTTTGCCTGTATTTCTCTTAAAATACCTGTAGTGTTGCTTTTTTGTGTTGATTATTTTTTTCTTTCTCCTCTGCATAAGCATTGCACCATATTAAATCTCCTTTTCTTTCCCATGTCCATATTTCTTCTTCAGATGTCTCCTGCTCCACCTGTTACTCCTTACTTTGGGCACTCATTGTTCCATCATGCTATTACTTAACCTGTGTTGGATTTTTTTACACTAAATCCTTCACTTTACAGGTATTCCATAACTTTAGCTTATATTTGTTTAACTTCTCTTCTGTTCTACATTCCTCCTTTGTGATCCTATTTTTATATTGTGAAATTTTCCATATTTGGGTGTCTTTGCCTTTATTTTTCTTCAAATTTGTTTGGAGATACTTTTTTTGGATTGATTAGTTTGGCTAGCTCCTTTGCATAAATATTGCACTGTATCAGATATCTTTGTCTTCTAAACTGTACTGTTGATATTATAGAAGTTTAGATACATAGACTGAATAGCTCTGATGCCATTTGACTTGATTATGTACAGGAAATCCATCAGTAGTTTGCCAGAGGATACCTTGCATGCCACGCATAGGTCACATCTTTGCAGTTTGTTACAAACTGTAGTGATGTGTCTTTGAGTCAGTCTATGTGGGACCTATTGTATAAGCCTTGTATTCTTTTAGTAATCTACCTCCTGAGGTTGTTCCAGTTGTTTGTGTCTGGACAGATGCATGCCAAAGGTGGTATTATACTCAATGATTGGCCTAATGAAGGTTGACTAAAGGGGAACAATGACATCCCTAGAGCTAGACATAATCCCTTTGTTTATAAGCTGTGCAGTATAGAAGGACTTTCTTATGATGGACACATGCTGGTTGAAAATTAGTTATCCCGAATAATTGGGTCAACTCATAGAGGCATATTGCTAATGTGGTAGTTCCCTGGGGTAGATGACTTCCCCGAGGATATGATGATGCATTTTTGGTATTTAGTTTCAGTCCATGATTTTGTCAACATGTATTTGGTACAAACCTTCCTGGAGGATGACCAAGCTATTTAGGCATTCAGTGACTGATCCTAGCTTGTAGTCATCTGCGACTTTGTCAGCTACAGCCTTTTGGTACTGGCTTTTAATTCTGAGGAGGAGATGCCAAACAGGAGAGGTCCCAGCACAGAATTTTTGGGGACTGCACTGGTGACTGGTCTTTCTGTTGAGGTAGTCTATCCTATTTTCTTTTCCTACATACTAACTGGGATCCAGTTTGCAATCCCTTGAGTGACATAGGGGTTTTTCCCAGTTTTATTTACCTTTTTCACTATGCCCGAGCGGGGGATTGTACCACGAGCTTTGGCTAGGTTGAAGAATGTAGTATGCACTGTTTTACCTTCATTGTTTGTGACCTTTTCAAGACAAGCCAATTTCAAGTATGTATTGTGGGACAGATGGGAGAGAGGGGAAAAGTCAGAGATGAGTTTATCAGCTAGCAGTTTGACCCTATCTTCAGCCTCAGCGTAGGTAACATCATTCACCATCAGCTCAGTGCATTGCCATTTTGAGTTTACAAGCATAACAAAAAAGGTCTTATGGTTGTCTTTCGGTTTGGAACCTATTTTAGCCTCAAACTTTGCTTTGGTAGATTTTAAGCTCTTGAGTTTTGTAATTTCTGTGTTGAATGATCTAGCACTCTGGAACCTAGTATTACTTTTCCTCAAAATTCTGTTCCTTTTACTGTAAAGCTTGTTGATATTATGGTTCAGCCATGTGGGTTTATTTCGGTTGTCTACTATCACCTTTTTGACTTAGCTGAGAAGTCCCTAATCTGGCCTAGGGCATGACACTATTACAAACGTCTTGCAAAGTATGGTGACGTATCTTTATTCTAGTTCATACATACATGCTAGAATTACCTTCACTGGAACATTTTTTGGCATCAACAGATCTGTGTTCAACTTCTATATGCATTTGAGCTTCCCATTTTAGTTTTTGCCCCAGGTGTATTGTTTCTATGTAATGTCCCAGCTGTGGTGTCTAATGCATGTGTGATTTCCTTTGATTTGAGAGCCTGTGTAATGTGTTGCATGCTGGATGATCTGATTCCTTTGAGCTTATGACCTTATGAATTACAAATATGGGTATATTTTTCTCTGCATATGTAGTTGTAGGTAATTGTGTTTGTAAGTGCATCCAGTGATGGACTAACATCACATTTAAGATTAAGTTTCCTGACATGCTGTGTTGGGTGCTGGGGTAGGCTTTAACTTCGTTTTGAATTTCACTTTGATAAAGGGAGTAATTACAGAATGAATGATTGACATCTGTTAAGATCATTTTCACACACTTTTGGTTTGTGCCAGTCTGAGGACATTTCATATTTTCATTTGTCAGTGATATAAATCAGACTTATAACACACCTAAAAACGGGTATGATTTTCTTTGTTTTCACTTACATCACAGCATTATCTGTTACTGCATCATTAATCTAACTTGCAGGTTACTTTGTTTGTTTGGTTACCAGGTCTTTTATGTGTTATTAAACATGTAAACACTGACAAAAGTCTATTTAATCTAATAAATTAAATCTTGATGTTGTTCAGTCAGTAATACAAGATCAAATATGTCAAGTACAATACCTTAGGATTTACTGTGTTGCTTTAAAGCTCTGGAAAAACAGAACATAAATATTTTCTTAAGTGACTAAGTTATAATTTGTTCACTTTCATCCATTATTTTTAGCTCCTTTGTCTTTATTTCCCTTTAGGGTGCTCTTTCTTTCATTACTACCCGTCTGTCTTCATTTGGTACTTTGTGAACTGCATTAAAATGATAATTACGTCATGATACTCTGAGGTTGTCCCTCCACATTGTGGCTTCTTGCCAAGCTTAGCTGTTAGACTTTGTTGCCTGCTTATGTTCTTAATGTTCTACATAGCTGCTTTATAAAGCCACAGATATGCACACTTATCCTTCTAAATCCATTGTAATTCCACAGGACTTGCATTTACTGCAAAATCTGATGTAGCCTTACTAAGGAAATTTGTATGGATTGAATATGCTTTGTAACTAACCTTCTCCTGTTATCTTGTATTTATCTGGTTTTAGGTATTAACAACCAGTCTGTTCCTCTTAAACCCACAGAATCCAATATGCTATTGTGGTGATTGAGGAATTCACGTATGATAATGCCATCATTTCTCATCTGCAAATCCCTTGCATGTATATTTGCAAAGGACAATACCAGTGATATTTCATGATGATTTTTTTCATGTATAGATATTCTAATTAATTAATGGCACAAGTTAGGACTCTTGTGCCTACTGTTTTGTTTATTCCTTGCATTCCATTTTACATATTTTTCATGTTTTAGTGCTGCTGACTAAATATAATTTTATGCTAAGAATGTCTGATGTCAGTTCCACTCTGTACAGTAAATGTGGTAAATGTATGCTGCCCCAGTTTAATGGCAGATAAGGAGCACCGTGAACTCCAAATTGTAGCAAAGTCTAGTAGAAGACTTTCACGAACAGGTTCCACTTCTTCTTTTGGCTTTTCCCGGTTAGGGGTCACCACAGCGGATCACCTGTCCGCTCATGATTGGCAGTGGAGTTTTACAGTGTCGAGTTGCCAGCCCGGCACCCAACCTTCCACAGAAGGCACACACACACACACACACACACACACACACACACACACACACACACACACACACTTACAAATAGGGCCAATTTAGTGTGTCCAATCCACCTGCAGCATGTCTTTGGGATGTGGGAGGAAACTGGAGCACCCAGAGGAAACCCATGCGACCACAAGGAGGACATGCAGACTCTGCACAGAAGGCATCCCAGCCGAGGATCAAACCGGAGAACCTCTTGCTGTGAGGTGACAATGCTAACTACTGCACCACCATAGCCACCCCATGAACAGGTTCCACTGCTGCTCATAATTTTGTGGTTAATGTATGTCTTG
This sequence comes from Protopterus annectens, assembly GCF_019279795.1. Lineage (NCBI taxonomy): Eukaryota > Metazoa > Chordata > Ceratodontiformes > Protopteridae > Protopterus > Protopterus annectens. Next base: position 183,325,208 of record NC_056749.1, read on the forward strand.
GTGTATCGACCATCTAGTGATCTTATTTACATATGAATATTTTTTCATTTGTAAAAAAAATAGTTTCACTTACCTACTGTGGAATGCTGTTTTACAATCAATTCCTTACAACCTATCTGCCATTGTTTACAAAGAAAAAATGTATAGAGCATTGAAAATGTAAGGACATTACAAAGCCAAGAAGTGTATTTAGTGTTCAGCAGTTTACTGTTTTATTAAAGAACACTTCCTTCTCGATTAAAAAAGTTTTACATTTGTGAATGCAAATATTTACAAAACATATTGTGGTATTCTGTGAGTATAAATCATTGTCTTACAGTCCCCTAATCGTAAATGCACCTTTGAGCTCTACAAGGCAAGTGATGTTTCAAGGCATCTGTACATTCTGCTCATTAACAAATATTATGCAAAATGCAAGTCTGAGCTAATAAGATAAAATGCATATTATCCATCTACTAGTCAACACGTTTGTGAGAAGCTCAGAGTACCTTAGTACTTCCATTTCAAGTAACTATTAAAAACCACTTATTAATAAACATATCATAATACTATGCAAGCGATCACTGAGAGCATAGGATGCCTGGGTCTATATTAGTTCGTCAAAGTCTAATTACACTGAACGGCTATTCATCTAACAGAAATTACTGAACATTCACATCCCTGAATGTTTTTTCCAGGGAAGGACATTACTTGGCCAACATATGGAAATTTTACCTTTTCCTCACTATAGTGCGATCTCTGAGTTGGTGTTGGTCTGCTGGCCAAGCAATTTCCTTCACTGGGAAACACTTTCTCTGATGTGAACTTTCGAGGAACATCCATTTGTTGATATTGGTTCGATGAACAGCCTTTCACTGTAATTAAATTTTGAACTGATATAGACCCAGGATACCTAGCTATGTTTTAATTCACTCAGTCAGTTATGTTTGTGGACATACAAGTTTGCTGGTTGAAGAAAATTACAGGTATGCCATGCCTGTCTGAATACAGTTTTCTCTCTGCAGCTAAATTATTCTGTTTTGTAACTTATCAGTAACTAATGATTATTCTTTCCTTTCCTTTTTTCTATGCCTGTTTGTTTCCTTCAGTCATCTTTTGTGGTCTACTAGTAGCTATTGTTACCTGTGTTTATGAAGGCACATAACCTATTGTATATAGTTGCCTATAGGTTAGGTATACTTAAGCAATAACCAATGAGTGGGTGTGGTTATACTGAGGATTTACCACGGTTGGCATGGTTTGATCATTATGGTGAAGCCACAGTGATTAAAGTTAACCGTGGGTAAATCCTCGTATAACCTCACCCATGAGTCTGTTATTGGTATTATACAATGACATTATTTAAGAAAGAAATTGCTTTGTTTTCTTAATGTCTTAGTATAACAGCGCCGTAGTGTTCTTCCACGCTGTTTTCTCAATCTTCTGCATTTGTTGATGTACTGCACATGCTTATAGGAGTTGTTCCCGCACTTGCACAGTACATCAGTGCTGTTGAAAACAAGCAACTTTTTTTTTCTTTTCTAAAGTATAAAATCTAGTCACTTTAGAGTTACAAATGAGACAGGGCAGAAATACAAGGAAAATCAGTATGTTTCTTTAGTTTTTCAGAATATACCTTATTTTTCTTTTATTTGCTGCCCTCTGTACCTCTCAACCCCTTAGCTCAAGAAAACCTCAAATAACAGGGGACAAAGGCCCCATAGTAGGGATGGATTGTAAATGTCGCTGTTTCAAACTTAGAATGCTTCTAGAATAACAAGATTTGATTTATTGCACACTGTCTTAAAGATATGAAGTCTGAAACTCAAATGCATGTCATTATTTGGTAACTTCATTCCTCAGTGATTTGTTGGAAAATCACAAATTTAATGGGGAACTGACTAAAAATATGAAGTGAAAATCTGGGCAGTTGAGACATATGGCTCCATAGTATACACTAATAGAAAGTCTGATAGTTCAGTGACTGGAGTTTTTTCTATTGATATATGCTCAATTTACTATGAGGTATCATTGTATAATTAGTTTTTATTGATTCTTTATTGATTTTATTAATCTTGTTTTGTTTGAGTAAAAACAATAAAAATTTGAAAAAATGCAAGTTATCCCTGTGTCGTTCTGTCCCTTCAACCTCTTTCCAAGTAATGCCTGTGTGATTCTGTCCTTCACCTTCTCTTTCCCCATATCCATGTTATTTTATTCCCCTTACCCAATACCTACTCTTGTTAAGGCATACAATAGTGTCCTATTAATCTCATCCTTCTTAATCTGATTTTGAGTTAGATATGTGCTGCATGACACCACCCAAAACTAAGTGTAAAATCCAGAGCACCACTAGAACAGTCAATGACAGCTGAGCAATGATCCACAATTGTGTATGTGGGTATATCAGGATTCACCCATGTTTGGTGTGGTTTGATCATGAGTGTGAAATCCAAGTGATTAAACAAAGCTAAGCATGGGCAAATCCTGACATACCCACACGAGTGAATTATTGCATATTATACAGTAACATTATTTAAAAAAGTAACTGCTTAGCTTTGTTATAGGAGGTTCGTAGGAGGTTACTAGGCTAGTGGCTCTAGAGCCCTTACAACCCTAGCCATGTTAATCCAGAGTTGTCCCAATTGTTCTTGGTTAGATGGACGTAATTCATAGAGCATGTCTATGATCAACACCAGCTACCCCTGTCCACGAAGGACAAGCGTGCCTCCCCCGGGGTGAATTTGTGGTCTCCCATTCATTTGTCTAGGGTGCACTTGAATGGGGTCAGTGAGGAGCTGTACTTCACATGAATTGGAAGTTTACTGCAGAGGAGCATCAATCTCTAGGAGATGTATCTGTCTCTCCAACATGTTCTGTTAATGTCAAACGGTAGGTTAAGATCCCTAGAGTGAGTAACTCTTGTGCCATTTGACTTGCAGCATTTCCATCAGGGCAGGATCAGAGAATGCCCTGTATGCCAGGCACAAGTTGCCTGTCAGCAGCCTATATGATACAGACTACAGTGACAGGCTTTCAGTATATTCACATAAGTCATGCTTTGGAGGCTCTGTATTTTCTTGGTGAGAAACCTCTGTGGTTTCTCCAGCTGCTGCATGTGTCTGGTGAGGTATATGCAAAAGGGAGCATTGCACTCTATTAACTGTCTGAGGGTTGAGTAAAGTGGCATTATAAATCCTTAGACCTGGATGTGTTGCCCTTATTTATGAGATGGGCAACAAAAGGCTTTCCTTAACACTGTAGAAATTTGGTAGTCAAAGTTCAGATTGCTATCTGTGTTCTTAGGTCTTGCACCATTGGTTTTGACCTTGGGGCATGCTGTCACTATATCTGTGTTCTTAGGTCTTGCACCATTGGTTTTGACCTTGGGGTGGTGCTATCACTATTGTAATTAGCAGGGAATTCCACTTTACCAAAGGGAATGATAATGTACTTTATCGTTTAGTTTTAGACTGTAGCTTTGGCACCAATCATTTGTCTGTGTTAGCTCTTCTTGTAATATGTTAACATTGTTGGGGGACTCGGTGATTGCACACAATTTGCAATATTCAGCAAAACTGGTAAGTCAAAGGCCATCTACCTTTGCCTGGATTTCCAAGAAACAGATTCCAAACAGTAAATGGCCCAGCACAGACCCTTGTGGTATGCACCTGGTGATGGCTCTACTGGTAGAGGGAGTCACCAGTTTTGATGGTATGCATTTTGTCAGTGAGCCAATTAGCTACTCATCTAGTCATGTAAGGCTTAATCCTGAGCTGGAAGACTTTCTCAAAGATAACTGAGTGGGAGATTGTATCAAAAGCTTTGGCTAGGTCAAAATAGGTGGTAAGATGTCTCTTATCTTCATCCAGGGCTTTGGTGACTTTCACAAAGAAATCTACTAAGTTTAGTAAGCATGATCATCTCTTAATGAAGCCAGACTAGGTTGGGTCTAGAGTTTGAAGATCACCTATGTTCTTGTTCATAAGGTCCATGGCGATTCTTTCTATGGCCTTGCAGAGATGAGGCTGGTAAAACTTATGGGTCTGTAGTTCCCGATTTTGGTTGATGGCTTCCCCTTTGTGCAAAGGGATTACTGTTGCTATTTTCCACTCTGCTGGAACAAAGCCAGTTCTCAGGCTAAGGTTAGAGAGCGCCAAGTGGGTCCACTAGGCCCTGTTTTAGATTGCTTAGTAAGCAAGCTGGGATGTTATCTGGTCCCACTGAGGCCATGTTTTTGGCCTTAGAGAGTGCAACTATGACTTGATCTCGAGATACTATGCAGAGGACTGGTGTCAGGTATGCTTTGGAGTAAGGTTGATGGGGGAGAGGTGAAGTTGCTGCCAAATCTGTCAGCTAGCAGGTTGAAAATTTCGTTTGGTATATTACAAGTGGCACCATCTACTACCAGTTAGGCAGATAGCTGGGAATTCCCTTTTAGATTTTGGACATAGTTAAAAAATGCCTTACAATTATCCTTGGCTAGGGATGCTATTTTAGCTTCATAATTAGCTTTAGAGGACTTTGCAAGATATCTGATTAGCTTGTTCAATCTGTGGAGGATGTTCTTTCTCTGCTAAGTCAATTCCCTCTTGTTCTTGGACATCACTTCTTCCCCATGTTAGATAACCTCTTTACACTTGAGGTCCACCAGGGTAGCTTGTTTTTTTCGGGAGGACCTGATTTTGATCCGATGAGGTACTGTTGTGTCTATACAGTTGCTTAAGTTTTTATGCAGGGCATTTGTGTACACCTCTGGATACGAGTAATTGTCTGTGATTGAAGGGGAATAAAACTTTTTATACCATCCCTCAGTAGGTTGTAGTTTGCTTTGGAAAGTTTTTTTTTAGTTTTTTTCCTCCTGTGGTGGAATCAGGTCCAATAGTTACTTCGCCCCATGTTGGCGAGTACTATGTCTAGACATTTGAATACCTTGTATGGGTGCAGGCTATTTGTATTGACAAAGTCCCAAAACCTCTTGGCGAGCATGTTTGTGCTCATGTGTGTCACCCAGTTGATGGAAGGATAGTTGAAGTCTTCCATGACTAAGGTGTTGGGCTGTATGGCAAGTAACTCCAGTAAGTCCAGGTAGGTGGTGTGCTTTTCATGGTGAGGGACCTATAGCTAGCAATGATGTGGTAGGGTATTTTGCCTGTAGTTAATTGGACATGGGGTAGTTTGAGAGAGTCATAATGTTTGACAAGTCTCAAGGTATACATTGCTTTACTGAAGATGGATACACCTCCACCTTTGGTTCTTCCACACTCCTTTTGAGGTCTGAATGTGTGGGAGGCACTGTAGCCTTGCACAGGTGGGGTGCTCTCCATGGCCTTAAACCATGTCTCGGTGATTGGACAGATGTCAGCGTCTTCCAAGGTGAGGAGTGCTTATGCAGTAAGTCGTGAATGTGTTTATACAACAACTTTTTAATTTCCTTACATATTGTCTTGTCTTATGTTCCCACACTTGAAGTGCTCATCACTACAAGAGAAGCAATGGAGAAAGCATTTCTGTTGTTTCTTTAACTTTTAAAAAGCAAATAGAAAATTTTACAAGGAGACATTAGAAAAATGAGTAAAATCTGGTATGTTTCTGTTTTAGGTTTGCAGTACATACCTGATTTTTCTCATATTATGGTGTCCTCTGTATACAATGCTGTTTTGCAGCATATGTTAATAGAAGGCCTAGGTGCTGTGCGGTACTTTAGTGGCTGTAGTTTTTTCTATTGGAATATGCTCAATTTTCATTGGAAATGCTGGTTGGACTGTCTAATCAGTGTTGTCATTTTTAGATACTAATTATCTTTTATTGTATAATCCTGGTCAACACAACATCTGTGGCAGCTTTGAAATGATTATTAGAATCGTACCTCTGAGGTGCCTTTATTTTTATGTGCTAGATAATTTATGAGTATGGAGAAGTTTGCAGCTGAATGGAATTTATGTGAAAGCACATTTAAGTTAATGTTTTCTGTGGGAGATTTTTTTACATTTTACTTGGTTTAATTGCAGGTTTAGTTGTATATTTTATAGTTGGCTTTCATCTGTATTAAGTTGGTTTTGTACACTTCCAAATGCCTAAACCTAAGATTATGCAGAGAAGGTGTGTCTAGTAATCATTCTAGAAGCTAATAGAATAATTATTGTGATGTATACCACATTGTGTTGATTGCTGGTACTGGGTTGTAAACTGCTTTAATTTTCAATAAAGGCATCAGGCAGAAACAAAAACAAATCTCTGTGTAGTTTGTTTAATGATGGTCACAGATGAGGAAACAATACTCAAAAGGGTGGGCTATACCGAGGACACCAGACCACCCAGAAGGATTCAAAGGCCCAGGACTTCAGGCAGAGGACCTCTTGCCTCTGGAAGGTCCAATATTACCTAGTGCTGTCCACCCTTGAGGTCTTGTTACGCTTAGAAAATGGGCTATGAGGTTACACATATAGAAAAAAATGAAAAATTACTGTTTTAGTAGTTTTACCACTTCATGTTTAGTAAGCTGAGGAATACTTATGAGACTTAATATTTAAGTCCAATATAAAATAACAATATAATGATACAATATCAGTGACACTGTAAAATTCTCAAGTATTGACAAAAGTTGCCTGTTTAGCTAGAATTCTTTAATAGTAGTTTTGCTTTTAGTCAAATGAAATTGTGTAAAATAGAGTTGCATTTTTATGATCTGTCTGTGTATTTTGCTTTCAGTTTTTTTAAATCACTAAATAGGATTAACTACTGACTTTTTTCACACACTTCACACTATAGATTATTTATATTTGTCTCTCCATTGCATGGTTATACTGCCCCTGCATTCATATTGGGCAAATAATAAACCAGTATTGAGCAGTACCATTGAAGAGTGCCTAACTGTGAGCTTCAAGTGAAAAAAAATACAAATACCCTCAAAGCTTATGCGAGCTTGCATTTTTCTACATGTTACGATATAGTAGATTTTTCTTGAATAAATCCTTTACGTTTTCCATGGAATATGCAATATTTGTATTTCTTAAATGTGTGTCAGTGCTTTGTAACAGCCCTTATTGTGGCGGGTTCATAGTAGAAGCAGTCTTTCCTTTTGAATTTATACAGGGAACTGACTAATAAAGCACTCAGATCATTTTCTATCATGTTGCCAGACAGCTGTATTTGTCCTCTTAATTGTACAACGTATGCATTTAATGGTTCCTTATGAATTTCTTTTCGTTTGGTTTTGGGACACATGCCGGTGGCTAACATGCTTTCAGTCACTTAAGATGTTTACTTTCTTGTTTCACCACAGTAACCGCCAAGTAAGTAGGACGTTTTACAATCTGTCAATACATAGTACAGCTCTTGAACAAACTTCCATTCTGTTACAATATGGCTATGATCTCACAATTGCTATTCCATTTTGGGGCATCCCAGTCATACTGTAAAAATAAAATTGCAATATTTTTAGATGTTACTAGCAGTGACAAGGTATTACAATGAGGGATGGGTTATGAGTAGTAATGGCCTCCAGTGCTCTGTCCAGATGATCAGTACTAACATTTACTGTTAAGAGACTGCCTATCAGTGGTTGAATAGTGATCAAGTCTTACAGACTATGAAACTTAGAGAAACTATTAGAGGTAGAAATGTCATGCCTACAGATATTGTAAGTATGCCATTAAACTATGTGAAAAGTTAGAGACAAGCATACCATGTTGTATTGCATTGGTTCAGTCCATATGTAAAGAATAAGACATAGCGAGGTGTGCTTTGGTGGCCTCTAAGAACATGGGTCTGTTACATAATAAGGCATGAGACACTTAGCAAGACTGTCATGTTGTCATCAGACAGTAAACCACACCTAGGAGTGTCTTCATCTGATTGTATAATGAGGTCCCTCAGTAAAGCATCTTAACAAATTAAAAGAAATAAAAGGTGTAAATATTAAAAGAAATAAGTAATAACTGGGGAAAAAGAAGGAAAACTGTCCTTGTAATTGCTTTTCACTATTAGACACACACACACACACACACACACACACACACACACACACACACACACACACACACACACACACACACACACACTTTTTGTTTAATGGAGGAGCACATTTTATATCTGCAGAAGTACACAATGCATACTATTCAGCTCCAATTATATTGCAGGCAATTGTTATACTAAACAGTTATCGGCAAATGAAGCTTTCAAACTATATTCATGCCCACTTATTTCTGGATGTAAGTGCTTTATGTCTCAGCAAAAACTTGCACATGAGAGGGACTGCTAAACCATTATTAATGTATTTAAGTTTTTGATTGGGAAGATCCCATTGAGTCTATGATGTGGACATAGACTCACACGCACACTGTCTCTCTCTCTCTCTAAAAGTAGAGTATAGCTAGATTGGATTCAGCTTTCATATAATGCAGAAAATTGTGCTGATCAGGTCTATCCTAATTATTGTATTTGTGACAATTTGTATCTTCCAGCAATACCGTGGATCCTATTAACTGAGCCTACAACTCTCTTCACTGGAGATACTTAACATTTACCAGGGGAAATTTGCCAGGATACAACCAGAAACTTCCCTGCTCATCTAAGTGCCAAGGGAACATCTAGGCCCACCTGAATTGCCAACAGATTGGTCACATCAGCATAATGTCTCATCTGAAATAATACCTAAGGAATGCAACAACCAATTTCACCTTATTTTGCAATTGAATTGTCAGCATTTGAATATAAATCTTATTGTCTGGATTGGGGCAACAATCCACAATCTTCTGGTGTTTGTTTCTGGTGTCAAAGGCCAAGTACACTCTGTACTGAGCTATTTAGTAGCATTAAACATGGGGAAAGCATTGACAATGTTGTAATGTATCCCTGGTATTTTGGGAGTAGGACATGACATTTGTATTACATTATGGGAGGGCACTTGTAAAATAGGCTGTAGGGAAGAAAGTATTTCACATAAGAAATGTTCTACACCATGAATAATAATGTATTGTGTGCTGCTGTTAACCCTGGTGGAGTAATTAAATGTTCCACTAATGATATTTCTAAGTAAACACAGAAACAGTCTCTCTAGCCAATTAGTACAAAAATGAAGTCACATTTTATTGGCCAGCAATGCCCTGCCCTGAATATTTTAAGTATGTTTAGGAACTACTATGATACTGAACTAATAATATAAATGGCAGGTTTGATGCCCTATAACTCTTCCAGATCTGCTCTCTAAATCTAGTAGTTTAAAACACTGAACAGTATAAATGTTTTATTTTATTGCACTAATGTAAAACAGCTGTGCTATAAGCAGCTCAGTGTTTTATATGATTTGTAAAACTTGGTGCAGAGAAATTAAAATAAACAGCCAATATCTTTTAATATAAATGCTTTCATATTTTTTAAAAAAGTTATGTTGCATCTCTGAGTGCTGAATACATTAGTAGGCAAAAACCTAACATAATTTGACTCCGTTCTTGTTTTACTTCATGCTTTCTCAACAGAGAAAGCAAACTACTTATGTCATTTACCTTTCAGTATATCAATTTTAGAATATTAGTATCACAATATTCCTCAGGAAACCGTACCGAAGGTCACAGTCATAACCAAGGAGTGATTTAAAATCCTTTCCTTGGGAACAGTGCAATTCTGCCTGAAATGGAAGGTTAAGTTGTCAGAAGAAAATGATCTGTACTCAAAACTGGGAACCTTGGCTATGACCATTAATGAATTTGTTATTGTAGGAATTTGATAATTACAGAAACAATACCAAATTACTTTGTTTTATTTATTACTTATGTTCTCATTTTAGTTTGTGTAGATTGTTGTTGCAAATAAAAGAAGATGCCACATTTTTAATAAATGATCTCCTTTAGATATTGGAGTATAGTTGCAGAGTGATAAATGGTTTGATTAGACTGGGGCATACCTCTCAACTGTCCAAATTTTTACCTCATATTTTTAGTCTATTCCTCACAAAATTTGTATTTTTCTTTCAAATCACTGGGATGATCTGAGTATTGAAGTCATTAAATAATGACATTTGATTTTCAGAATTCAAATCGTTCAGAAAATGAATGTTAACGCAAACCCTGTTACTCAACATTCTAAGTTTATAAGAGCAATATTTAAAATTTTAATGAAACCAAAAGGAGCAACTAGGCTGATGCAGAGTCACAAGTAGAAATGAAAGGCAAAATCCTCAGGTTAAAATCCAAATGAAAGGCAAAATCCTCAGGTTAAAATCCAACTTAAATTCCACTGCAGGTCAGATAAGCGCTTTCACTCATTCATTTGAGCTTCATCAGATCATGTAACAAAGACCTTCAAGTACATAGGCTACATTTATACAGTTAAAACATCTCCTATTGGCTGCTTCTTGTTACATATTCATGAGTTAATCTAAGCTTAAAGATATATGCACATATAAACATACTGAGATGTATAAAATGAATATAAAAAACATATAAAAACTCTCCATGAACACTCAAGATGCTCTAATGAATATGTATATATATGTCAAAAGAAATCTATTTCAAGGGGTAAAAACATATATGTTCCATCATTTATTATAAAATCTACAAACATTCCTCCGTTTGTTTAACATAGGTTTAATGGAGGCTCTCTCATTGAGACCTAAACCCCTATCTGCTCTCAATCTAACTATCCACATACTCTCCTTACTCTCAGTATGGTTCCTGATGTCACCTCCTCGTATACTGGGTTTAATATTCTCAAGAGCTCTAAATAGGAAATAATGTTCAGGACCTGCTTGGGCTACGTGCTTAGCTAAGGCATTGTGAGGTGAAGCCTTCCTAATGTGGTAAAGGTGTTCTCTTATCCTGTCTTTAAAACGACGATTGGTTTTGCCAACATAAAATGCATCACATATTTGGCACACTGCCAAATAAACTATATGAGTAGTATCACAGGTGGCTACATTAGTATGCATTACATTAGTAATACATTAGTATACATTTAGTATGCTAAAGTTAGTGTGCATGTCAGGATGTTCAAAAAATGGACTGGGGTCAAGAGAATTACAATAATTACAGCGTCCACATGGTTTTGTGTGTTCAAGAGGCATTGACCATTCATCCCTTTTTGAATAACATAGCATTCTCCTTAAATTTAATTTGTTCCTATATAAAAAAGAGGGTTTAGTCCCCACAAGTTTACCGATGGTGTCATCAGTACAGAGAATAGGCCAGTGTTTCGTAATAATATTCTTGATTGCTGGACAATCAGTACTATATGGTAAAGAAACCCTTATATGAGTTGATCTATCATCTCTACCATTGTCTGTTGTAACGGATCCACCAGCAATAACTGGTCCAAAATAAGGGGCTGCTCTGTTCAGTCTAAGTTTATTGACATCTAAGAGATTGGACTCAATCTCTTGTGAGCTATAGCCCCGTTCTTCTAGCCTTATCTTGAGGTCACTCACTTCATTTAGGAAGCCTTCTTCTGTGGCATTTAGCCTAGAGGTTCTCATCCCCTGGCCTCTAATGATATTCTTAAAAATATGCTGTGGGTGCATACTATCACGCTGTAATAGAGTATTAAAATAGCAAGGTTTCCTATAGACACCTGTATTAATCAAACCACATGCTAACTTTTCTATATACAAGTCAAGAAATTCTATCTTCTCTCTAGAATGATTCATACTGAAGGTTAAATAGTCAGTGAGGTTGTTCAATATAGTATGGAACACAAACAAATCATCAACACTGCCTCTCCATAAAACAAAAACGTCATCCATGAAACGTCTATAAAAAGTTACATGTTGTTTAAACATTTCTAAATTAAAGAGACTCTCAAATTCCCAAAATGCCAAAAACATGTTTGCATAGCTGTTGGCACAAGGTGTGCCCATGGCTACGCCACCTCGCTGTTGGTAAAACTTGTTGTCATAGGTGAACAGATTGTTATTCAAAATGAGTTCAAGGAAATGTACAATGAGGTCTACTTTAACTGATGTATATTCGCTATGTAAGAGTAGATACTCAGTGATATAAATCAGGCCTATGTTATTTGGTAACACAGTAAACAAGGACTTGATGTCAAACGTTACAAAAATCAAGTTATCAACGTCACAAATGCCACCTAAGCAGTCATACAAATCTGTTAAAAACTGTTTGTAATCTTTCAGTACAACTTTGTTCTTATTTAATATAGGTCGCAAATGTTTCTCAACATATACAGAAAGGTTTTCAGTGATCCAACCCTGACCAGACACTATGGGTCTCATTGGTGGGTCAATGGAGTCTTTGTGAATCTTAGGTAACCCATGTATTGTTGGTACAAGTGGATTCTTAACGAAGAGATAGTCAAACAATTCTTGATCCAAGATATCACCTTTCAATATATCTAATAACATATTGTTTACGTGACTAATAGTGGCTTGCACTATTTGTTCGTTAACTTGTAAATAGAAATCATCTTCCAAGAGTTTAATCATAGCATCATGATATTTGCTAGTGTCCATAACTACTATCCGACCACCTTTATCAGCTGGTTTGATGGTTATGGACTGTAAGGACTGGAGTTTAAGTAAGCTAGTCTGCTCCCTCTAGTCAAATTACCATTCTTCCTATATTTCTTTAGAGAAAAATATTCATACAAATCATCCTCAGTTAGTTTCAAATATGCCTCAACTAACGGATGATTAGGTGGGACAAAGTTGCTAAGCTTCTTAAACTTTGGTGGTCTAGTAACGTTATTGTCTGTCAATTCACTATCAGTTTTATCATGAAATAGCAGTTTAAGCATAAGATTTTGACAGAAAAGTCTCATGTCTACTACAGTGTCCGTAAAGTTACTGTGTGCACTTGGTATAAAGTTTAGGCCTTTACATAATAATTTCTCATCACATTCAGTCAACAAATATCCTGAGATGTTATGTATCATAGAATCTGCTGGTATCAAAATTTCAGCTGTATCTAATTTACTTTGTTCTTCCACATCTTCTTTATTGTCTGATGTGGTACAAACTCTTCTGATAATTTGCGTTTCTGTCTCCCCTGCTCATAGAGCGTCCCTTGTTATATTCTTGTCCTTTCGGACTGGGAGGGAAAAGGAGCTCACTTACTACTCCTGTAGTGATGGTGGTATGTACTTTGTGAGGTAACTTGGATCTCACTATGCCGTCATCTACTGACAACCTCTTATTGATCAGTCCCTTCACAACATGTACTGCTGGATATAAGTTAGTTCTGTCTGCACTATTATTCACAGTAGTAGGCTGACTAACTTCTTTATTGTTTGTATTAATAGAGCTGGATCCACTCTCACTATGTAAAATAGTAATTACATCATCAGTATCATTGGAAGTAGTAGTGTTATTAATGTTAGCTATATTTTGTACCCTATTACTAGGCGATACATTGTTATGTACACAGTTAGCAATATCCACAGCTTCACAAGCATTATTAACAACATTTTCAGAACCAGTACTGTGTTCGGAACTCAGTTGTCTAACACTAGTATAGTCATTAGGTTTAATGGTAGCACTATAATGTCCATGTTTAGGCCAAACGAAGACTTGTCCTAAATTAAAATCTCTGTGATCTCTAATAATCTTGCTTCTCTTCTGTTGGAGAAGTTTCCGCTCTAAGGCTGATATTCCATCCAACAGGCTTTCAAATAGTGGTTCTATTACAGTACTTGGGAAACAAGAAAAAATTCTCTTCTGTTGTTTCTTAATGTTATTAATGAGTTTCTCCTCTTCAGAGGCAAAAAAGGTCAATAAGTAACTCCATGTACTGTTTGCTTACCTCCAAGTTCAGGCGCTGCCACCTTGAAAGCAACTCTGGATAATGTTCCCCCTGATTGGGCATGTTTAATATACGTAATCCCCTCGGTACAATTTTTGTGTCCAAATAATAACGAAAATGCAAGAGCTGTGTTTGCAAACATTTCAAGTGTGCAAAGTCTTTCTCTAGACTGTCTAACAGGCGTTGTAGCTCATCTAAGTTGGGTGTCGCCGTATCCGCATCAATGCGCTCCAAAGCGCCGAATTGCCAGGAAGTGACTGTTGAACAGATGAGATTCTGTTCAAACCTCTTCTGTAGATGAGCGACTGAGCCCAGGTCTACACCTCGGGGCTCATAGTCTAGCTCAATATCTACAGTTTCACTCTGACTCTGCATAATAGAAAAAATAGTGCAAAGGCACAAAAAATAGCCAAAAATGTCTGTATGCAAGGTAAAGATACAAACAAAAGTTATGCGCTAAGCAAACGCTATTCACTGGTAGTAGACTCTGCTCCAAAGTCAGCAAGAAAAAATTAAGCTAATAAAACAGGAACAAACCACTTGCTGACAAACAGGATAAACGCCCAGTGCTCCAGAAAAACTTGAATAATATTAATGAAACCAAAAGGAGCAACTAGGCTGATGCAGAGTCACAAGTAGAAATGAAAGGCAAAATCCTCAGGTTAAAATCCAAATGAAAGGCAAAATCCTCAGGTTAAAATCCAACTTTAATTCCACTTCATGTTTAGTAAGCTGAGGAATACTTATGAGACTTAATATTTAAGTCCAATATAATATAACAATATAATAATACAATATCAGTGAAACTGTAAAATTCTCAAGTATTGACAAAAGCTGCCTGTTTAGCTAGAATTCTTTAATAGTAGTTTTGCTTTTAGTCAAATGAAATTGTGTAAAATAGAGTTGCATTTTTATGATTTGTCTGTGTATTTTGCTTTCAGTTTTTTTAAATCACTAAATAGGATTAACTACTGACTTTTTTCACACACTTCACACTATAGATTATTTATATTCGTCTCTCCATTGCATGGTTATACTGCCCCTGCATTCATATTGGACAAATAATAAAGCAGTATTGAGCAGTACCATTGAGGAGTGCCTAACTGTGAGCTTCAAGTGAAAAAAAATACAAATACCCTCAAATCTTAGGTGAGCTTGCATTTTTCTACATGTTACGATATAGTAGATTTTTTTCTTGAATAAATTCTTTACGTTTTCCATGGAATATGCAATATTTGTATTTCTTAAATGTGTGTCAGTGCTTTGTAACAGCCCTTATTGTGGCGGGTTCATAGTAGAAGCAGTCTTTCCTTTTGAATTTATACAGGGAACTGACTAATAAAGCACTCAGATCATTTTCTATCATGCTGCCAGACAGCTGTATTTGTCCTCTTAATTGTACAATGTATGCATTTAATGGTTCCTTATGAATTTCTTTTCTTTTGGTTTTGGTACACATGCCGATGGCTAACATGTTTTCAGTCACTTAAGATGTTTACTTTCTTGTTTCACCACAGTAACCGCCAAGTAAGTAGGACGTTTTACAATCTGTCAATACATAGTACAGCTCTTGAACAAAGATCCATTCATTATTGTTCCTGCAATATTTAAAATTTGTCTCAATTTGTGGTCCTTTGTCCCCCACATTTTGTCAGGCTTTATCTAGATTTCTTGCACTAAGAAGTTGAGAGGTATGAATTGGTGGTGGTGGTGGTGGGGGGGGGGGGTAGGCTGGGAAGCAACTCTTGCTGAGATGTCTCTAACATGGCTAGAGGAAAGAATCTTCCAATCAGATATTAGTATTTGTATCTATTTTTATAATGGATGTTAATGGAATGCATGTTCTGTGTAATACACTATAAAAAAAGTGATTTAGAATATTTTGAATGCTGAAGACTAGCATTCCACTTTATATTGCACTAGCTAGGTTAACAAAAATGTGGTAAATGGGTGCATTGTGTAATCGGCACAGTATAACAATAAAATGTTATGCACTCGATTGATATGTTTTTATAGTATGTTGACTATATATATATATATATATATATATATATATATATTTAAATATATATATATATTTTTTTTATTTTTTTATTTTTATTTTTATATATATATATATATATATATATATATATATATATATATATATATGTATGTGTGTGTAAACATTCCCCTGATCTTTGCAAAAGTTGACCCATGGTCACTGATATGTGGCAGATGCACTTAGCTTGTGATGTGTTGATATTCTACAATCACAGTATATGTTCCTAGTTTTCATTATTTGTAATAATACTGCTACACCGTAATATGTGCAGCCCAAATGCTTAACTTTGGCTCAGAAACACTTCATCTTGAGGGATATGTGACAGTTCCCATCTTCATTTGGGCATCTTGTTCACTGAAATCCAAATGTTTTTTAAAGACGTAGACTTATAATAGATAGCATTTGTCCTTATTTCTTATCCTGTTTTTTTTTCCCTTTGGAAATACTTTTTATTGTGAAAGAGAATCAGTAGTATTTTTTCATGGCCTTCTGCAAAACAATTTTGTCTGTTTACTGGCTGACTCTTTTTAGCTGTTGAATTGTTGGGAGTCAGCTTGCATAAAGAGCTGCAAAGCTGTTTTTTATTTTTATATTGCTAGCGAAGAAGTTAGGTATGCAGAATCTATTGTCAGATGAGGTCTGTAAAAAATCACTACTGTAATATACTGCAGGTCTGTAAAAAATCACTACTGTAATATACTGCAAAACATTAATATTGATCATGATAAAAATGGCTACAGCAGAGATAAGGCAATGAGTGACCAAAATGGATAAGGAGACATGCAAACTGAGCTATAGAATAGACATGTTGGGTAAAATACTTGATGTATACTATTTACAGTTTGGTGGCATTTGGATCTCTTGTGAATATCATTTTAAGAATGGAGTACCAAGAAAAGTGGAAGTGGACAGTCATAGTAGTAGCAAATGGGTCATTTGGATGTATCATTAGGGGTGACATTGTAGAAGTACTACACAGGGCCTTCCTGAGTCCACACCTTAAGTACTGCTTGCAGTTTTGGACACTACACAAAAAAGGTGATTTTAGGCTGTTGGCTGATGATAATAAAAGAGAGTGAATCATCGTATGTGTGGTCTTACACTGACGTCATTGGTGTGGAGTGGTCAAGAGAGGTCACATGACCATGTGCTTTATAATGAAGGAGGACGCGAGGGTTGTTCCCCTATTCTGTTTTTAACCAGATTGATTGCCTTCACATGTGTTTATTTTCCTCGTAATGTATGTCTAACCCAAATTTCTTACCCTTAAGATGATACTGCCAACAGGTTATGGGCCCAGGAGGGAAGTAGGAAGCTGATGGCATAGACTATGTTTCGACTGAGATGAGAAGAATTACGGGTTGTGGGAGACAAAGTTTCTGGGACACCTGCACTTGCTAGGACTGAAAGACGACATTTTGCGAAATGTGCAGCAGGATGCAGAGGATGACGAGAATGAGGAGGAAGGTGACGATGATGCTGAGAAAAATGAGGAGGCATATGTAGAACTAATACAGTTCTTAGATGACAAAAGTTTGTCCCTCATCATGAGAGAAGCCGCAGACGATGGTATAGAAGCACTTCAGATACTGAGAGACCATTATGCCGGGAAAGGGAAGCCATGGGTAATTAGCCTATACACCGAATTAACAAGCCTCCAGAAGGCCACCAGTGAAAGTGTCACAGACTATATTATTAGGGCTAAGATGGCTATTAGGGCACTTAGAAATGCTGGGGAGAAGCTCAGTGATGGATTACTAATTGCAATGACTCTGAAAGGGTTGCCTGAAACATTTAAACCATATGCAGTCCACATCATGCAAGATGATGATAAGGTGAGCTTTGGTGAGTTCAAAACAAGGTTAAAAAGCTATGAACATGACGAGAAATTTAATGCCAACGTAAGTAATGATAATGTGATGAAAGCAAGTGGCCTTGGGGAAAGAGTAAAAGCCAAGATTATATGCTATAGATGTGGCCAAAAGGGACACAAGGTACGAGAATACTGGAGAAAATCTAAAGGCCAGAGACAGTGGTGTAGTTTGTGTAAAAACTCTAGCCACAGGGACAGTAACTGTAGATGAAAGAAGAAAGACAATGTGAAACAAGCAACTGACGTGGATGATCACACATTTGTCTTCAGAATAAATGAGCATCAAATTCGTGAATTAAAACAGACGGGATTAATGGTGGATACTGGTGCCACATCTCAAGCCGCAGTGGTGCAGCGATAGCATTGTCACCTCACAGCAAGAGGTTCTCCAATTCGATTCTCGGCTGGAGCGCCTACTGTGTGGTGTCTTCATGTCCTCCCCGCGGTCGAGTGGCATTCGAAAGACATGCGTGAATGGGCGTGCCTTCGTTGAAGGTTGGGTGTCGGGCTGACACCTCGGCACCATAAAATTCTATTGCCAAACATTAGTGGACTGGAGTTCCACTATAGCGACCCTTAACCGGGAAAAGTCAAAAGAAGAACAACTGGCGCCACGTCACACATAATTAACGACCTGAAAAAGTTTAAATACTTTGATGCAACTTTCCAACTGGAGGAACACATTGTGGAATTAGCTGACAGAATGAGAACCTGTAGGGCCGCAGAGAAGAGAGGTAATGCAGAGGTATGGCTGCTAAACACAGAGGGGCGCAAAGTAAAGGTGATGAGGACTCAGGTGCTGTATATTCCGACGTATCCACAAAGCATTTTTTCTGTTAAGGCAGCAATGTCCAAAGGGGCCTCGATCAACTTTAAACAAGGCCAGGAGCAACTCATCTATAAAAACGGCACCAGGTTTGATATAATTGAGTGTGATAGACTACATTATTTAGATGCATATGATGAAGAAAACGATAGTGAGATACATTATGATGCATCTCAGAGCTGTTATGACATTCAAGCATGGCATAAAATGCTTGGTCACTGTAATTTTGAAGATGTGTCAAAGTTATAAAAAGTGGTAAAAGGAATGAAAATTAAAGGTAAAGTTGAAAGACCTAACCTAGATTGTGAAACCTGTATGCAAGGGAAATTTGTACAGAGCAGAAACAGAGAACCAGTTGCAAGAGCAAAAGCTGTGTTTGAACTAGTCCATATTGATTTGGCAGGCCCAACTGAGCCAGTAGCAAAAGATGGCTTTAAGTACACTTTAGCATTTACTGACGACTACTCGGGTGTAACATTTGTCTACTTACTGAAAGCCAAGAGTGATACAGTCAAGGCGACTGAAATGTTTATTGCAGATTCAGCCCCTTATGGGAAGGTAAAGTGTATCAGATCAGATAATGGCACTGAGCTCATCTCAAAAGACTTTCAGCCACTATTGAGTAAAAATGTTAAAAGACACGAAACATCTGCACGTTATACACCCCATCAGAATGGGACAGCAGAGAGAAATTGGAGAACACTGTTCGAAATGGCAAGGTGTATGTTGATAGAGAGTGACTTACCTAAAGAGTTGTGGACATATGCAGTAATGACTGCTGCTTTTATTCACAACAGATGTTATAACAGGCGTGTGAGGCAGACCCCATTCTTCATGCTATCAGGGAAGAAACCTGATCGTTCAAGGATGAGAGAATTTGGATCAGTGTGTTATGCATACAGACAAGATAAAAAGAAGTTAGACCCAAGATGTGATAAGGGGATCTTTGTCGGATATGATAAAAACAGCCCATCATATCTAGTCTATTATCCTGACACAGGAAGGGTCCTTAGACACAGGTTAGTCAAGTTCTTTACTAAGAATGTAGCTGAATGCCAGATTCAGACAGACCCAGAAGTGATGGATGAAGATCTTAATACCAGAGGAAGTGTGCATGTTAAGTCAGAATCAAAAGCTGATAATCAAATCACAAAAGAAATACAAGTGAATCACACTGAATCTATAATGAATGAAGGAGACACAAAAATAAGGCAAGAAGAGGAAAGGCAGGATACACACTACTCTTAAGAGAGAGAGAGAAAACCATCTGCATACTTGAAGGACTATGAGTGTAAAGTTGAAAACGACGATTATGTGACAGTTAATGTTGACTATTGTTACAGATTAATATGCAACACATCACAGAGCTTTAAGGAAGCAATGACTTCATCTAACTCGGAGAAGTGCGTCAAAGCAATGAAGGAGGAACTTAAGTCTTTAAAGGAAAACAACACATTTACACTCACCACACTACCGGAAGATAAAAATGCAGTGGGGGGTAGATGGGTTTCCCCTGTAAAAGACAATGCAGATAATACTGAGAGTTACAAAGCTAGATATGTAGCTAAAGGCTCCAGTCAAGTCGCTGGTATAGATTACAATGAAACATTTGCACCAACTGCGAGTATGACATCTGTGCACAGTCTAATGCAGATGGCAGCTCAGTACAATTTAGAATTGCACCAGATGGATGTACAAACAGCCTATTTACATGCTCCTATAGACTGAGGTGTATATGGAGCAACCTGAAGGTTTTGAAAAGAAATCAAATAATGATGAAAAATTGGTTTGGAAACTGAATAAGTCATTATATGGATTGGAAACAAAGTGAAACACCAACCAAGAAGAAATGTAGACCACAGCAGAGACCACCAGCCACAGAATATCTTCAGTAAAGAGTCTTTATTAGACGAAACAGTAGCAAAAAACTAGCAGGCAAAATTAAAACAAGCACTTTCGCCTGGCTGATACCAGGCTTTATCAAGATGTATGCATGAGGAAACTTAACCCATTTATACTATTCAGTAGTCATCTGACTTGCATCTAATTGATTAATTAGAGCAAATTAAAATAAATTACGTTAATATAAATGCAATTAAATAGGTTGCTCTTTTAAAGGTATCACACATAAGCAACCTTAAAAACAATACCTATACTTGATTAAAACCCTAGAGATACAGTTAATACATTAAATATCCATATATAATGTTATAAAGCCTATATAAATACAATAAAAATATTCTAAAAAAATATGTATGTGTATAAACTTCTAAAACATCTAAAATTCCACTATACAAATGGCTGTACATATAAACCTTAAAAATGCACCTCAACCCAATAAAAAGTTTACAATTAAATACATAATTAATCAATGTAGTTAATAAATATTAAGGCATTCTTTATACCGTAAGTACTTCAAACTATACTGTTAAAAAAGTACAAACCAACGAGGCACTCACATGGGACTGATGGTGCTCTGTCCAAACCACGACAATGAATCCAAAATGAAGGGACCAGCACTCAAAGGCAGCAGATAAAAATAATTTTATTAGGATTGTATAAACAACCTAATTTAGGTACACAAACCGGTTTCGGCTATCACAGCCTTTCTCAATGTGACTTATCCAAGAAATGCAAATTCAAACCATGATGCATCCAGCTACTTAATTTATACTCACTTCTTAAAGTGGTATAATCCATATTCATTTAGTGATTCTTGCTACTAACAAATCATATTACACTGGTAGATTAAATGACCATCTTAAACAAATAGATTCACCACAAATAACATATTTATACAATTAATGTATAATACAAATATTGATTAAACAATAAACATTCAAATTATAATCATTAGCGTCGTGAAATCTATTTCAAGCAACACTGAAGTAATACTTATATAACGAATTCCTAACACCCAAATCAATTATAGTAATAAGTAGAGGGTGTCTGATAATAATATGCATAATGTAGATTATATTTTAGAAAAGCATATTATTATTTATAGTAGATTGGGAATATTAGGTGTATGTTCTAACTGACAGTTATGTATCTATTCTGAAAAATAGTTGGATACCAGGAAATGTTGTTTGGATTATTATAAAGAATAGAGTAGTTGTCTGATATGTCTAGGATTGAATAACGGACTAACTCAGTATGGTTCTAGTATGGATGTGGCATACCTAGCATTTATCCTTCATGTACATGATATTCATTAAGTCCAGGTTTAAAGAGGGCCCCAAGTGTGGTGATCCATCTTTGTTCCATGTTATTAAGTTTGGTGTGCCACCCCATTTTGAAGTTTCTATGTAATTGTATTCTGTCAATAATGATAAACTGAAATGAAGCTGTAGTGTGTTGTTTAGTGTGTTTGTATAAGGCATTGGTTATCTGCCTATTTCTGATGGAACTGAGGTGTTCGCTGATTCTAATCCTCATTGGCCTAGACGTCTGGCCTACATAGAAAGCAGAACACGAGCATTGAGCCAAATATATCACCCAATCTGAACTGCAGTTGCCAAAGGTTTTTATATTAAAAATCTTGGATGTATTTTTGATGATCGATGATTGATGTTGATTTGCTTAAATATAATAGATCTACAGAAGGGCTTCAGTTAGCCAAGCAACCGATTAGGCTGGTCACTACGTATGGTAATAATACCAAATGGTTCAGACAAATTCTCGACAAGCATTGGGGTACATTACAGTCCAACTCATTTCTTCGAGATATTCTCCCTGAAAGTTGTTCATTTTCCTATCGGAGAGGACGGACTATCCAGTCCAATTTTGCACATTACAAACGGCATATTCCTGGTATCAAACATCAGACTACATTGTTTGGGGATACACTTGTTGGTTGTTACCCATGTGGACACTGCAGTTTGTGCCAACATATCTGGAAAACTAAAGAATTTACAACAAAAATACATCAAAAATACATCCAAGATTTTTAATATAAAAACCTTTGGCAACTGCAGTTCAGATTGGGTGATATATTTGGCTCAATGCTCGTGTTCTGCTTTCTATGTAGGCCAGACGTCTAGGCCAATGAGGATTAGAATCAGCGAACACCTCAGTTCCATCAGAAATAGGCGGATAACCAATGCCTTATACAAACACACTAAACAACACACTACAGCTTCATTTCAGTTTATCATTATTGACAGAATACAATTACATAGAAACTTCAAAATGGGGTGGCACACCAAACTTAATAACATGGAACAAAGATGGATCACCACACTTGGGGCCCTCTTTAAACCTGGACTTAATGAATATCATGTACATGAAGGATAAATTCTAGGTATGCTACATCCATACTAGAACCATATTGAGTTAGTCCGTTATTCAATCCTAGACATATCAGACAACTACTCTATTCTTTATAATAATCCAAACAACATTTCCTGGTATCCAACTATTTTTCAGAATAGATACATAACTGTCAGTTAGGACATACACCTAATATTCCCAATCTACTATAAATAATAATATGCTTTTCTAAAATATAATCTACATTATGCATATTATTATCAGACACCCTCTACTTATTACTACAATTGATTTGGGTGTTAGGAATTCGTTATATAAGTATTACTTCAGTGTTGCTTGAAATAGATTTCACGACGCTAATGATTATAATTTGAATGTTTATTGTTTAATCAATATTTGTATTATACATTAATTGTATAAATATGTCATTTGTGGTGAATCTATTTGTTTAAGATGGTCATTTAATCTACCAGTGTAATATGATTTGTTAGTAGCAAGAATCACTAAATGAATATGGATTATACCACTTTAAGAAGTGAGTATAAATTAAGTAGCTGGATGCATTGGTTTGAATTTGCATTTCTTGGAAAAGTCACATTGAGAAAGGCTGTGATAGCCGAAACCGGTTTGTGTACCTAAATTAGGTTGTTTATACAATCCTAATAAAATTATTTTTATCTGCTGCCTTTGAGTGCTGGTCCCTTCATTTTGGATTAAAAAAAGTACAAAAAACATGAATAATGGATCGTATATTATAACCTGGCCCTTCTAATCTTCAATACACTGTGAATACTAATATCGTCATTTAACCCGGGGGGTTTTGTAGCATTTAACTTTAATTGCCACATCAATTCCTTGTATTCCAATGATGTTTCCCAGTCTCCCCCTCTTGGGTTCTACGGTGCTTGCTCTAGAACCATAAATTTTAATTTCATATTGGGACATTTTAAGGAGTGCTTATAAAAGGCATTGGTTTCTTTCCCTTTCGCAACATCATATAGATGCTCATAAATTCTTCTTTTCAGAGACCTTTCAGTCTTCCCTATGTAAAAACTTGAGCATTGGGTACATAAACCAAGGTAGACTAATCCTTTACTTGCACAGTTGTAGTGTCCTGCTGATTTAACCTTAAAATTCCTTGCAGTTATATGTAAGCTGTTGTTATTAATTATGTATGCACATTGCTTACATGCTCCACATTTATATGTTCCTAGTCTAAGGGTGGGTTGTGTAGCCATATCATGAAACTGTCTTTCAAATAAACCCTTAAGATTAACGTTCCTTTTATTCACAAAGTTGGGCTTGTCCAATATTAACTCTTTAATGTCATCTTGCAGTGTTAAAACTGGCCAGTACCTAGTCACAATTTTTTCAACCTGTGATGAATCCTTACTAAACGTTTGAATAAATAAATTACGGGTCTCAAATTGGGCGTTTCTTTGGACACTTCTACCCTCATTTGACAATGTTCCTAAGAGCGGAAAATATTTACTTGTTCTGTTAATAAGTTGGCAGAAGTTATTACTAATTAAATGCATAGGATAACCTCTTTCTAAAAATAAAGCTTTCAAAAAGTTCATTTCTTGCGTAAATAGTTGTTCTGTGCTACACATCCTAGCTGCCCTAATAAATTGGCCTTTCAAGATACCTTTCTTCTGGTGGAAAGGATGTCCACTCTCGAAGTGCAAATAGGAATTAGAGAAAGTCTTTTTCCTATAAATTTTGGATTGAAAAGTGCCAGTGTGCTGATTCTTAAAAAGTGAGACATCCAGATAATTCAGAAATTCATCACTAATATTGTATGTAAACTTTAAAAATTGTGTGGACGAATTAATATATAACATGAAGTCTGTAAATTCATTTAGGTTACCAATATGAAATTAAAATTTATGGTTCTAGAGCAAGCACCGCAGAACCCAAGAGGGGGAGACTGGGAAACATCATTGGAATACAAGGAATTGATGTGGCAATTAAAGTTAAATGCTACAAAACCCACCGGGTTAAATGACACTATTAGTATTCACAGTGTATTGAAGATTAGAAGGGCCAGGTTATAATATACGATCCATTATTCATGTTTTTTGTACTTTTTTAAATCCAAAATGAAGGTACCAGCACTCAAAGGCAGCAGATAAAAATAATTTTATTAGGATTGTATAAACAACCTAATTTAGGTACACAAACCGGTTTCGGCTATCACAGCCTTTCTCAATGTGACTTATCCAAAAAACAGTATAGTTTGTATTTTTTAACAGTATAGTTTGAAGTACTTACGGTATAAAGAATGCCTTAATATTTATTAACTACATTGATTAATTATGTATTTAATTGTAAACTTTTTATTGGGTTGAGGTGCATTTTTAAGGTTTATATGTACAGCCATTTGTATAGTGGAATTTTAGATGTTTTAGAAGTTTATACACATACATATTTTTTTAGAATATTTTTATTGTATTTATATAGGCTTTATAACATTATATATGGATATTTAATGTATTAACTGTAGCTCTAGGGTTTTAATCAAGTATAGGTATTGTTTTTAAGGTTGCTTATGTGTGATACCTTTAAAAGAGCAACCTATTTAATTGCATTTATATTAACTTAATTTATTTTAATTTGCTCTAATTAATCAATTAGATGCAAGTCAGATGACTACTGAATAGTATAAATGGGTTAAGTTTCCTCATGCATACATCTTGATAAAGCCTGGTATCAGCCAGGCGAAAGCGCTTGTTTTAATTTTGCCTGCTAGTTTTTCGCTACTGTTTCATCTAATAAAGACTCTTTACTGAAGATATTCCGTGGCTGGTGGTCTCTGCTGTGGTCTACACTTCTTCATTATATGGATTGAAACAATCAGGGCGTAACTGGAACAAAATGTTGCGCGATTATCTTTGTGAAAATAGTTTTATCCAAAACCCCGCAGACCACTGTGTATACACTAGACAAGCTGAAAATGAGAAAACAGTCCTAATTATATGGGTTGATGATCTCATTATAGCAGCTACTGACAATGAATCACTAAACGATGTAAAGGAAATGCTCAAGGCTAAATTTAAAATGAAAGATCAGGGAAAGCTAAGACATTTTCTAGGCATTGATTTTACCCAGAATAGCGGTGAAGTAAAGATGAACCAAAAGAGGTACATCACGAAAATTCTTGAGAAATTTGTTATGTCTAATTGTAAAGTAAGAAGTACCCCTTCCGAACAAAAATCAAACTTTGAATGTGACAGTGGATCTACAGATCCAAGAAAATATTGTGAGCTTGTGGGTAGTTTGATATATGTTATGACATGTAAAAGACCTGATCTTAGCTGGATTGTAAGTAAACTTTCACAATATTTGTCACAACCGAGTGAATCTCATTTAACGCTAGCCAAACATGTATTAAGATATTTAAAAGGTACATTGGTCAGAGAACTATGTTACAAGAAAAGTGAAGGGAAACTTCAGCTTGTAGCATACAGTGATGCAGATTGGGCAACAGATCAACACGATAGACGTAGTACAACAGGTTATTGCTTTAGCCTCAGTAGAGACGGGCCTATTATTTCATGGAAATCAAAGAAGCAACAAACGGTGGCTTTATCTACATGTGAGGCAGAGTACATGGCATTAGCAGCAACAACACAGGAGAGTTTGTACCTTGTGCAGCTGTTGAGTGGAATGGATGGAGACTGCAAGTATGTGCCAGTAACAATATTTGAGGACAATCAAGGGGCAATCAATTTGTCAAAGAATCCAGTAAGTTGACAGAGATGTAAACATGTTGACATTAAGTATCATTTTTGTCAGGTCAGCACTTAATGATGACAAAATAAGCATTGAATATTACCCGACAATGGACATGGTTGCAGATATCTTTACTAAGCCTGCTACAAAATCGAATTTTGAAAAGTTCATGTATTACATATTTGGAATGTGAAGGAAAAGTTATCCAAAAATACATTCTTAAAATGTATTTGTATACAGCGTAAGAGCAAGTGGGGGTGTTGGCTGATAATAATAAAAGAGAGTGAATGATCATATGTGTGCTCTTACACTGAAGTTGTTGGTGTGGAGAGGTTGAGAGGTCACATGACCATGTGCTTTATAATAAAGGAGGAAGCGAGGGTTGTTCCCCTCTTCCATTTTTAACCAGATTGATTTCCTTCACATGTGTTTATTTTCCTCTGTAATGTATGTCTAACCGAACTTTCTTACCCTTAAGATGATACTATCAACATAGGCTAATGGATGGAGTCAAGACAAAGGTCAACAGAGGGGTAATCACCCTGACATTGTTGCCATCTCAGAAACTTGGTTTAAGCCATACATAAAAGAGAGCAAAATATTACCACCTGGCTATCAAATGACCCATAATAATAGACTCAATCAGAAGAGAGGTGGTGTGTAGCCATAGTCTACTTCTCCTCCTACACAGTTACCCCATTTACCAACCCCATTCCAAAATTTGCCAGCTGTGAAGTAACCCTAGCCCACCTAAAAATCAGCAATCACAAATCTATTTGCATAGCTGCCCTCTACATCCCCCCAGGCAACAACACAACATTCCAGTACTAGAAGACATACTCTCCTGGTTCTCCTCTAACATCAAAAATGAAACCTATAGCCTAGACGTAAACATTAACTGATCCACTATCATCTCTCAGCCCCTCATCTCAATCAACCTCTTTAAATTTACCCAGATAATTAACTCTCCTACGAGGCCTAGCAAAAATGGAGCCTCTGGCGCCATCCTAGACTGGATTTTAGTATCTCAGCCTAACCATATCTCAACTTCAGGTATCTTTCCCAACCCTATCAGTGACCACCTACCAGACATTGCTGACCGGCACCCTTCTCCACTCCATAAGCAACATCACTACATTCAAACCCGTAACCTCTCTATGTTCAACCCACAAATTTTCACTGACTAAAATGAATCGACTGGACCCCCCCTAAAAACCCTGCCCCCTCAACAACGCAATCGGTTACTTTAATGAAACCTTTCTGAATCTACTCAACACCCATGCTCTGCTCAGAACCAAATAGGTCAAAGCCAAAATCTCACCCTGGCTATCAAAAGAAACCAAACCACGCTTCTAAGAGACAGAAAGTAGAAACAATTCCATAACAAACAACCTAATACCCTACTTGAATTCAAACAACTCTGCAAACCATAAAAAACCTAATAACTAGAGATTGCAAATCATACTACACCAAGCTCCAATCTGAGCACTCCACCAACCCCAAAACATTCTGGAATACTATCTCCTCTCTCCTCCATCCCGGTAATAAAGATAACCCTTGTCCTAACCCTGACCTCACTGACCTAGACACAGCCATATCATTTAATTTTTTCTTTGTGGAGTGTATAGCTGAACTAACCACCACCTTCCCGCACCCCTCTCCAAGTTCATCCACCTCACCCTCTTCCCACCCTACTGATAACACACAACCCCCCACCTTCAAGCTCAACCCTGTCACCACAAGCACAATAAAAAACTCCTCCTCCAGCTAAAACCATTCTGTATTGCACCAGACAATTTGCCCCCTCTCTTCATCAAATTATCTCCTGACAGGATAGCCCTGCCAATCTCCATTTTAATAAACAGACCCATCCATGAATCCTATGTTCCTTCAGTTTGGAAACGTACATTTATCATGCCACTCCACAAGGGTGGTAAAACCTATGACGCCACCCATTCCAGGCCCATTGCCATCCTTTCCCCACTCTCACTCCACAAGGGTGGTAAAACCTATGACGCCACCCATTCCAGGCCCATTGCCATCCTTTCCCCACTCTCAACAATCCTAGGAAAGTGTATTCATGCACAACTGATGTCATATCTGACATGCAATAACCTCCTTACCCCCACCCAACATGGTTTCCGTCTTGCCCACAGTACCATCACTGCCCTTCTGTCCTTCCTTGAATCCATCAACCATGCTTGTGACTCTGGCAAACTCCTATCTACCCTATTCCTAGACCGATCCAAAGCTTTTGACATCATCTCCCATCCCATACTTCTGTCTCAACTCTCTTACCTTCCTCTACCATAACCTGGTTCTCTAGCTACCTCTCCAAAAGACAGCAAGCTGTAAAATAGAAATCTTCAACCTCCTCCTCCTCCTCCTTACACCCCCATGGCATTCCCCAAGGCTCTGTTCTAGGCCCCCTACTCTTCAACATATTCATAAATAACTTCCACCACAACATCCCCAATACCTCTCTAATCCAGCATGTAGATGATTCTACAATCATCTTTACTGCTGACTCCCCCTCTGACCTACTACTAAAAACCCAGTGAGCTTTTGGTAAAACAGAACCTGGATGCATAATGCTCACCTTGCCCTAAATGCAAACAAAACTAAACTATGAGTCTTTACTCCCTCTAGAATCTCCTCCTTTGTTAATACCTCCTTCACTATACTAAGCCAGAATAACACACCCATTGAAATTGTATCTCACACCAAGCTGCTAGGTGTCACCATTGATGAGCATCTAAAATTTGACTTCCATATTCAAACAGCCATAAAAAAAAAATTACCAAAAGTTAGCACTCCTGTACAGACACAATAGCTACCTCACTCCCTCCACCAGAAAGACCTTAGCCTCTTCCCTTTCTCATATACGGCACCCCCCTGCTGACCAACCTCCAACTTTGCTTACAATCCAAACTGGAATCCTGCTATAATAAAATCCGCACATTTGCCACCAACTCCAAACATTCTTCCCATCACTGCCTCCCCCTCCCAGCTCTACAATGGCTAGAGCTACCTAACTACATACACCTTCTCAAACTCACCGCAGCCCATAATCTCATCTTTAAGCCATCCAGCTGTCCCACTCTCTCCACCAGCTTAACCCCTTATATTCCAAACCGCTCACTCTGATCAGAAAACCAAAACCTCCTATGAATCTGCAAACCTTCCCGGACCCCTGGCCACCTTCTGCTATTGTACTCCCTAGCCAAATTATCAAACTCCCTCCCTCCATCACTTTGCAATACTCTAAACCACACCAACTTCAAATCCCTTCTACACTCTTACCTATCATGTAAATGGATAAGCCCCCTGCTCACCCCCTACATGAGCCCCTCATCTGTCATCTTTTCTTTTTTCCCAGCAGCAGGTAGTCTCTCCCTCTTGATGCCTACATACAACTACTCAATTCTTTTTCTTACTGCTGGATTGTTTTTCTACCCCCGTTTTCATTATATCTGAGATTTATATTTATACCTTATGAAATGTAATTCTTATGTCTGGAAATGTATTCTATAAAGAATACTCTGAATGGTACAATTATTTCCTTAAATGGATAATTGCTTACTGTCAGTATAACCAAAGCATCTCTTCTTTGTACTTAATTATACCATCAGCATATAGTATATCCTGTACCTGATATGCATGATTAATGTTCTTTCTGCATCCTTTGTTGTTTTGTAAATGCAAAAATCCTTATTTCTGTAAATGTTTTATTAAGGTCTAGTCTGATTACAGAATGAATGTCTACTGTCACTACAGCTGCTCTGCATACAAATGTTCCTTCTTCATATTTAATTGTACTCTCAGCTCATGTTATATATTCTGCTTGATATGTATGTTGTTTGTTGTTTAATGGAGCTTTTCTCCCCAGGCCTCCACTGAAAACGGGCTCTTCTTGGCCTAGTGGACTTCCCCGGTCATTAAACTGAAATAAATAAGTATGGAGGGGAAGGATATGAACAAGGATGTAAGAGCCAGAACTTTCTTCCATGGATACAAAGAGAGAGGGGGCCCAAAAGATAATGTCAGGGTTGCTGAAGATGTAGGACATGTTTAACATATTAAATACACACATTTAACATATTAAATACACACGTTTAACATATTAAATACATGTTTAACATATTAAATACACACATTTAACATATTAAATACACACATTTAACATATTAAATACACATGCTTAACATATTAAATACACACGTTTAACATATTAAATACACATGTTTAACATATTAAATACACACGTTTAACATATTAAATACAGTTAAGTGGTGAGAGATCCATGAAGAATAATGATGATGGGCTTGTAATACGACTCTCTTACATTATTGAAGGGATTAACACATTTGAATGATAATGAAGAAAGTTTTTAATTCCTTTAGATTATTGAAAGAATTTATAGACCTGATCATGGTAATATACTCAGATTCAAAAGGTTGGATAAAGGTAGAGTCATGGTGGCCTCTCACCACCTTAAAATATCAAGATGGACCCGACAGAGTAGTCCCCATCACTACTGTTTCTGGCCTACAGCTAGAGCCACTGGCTATCATGTTACAACAATATGGTAATTATAGTCTGATTGGTGGGGCAAGAGATTTTTCATTATTTGCTGCTGCTGATCTGATATACTTGAAAAGACCCAGGCAAGATTTGACTATTTTTTTGTCCTGCAGTAGTCTGGTACTTTTTCAGGATATAAAATTAGCAAAGCCCAAACTGGAGAGGTGGCAAAAGACTTGCATACAGACATGAAGGCTGAAAAGAAAATATGAATTTTTGCGAAGCTTTCTATATTAAACATTTGGGAGTTTGACACATTTGGTACAGGATTCTGTGATGATAAAATCTCACTTCAGCAGATGGAAATAATAGGGTGGGCCCTAGATGAGAAAATACAAACACTGTATATTTTTTTGTTCCCACTGCCCTATCCATTCCAGTTCTTCCCAGTGGACACTACAAGCCACTTTTTGAACTCTGTTATACATTTTTTAATTTGGGAGGTGGAAGCCAGAGTATTCTGGGGTACAGTGATGGCTGAGAAAGAAATGGGGGATTGGGAGTATTAGATCCATATTAAATTGAGATGCAGCTCAAATTAAGATACTATTTTTATTGCTGATGAAGCCTTGTGCAGCTATGTGAGTTACCTTATGTAGCTGTGTGAGTTGAAGTGAGTTGCCTTTTGTGATGAAGCAACCCTGGGGACCCTAAAACTTTTACTGAGTTATAATGACATGAATGTGTGGACTAATGTGCTGCTTCCAGTTATAGTATCATTTGTCATGAGAAAGGAAGTTTAAGGCTATGGAGGGCTACAACAACTAGGTTACCATGCTGGGAACAGCTGAGATATGGTGAAGCAGATGCACACATTGCTTGGAGACAGCATTGCCTCTTAAAATGGCTCCTTGAGTTTAGAATTTGATAGTACAATGGGTACAATAAGCATTCTAGTTCTAGATGAGATGGTAGGGAGACCACTTGTCACTATTGATGGAGGCCAGAGGTGACCAACCAGTGGTTAAGCCATTATTAAGTAGAGCATTTAGAGTGTTAACAGATGTGAAAGGTAAGATACTGAACAGGGTAAAATAAATTTGGGTTAAGGATGTACAAAAAAACAGATATTAGAAGTTTGGAATACTTCAGTCATCTGTCAAGAAATGCCATTGAATTTAGGAAGCTTATAATGGGTGTGTGTTCAAAATGTTTCTGCACTGCAAGGTTTTGAAAAATCCACCTTCTAGTGGACTCAGCATGTTGGAACTATCACAGGAGCTTATAAGACATAGGAATGTGTATAATTTTCCTTTCTAGGCCTTAATGTATATAAGCTGGACCTTCAATGTGTACTGGAAACAATTAGTTGGAAATGTAACGATGATGACTAACCACCTAGCACTTCTAGGCTCACATGAAGAAATAGATTAAAAAATGAGCAGATAATAGAAAACATGATAGCTGCTAAAATATATAACTATAAAGTGTAGGAATAAAACTGAGCAAACAATTGCAGAGGTAATAGGCAGCTTGGATGAACTGAAGGCAATATAATGCAGAATTGCAAAGAACTATTCTCTACATAAATATATACATTTCTGTGGTTGCAATTGTATGCATGTTTGAAATCAGTCTATTAAGATTCTGAGGAAAGTAAGTTAAGCATAAATGGTAACCAGAATCAATCTTACAGCAAGAAATCTGGACAAAACCATGAATAAAAGTGGGACAAAGGCCCAAAAATAGGGACAATTTTTAAATATTGCTCTTACAAACTTAGAAAGTTGATAGAATAATAGGTTTTACATTAGCATGGATTTTCTAAAGGGTATGAAGTCTGAAACTAAAACGTCTGTCATTATTTTCTAACTTAAGTCTTTAATGATTTGCCACTAGTTTGCCAGAAAATCACAATTTTGTGAAAAATGGACCAGAAATATGAGGCAAAAATCTGGACATTCTGTACAAATCTGTACAACTGAGGGGTATGAAGAATTTCTACTTTATACTCCTTTTCCAGATTTACTTGGAAAAAGTCCAGTGATATTAAAAATGTTTATATTGTTATGGATTTCTTAGTATAGACTAGGGATTTATGGGAACAGGGTTGATCATCTAGGATGGGTAGTAGGGTATGAAACAATATTCTCCATCAAAAGCTCTGTGTAGTTGCCCATGTTAGTCACTTGGGAGGCATTTATTTTGATGCCGGCCAGATGTGGAAAGTCAGATAATCATGGAATGTAGTTGTTTTTTTCCCCTGCCAATGTTTTATTTAAATTGTTGTAAATATGATAACTCAGTTTTTGTAAATGATGTATACTGTTAGTGATGAGTTTAATGTAGCGAATGCACCTTTGAATAACGAGCATCTAAATTATGGTTGAAATTATTTTGGATCGAAGCAGGAAGTGCAATGCTTTTGCCCCAATCTCTACCGTTCTTTCTAGCAATTGTTTTATTTTACACTCATTACGCAGTTGGACTGCATGCATGTGTAATTATGTAAGTGATGTAAAAATGTAATATATAAGGTCTCAAAACAATATGCATTGTGGAAAGGTCTGAGCAACAGGGAAAGATAGGCAAG
Organism: Protopterus annectens; assembly: GCF_019279795.1. Taxonomy (NCBI): domain Eukaryota; kingdom Metazoa; phylum Chordata; order Ceratodontiformes; family Protopteridae; genus Protopterus; species Protopterus annectens. Next base: position 183,358,805 of record NC_056749.1, read on the forward strand.
AATATGCCACAGGCCGCATATTGAAAGAATAAATTAATAAATTACTCCCTAGTTCTGAGAATTCATTTCACAAATACGATGGGGGATTAATGGAGCGGATTACTGGAATGGGTCTTGGAGAGAGGGATATATATATATATATATATATATATATATATATATATATATATATATATATATATATATATATATAATTTTTTTAACCAGAGTACAGGATGACAGGATGACGGAAAGCAGGTAAGGGAGATTGATTAAAGAGATGCACCATGCTGAATGTGTTTAAAGGGCATTCAAGATGAGCAACATGCTGCCTTCTGTTGATATACTAATAAAATGAAATTAAAGCTAACCAAATTATTTTTTATTTAATTGATTTGAAAATGAAGTCCTACCTCAAGCAAACATGTTGACTGTCTGCTAATATTGCAAGCTTGTGTTAGACATTGGAAAACATGCCCTTGGTTTGGAATATGTGAGCAGCTAGCATTGTTATCCCATGTAAGAACTTTTAATTTAAGTAAGCTTAAACAGAATTTATAGTTTCATGCAATTTGGCATCTTACACGTTCTAATGAGCAAAAAACATCATCCCGCACACGCGTATGTGCAAGTGTTTTTTTTTTTCTTTGGCATGCATACCAAATAGTGTCAGTCAATTTCAATGTGAAAAGATCTCTGGTTTTGTGCTCATTGTGTTCTGCCCCATCCTTAAGATTTGTTAACAGCATTGCTAATCAGACTGCACAGTATTATAAGGGATAAACTGCAGGTAAATGAGTTGGGGAAAACCTCATCTGTATTATTTTGGAAATTGTGTTCCTTATCAATCAAAACAATAGCACATTATGACATGCACATGTACAGTGGTCAGTACAAAAATGCATTTAATTTTTGAATATTACTCAGATCTTCTTTGTGGCAAAAATGAGTTTGCTTTCTAACATGCAATTAAGTTTGTTGGTGTATACTTTTGGAAGGCATTCATCTTTTTGTTGCATACTGTTTCTGTGCTTTATTCAGAGAACTTGTTTAAAGTACTGCACCCTGTTTTAATACTTAATGTTTTTAGTAACATTTGGTTTGTTCTTGGCTTTTTGTCACAAATTATGTTTACCTTCTATTTTACTTTTCTGCTAGAAGATTTCGTCTCATCTTGGACACACAGGAATGTTTTCACTCTTACTTGCCTTCCTTTATACAACCAAAACAATATAATGCAGCACTTAGACAATTTTGAGTGCATCCATTTCAAAATGATGCCATGTGTACTGCATTAAGGAAGTTTAGTAGCATTTTGGACCTTAATACTCACTAAACAATCCAACATAATCATTTGTTTCACTGTTAAGGAGGACTTAGAATTTAATAATATGACTGAGTACCAGTGGTGAAGTCCATAGCCAATCATAAGCAGCTTGCACAGTGTCATAGGTTCATAGGTGTGTACTATGCTAATTGCCTTGGAGCCTTTGCAAGCCTAGCCCATAAATGTGCCCTGGCATCATGCTGCCTGATGTTAGTTCCCAGTGCCTCTATCAAGCAGTGCCACTGGAGTGATCCCTGGGGTGAACTTTCTATTTCCCATCCACTCTTCAAGATGCCTCTCAAAGAGGGCCAGTGAGGTGGTCTGCTTGACATGTATGGGAAGTCTATTACAGAGCATGGGCAGACTCTAGGTTATGAATCTGTCCCTCTAGCATGTTCTGTTGATTGTGGTAATGAGGTTGAGGTCTCTGGAGCATGTAGTGTGGAGGGATTGGGATTTCTTTAGATGTGGCATTTCTAAAAGAGCTGGGTTAGACATGGCTTTGTAAGTCGAATAGAGATTGCCTCTTAGTACATGATATGCGACAGAGAATAGCTGGAATTTTTTGAGTCTGTCCATGTAGGACATGTGTTTAAGACCTAGGATCCTCTTTGAGAGGTACTTTTGTGGCCTTTTCAGCTGTTGCATGTGTCTAGTGAGGTACATGCCAAATAAGGCATAATACTTTATGAGGGAAGAGTAGAGAGAGATGACCTCTTTCTTGCTGGATGCAAAACCCTTGGTAATGAGATGTGCCACATAGAAGGACTTTCTGACCACAGTGACAATGTGGTGGTCAAAGTAGATGTTGCTGTCAACCTGTGTCCCCAGATCTGTTGACTTCAGTGTTCAGTGGGCTCCCATCGATGTGGTAATTAGTGGGAACTGAGTTTTCTCAAAGGGGATGATGACGCATTTTTTGGCATTAAGCTTAAGGCCATGGTTTCAAAACCAGTCACTGGCCTGACTGAGGCCTTTCTGTAGGATGTCTACATCACTTGGAGAGTTAATGGCTCCCAGCTTGCAGTCATCTGCAAACCTGATTAGCCAAAGTCCCTCCATGTTGGCCTGGACTTCTGAGAAGTAGATGCCAAACAGGAGAGGACCCAGGACTGATCCACGTGAAACTCCACTTGTGACTGGTTGGCAGTCTGACTTGGAGTCCACTACTTTCACACTGTGGGTTCTATCTGTGAGCCATTTTGCAACCCACCTAGTCATATAAGGGTGATGCCTAGTTTGGTGAGTTTATTCATTTCCTGAGTGGGGAATGGTATGAAAGGCCTAGGCCAGATCAAGGTAGACTGTATGAACTGCCTTACCCTCATCCACAATTCTGGTGACTGACTCAAAGAAGTCAACCAGGTTGAGCAGGCATAATCTACCTTTCACAAAACCAAATTGCATGGGATCTAGAGTTTGGAGATTCCCTATATCCTTGTTAATTAGGTCCATGATGATGCAGTCCATAGCCTTCCCTATCAGACGCAACAGGCTAATGGGGCAATAATTCCCAGGGTCTGCAGTCACTTCCCCTTTATGGAGAGTGATGACTGTAGCAGTGTGGCATTCAGTAGGGACAAAGCATGAGGTGAGGCTTTGATTGAACAGGGCCCACAGATGTGGTGCCAGTTCACTTTGATGTTCATGTAGAGCACATCCATAGATATTGTTAGGTCCCATGGAAGCTGTATTCTTGGCCTTGGACAATGCAGGTTTAACCTGTGCTGCAGTAATGCTGGGTGCCTGGCATTCCTCCAGTATTATGATTTGGTCCTTTGGGGGGGAGGAGAGGTATAAAATCAGCACTGAATCTGTCCGCCAGTATGTTGGCAATATCTGTTGGCTCATTATAGGAGGTACCATTGTGCAGTAACTTAGAGCAAACCTGGGTATTGCCGTGGAGATTCTTGATATAACTATAGAAGGCTTTGTGGTTGTTTTTAGTGTCTGCCGCAAGTCTGCCTTCATAGCTAGCTTTAGAGGTTTTGATGAGGGGATCTCAACTTTTTGTTGGGGCTAATAAGGGAGTTTTTCCAGTCTTGGGACTTCACCTTTTTTTGCGACAGGTACTTCCTTCTGTTGTAGAGTTTATTAATGACAGGGGAACCACCAGATTGGCTTCCTTTCTCTGGAGGAGAGTGTCTTGATTCTGTTGGGTATGGCTAGTTCCATGCATTTATGTACAAGTTCGTACAGTGCATTGGTGTATGATTCGGCAGTCATGCATCTATTTTCCATTGACCTGGGTGCCGTGAAGTTAGCCACCTCTATTTTTAGGAGCCCAAAGTTAGCTCAGGAGAAGTTTTTCATGGTGGTTATATTTGTGGGGGGTGTGGGTGAGATGTGGTTTTCCATGGTGATTAGTTTGTGGTTAGATCTAACCAGGGAGGAATTGACTACTGGTGTAGTGCAATGGTTGCCAATGTTTGCAATAACCAAGTCAAAGATGTTGCCTCCTATAGTGGGAATAAGAATGAGCTGGTCCAGGGCATTGAAATTGATGAATTTCAGGAAGTGTTGGGCCAGTGTATTGGTGCATGAGAAGTGTTCCCAGTTGAAGGAGGGGTAGTTGAAGTCACCTACTATGAGTGTGTTGGGTTGGATCCTAATAGTTTCCAGGGTGTTTAGAAATGTGGAGTGATAGTCTTGGGACATATTTGGGGACCTGTAGCAGGCTATGACCTGAATTGCCATCTTACCCAATGTTAGTTGTACCTGAAGTATCTCAGATGCGTTATACTGGGCTACTAGTCTGGAGGTGTGCATATCCTTTATGAATATGGAGACACCACTGCCTTTGGAGCTTTGGTCCATGTTTTGTGGATGAAAGGGGTGGAATGAGTTATAGCCTGGCAGCACAGGGGAGCTTTCTGCTGCTTTAAACCAGGTCTCCGTTATAGTAGAAAAGTCTATGTTTGCCATTTTGAGGAGTGCTTCGAGCAAGTGCATCTTAAGATTTAGACTTCTAGCATTGAGCAGCATGACCCTCAGATTACATTTACGTATAGCTGTTATGGTGGTAATTTGGTCTGTGGAACATCACCTAAAAAAGGCACTATAGGGGTGGCAAGAGCCTTTAGCCAGTATCCGGAAACCCAGGGGTGACAGATGCGGGACATCTCTGGCAAAGTATCGAGGTCTGTCAGTCACGTCATCCCAATCAGACAGATATTGGATCCCCTTAGAATGACACCAGAAACTTAGACAATTTTTTGAAGTCAGCCATTTTCTGCTTATAATGTGGTATCATTCTGGGCAAAGGTGGGATGCTGCTTAGGGCAAGGGTCATACCTGCTTGGGCCACATAATCCGAGAGCTCCTCCATGTCTCTCTTCATGTAGTCCAGGGATGTGTGTCTCAGGTCATTCACACCCACATGGACAGTGACAGAGTCATACTTGTACTTGTTGTGGAGTGACCTGATGAGTGCATGTGTTGTGTTGGATTCTGGCACCTGATAGAGTGCTGCCTGTTACCTTCTCCTTATTCAACCTAATGAGTGGGATATCACTGTGCCTCACTGTCGAGTCACCTATGGTTAGTGTATTGGGAAAGCTATTTTGCCTTGGGGGCTTAGGTTGAGGGGCGCACTGTGTAGGTGAGCTGTGTGTCTTGTGGTTTGTGCTGTGTTGTGGTGGTAGAGTGCGTTTCTGTCTTGGAGGGCTCTGCTGTTTGGGTAGATTTCTATTGAGAGCATCTGCAAAGTTGGGTCTGTGGTTGTGTTTTAATGTGAGAGCTGTGATGGTGGGTGTTCTGGAGGGTTATGTGTTGCATGTGTTGTGATGCAGGTGTTGACCACCTCCTCTTGACCAGTTATTCTGATCTTGGCTTGAGAGTGCATGGCTTCCAATTTGGATATATATGTATCTCTCACAAGTCTGAGTGTTGGGAGGTAAGAGGAGAAGGTTGTCTGTCTACATGAAGCAGTTGCTACACTGCCTCAGAATGCCCAAGTTCACCAGGTTAATAGGAGAAACCACAGGGAACTGACCTTTAGACATGCCAGGAGGGATAGTCATTATTACTAAGTACCGGAGCTGTTTCCTTATATAGTCCTTTTACACAAAAAATGTCACTCAAGGTGTCCAAGTCTGCACTGCTAAGCATTTGAGGGGAAACTAATACGTAGATCTTGAAAATTTAAGGATGAAGTATTTAGGCAGATATACTGAAGTTAGAAAGAAATCAAGCAGTACTTACTGAAAAATAAAGAATTAGCTTATCAAGAATGATGAAAAGAGGGGAGTCGCATGAATGGCTACTGCCTGGCTGCTACTAATGCTGTTCTCAGCACAGCTTCACTCTGCTGGGATACAATACTCCTTTGCTTCTTCTCTCACCAGAAGCAAAATGTTAGCACCAATCCCAAAAAAAGAGAAGCAGGCCATGGCCTGTTTGGTGATCCAAAGTCTTGTCCCAGATGATTCAAGGGTCTGCAGGCTTCTACCCTTTTTCTGGTGGATGCCTCAAATAGCAACCAGACCAATCGGGTACGTTAAGCACAAACACTCACTCTCCAACCAGAAAGACTCAGGAATCAATGCACTCTGCTCCTACTCTCACCAGGATCAGAATATAAGCAGAGATTCCAAGCTGTAACCTATAAATCAGTTATTAGGCTTTCTGGTGATCAGCAGTCTCCAGGAAATAATGTAACTGCACTCCTTCTCTCACCAGGAGAAAACAGAAGCACTAATCCCAAGATGACTACTGAAAGGCAGAATGTGGCCTCTACAGTAACTGGTGGTCTTGCAGTAGATGCTTAAAGGTAAGATTAAAAAATGGTTTATTCTAAACACTGCAGTGTGCACTAGAGGAGTTAGATGTGAAAATAGGTAACTTAAGTTTTACCTGTCAAAAAATGTAAGTTTTAGTGGAGAGTCACTATTTTTAAAACAGCAAGATAGATTGAAATGGGGTGGTCACTTTTGTATCCTGGTACTATGGAATACAGTAGGATTGCCAATAAATTTAAACAGTTGAAGGGGAGTGATTTCACAAAATGATAATATTGTGCTTACTCACACCAGCCAGTAAAACCAGAGAGAAAATGAGATATATGGTCAAATTAACATAAGGGGCCAGCAACTAGAAAGACAATGGTGTCTAAGAACATGAGTAACCGGGTGGGAAAAATTTCTGTCTGACTCACAAGAGACAGAGCTGTGGTCTCTCCAAGTTTCAATATGCAGTTAAAAGCAGAATAGAAATAAAACACAGTGTAAAGAAAACAAATCCCAGTATACAAAATAGAAAAAGACAATAAAGTAATACAAAATACAACAAATAAAAAACAAACTAATGTTTTCCTCCCAGCAAACTATAGCAGAGTCTGGGTGAGCCTCTCCAGTAAAGCTCTGAAATGTTTTATTTTACTCCTTAAATAGAAGGTTTAGTTCCTAGCTCCATCCAGTCAGTTCACAGATGATTAACCTTAACTGACCTGTTCTAACTTATGTGAGACTCCTTAACTGACCTGTTCTAATTTCTGTCTAATTCACAGGAGACAGAGCTGTTGTCTCTTTTCAAGTTTTAATATGCAGTTAAAAGAAGAATACAAGTAAAACACAGTGTAAAGAAAACAAATCCCAGTATACACAATAGAAAAAGGCAATAAAGTAATACAAAATACAACAAACAAGAAGCAAACTAACCTTTCCCTCACAGCAAACTGTAGCAGAGTCTGTGTGAGCCTTTCCAGTGTCCATGACACGAGAAAGGACCAGTAATGGTGAGTTTGTAGTATGTCTATCTGTCTAATGTGGAAAGAAACTTTCTGGGAGACAAAACTGAAGGCAAATGTGAACTGTAACTTAATTAAATCCAAGAATAAAGCAAACATTACTAAATATTTTCTGATTCGATGTAGCCACTGCCTCATGTTTATTGGCAACCCACTTTTTCTACCTTTGCGGGAATTCACATGCATGAGATGCACTTATCTAAATTGGAGGCTAGTCTCTCCATCTCTCACACAATCCATGAAGAATACTAAGGTAATACATTATTCTGGCAGTATAACACTACTCCAACATATTCTGATTGTAGTAAACAAATCCTTGCCTAAACATTCTATGCCTTCCTAAACTCCTTATGTCAACCACTTGGTCAAAATATTAACACCACGCTCATACCTGTATGAGCGCCTACTGTTACTAGGAGTAATGTGTATGGCAAGCCTGTACCTTTAAGATCCCATAAGTCTGCCTCATTTTCTAGAAATGGCTTGGTCAGTGGTAACTACATTATAAGACACAGAAACATAGCACTTAAGCATTTTCAGGGTGGCGAAGGATAGGTTGACAGATGCCTGTCTAGTGCTAAAATTAAGGATGTCACTAGGATACTTAGGTTCCTGCTGTATCTCAGATTTGGTTATGAGAGAGGCTTCGAGAGAAAAATTGCACAGGACACTAAAGACAATCATAAGGCTTTTTTCAGTTATGTTAGGAACCTGGGATGCAACTCCCAGACTTGTTCTGAGTTGATTCTAAGCGACAAAAAATACACTGAACCCACAGACATCGCCAATATCCTGGCAGACAGGTTCAGTGCAAACTTCTCCACCCCCTCCCCCCCAAAAGAGCAAGTATCTATCCCGGCAGAGTGCAGCCTCCCAAGCATCTCTGATGCTCAGGTGAAGGCCGCCCTCTACAAAGCAAAAACACTGCTTCCATGGGACCAGATGGTGTCCCGGGTTGCGTCCTACATGAACTCCAAGAAGAACTAATCCCTCAAGTAAAACTGCTGTACAATCTCAGCCTCACTACAGGATATGTGCCCAAAGAATAGCGTACAGCAACAGTGGTCCCACTCCACAAAGGTGTCGCCTCTACGGACCCTGGAAACTATCGCCTCATAAGCCTGACTAGCCTAGTCTGCAAGGCTATGGAGAGGATCACCATGGAACTCATAAACAAAGACATTGGGGACCTACAGACACTAGATCCTACCCAATTTGGCTTTGTCAAGGGCAGATCCTGCCTTTTGAACCTGGTCGACTTCTTCGAAACAGTCACCAAGGCCATAGATGAAGGGAAGGTAGTCCACACAGCCTATCTGGACCTCGCAAAGGCATTTGACACAATACCCCACTCAGGCATCATAGATAAGCTATCCAGCCTAAATATAAACCCCTATGTCATAAGATGGGTCGCAAACTGGCTCAAAGACAGAACCCACAGAGTCAGAGTTGCTGGAGCCATGTCAGACTCGAAACCGGTCACAAGTGGCATCCCACAAGGTTCTGTCCTGGGACCTCTCTTGTTCGGTATTTACTTTTCTGAGGTACAGGCCAACGTGGGAGGACTATGGCTCACCAAGTTCGCAGATGACTGCAAACTGGGTGCCATAATCAACTCTCCAGCTGACAAACATCCTTCAAAAAGGTCTCGCAGAGACAGATAACTGGTGCCAGAGCCATGGTCTAAAGCTAAATGCCAAAAAGTGTATAGTCATACCCTTTGGCAAAAACAATGTGCCCACAAATTACCACATAGGTGGTAACCCATTAAGTACAGAGAAAGTAATTAGGGATCTGGGGACCCAAGTTGATAGCAATCTCTCCTTTGACAACCACATTGCCAAAATGGTTAGAAAGACCTTCTACATAGCCCACCTCATCATGAAAGGATTCACATCTAGATCAAGAGAGGTAATCGTGCCCCTTTATTCATCCCTCATCAGGCCCATCATAGAATACTATGCCCCCTTTGGGATGTACCTTACCCGACACTTGCAGCAATTAGAAAGACCCCAAAAGTACCTCACCAGGAGGATCAAGGGACTCAAACAGATGCCATATGCTGCTCGGTTAAAAAAACTCCAGCTCTACTCAGTTACATATAGCCTACTTCGAGGCGATCTATGCCTGACATATAAAGCTATGTCCAACCCAGAATTAATGGACATGCTCCACCTCAGTAAATCTAAATCCCTTAGAGCCATGCGCTCGAGGGACTTGAACCTCAGCACAGAAATAAATAGAACATGCTGGAGGGACAGATTCATAACCTAGAGGCTCCCTTCGCTCTGGAATAGAATTCCAATTCATGTTAGGCAGAGCACCTCACTGACTCTCTTCAAGAAGAATCTTGATGAGTGGATGGGGGATCGTAGGTTTGTCCCGGGGATTACTTCCGTGTCACTATTAGACAGAGGCACAGTAAACTAAACTTTAAAAAGGGCACAGTATACTCAAATTAAGGGGTGGCGTAAGCCAAACACAATCGGGCTAGGCTTATAAATGCCCCAGGGCAGATAGCCTAGTATGAACCTATGAACCTATGACCCTGTAATTGACCATGTGGTGGGGGAGACATGTTCTTTGGTATTTAACTCTGGTAGAGATGCAGAGGAACTTAGCTGAGCTCTCCATTTGCCTTGCCTTGGCATTCACCAGCATCCTACCTTTACAAAAATGAAGCCTAAATTTAAGGGTTGAATAACTGGCTAAAATGACTGATTGAAATGGTATCATTCAATTATAATGCAGTGTGTGCATGCATGGGATGTAACTGTTAGAAAAACCCACCTGCTTTTTCTATGACGGCCTGTACCTCTCACCTGTTTTTCACATTCAGCCTAAATGTTTGTTCGTTTCCACTCCGTTCCACCCAATCTGAAAGTTTCTACTAGGACCAGAGTAGTCCAGATGTGGTACTTTGTATTTGTATGCACTGAGGTCTCAACTGCCATCTTTTTACCATATTGGTCAAACTTTTCCTGTCCTTCCTTAGACTCTCCCCTCCTCCTTCCAGTACTGAACCTATCCACAAACAGCACAAACCTGTTAGTTCTTCTCTCTGTCATGCCCATTATACTTGACAGCATCCCTATCATCACAACCACTGGTGTCCTGGCCCCCCATGATGCTTTAGTCCAGCTCCTCAGTCTCCATCTTACCTCATCCCTTGCAGTTGTCCTTACAGCCACCTGTGAAGAACCAGTTTCATATCTATTAGAAGTCCTGTGTGAGACCCTAACATCATCCAGCTCTAAACAACACTGAATCAGGTTTGACTAGCATGCATTGCTGGTTATGGACTGACTGCTGTTCTACTGAGAATTACTATCCTTCAGGAAAAGTATTTTACTTACCATCATTAGTTATCCTGATTTTCCCTTTCATCTATCCTTTTACAAGGGTACTACTGTTATTCTTCAACCCCTCTTGCACTTCACTCACCTCTTTTCTATTGAAGTCGTCGAGTAGGTAATCTGGTGGCAAATTGGTTAGAATTCTGGGAGGCAGTCCATTCGGGTCCCTGTATCTTATCTTCTCTCTCCATCTCCTTTTCTAAGTTCACCTTCATCTATTGTTCTGTCTATTCTGCCAAGCTGCCTCCTAGTGTTTCTCCTTGTTCTTCCTTTTCTTTAACTGAGGCAATTCATTTATTTGATACCCTGCTTGTTCCATGTCTTATGTAAATGTTCTTCCATACTTACCCTGTCCAGGTCAGTTATTTATTTCCCCGTTTCAGCAACTAAACATCTGTCCCCCCATTCTTTACCTCATCCACCAATTCTCTTTGATTTGTGTTTATTGCCCTTGCTTTCCCTTTTCATTCCTTGAGTTGTCGCCTTTAGTAAGATTACTTCTACTTGTCTTGCTCAAATCACTAGTCTCACTTCCTAGTTGTCACATTGGCCCTCTTGTCTCTTATTTCCTTTTCCCTCAGACCCTTGTCCATAGCTTTGTAGGTTCCATCTCTGATTTATTCCTGTAGCTCATTCACTTTTTGATTTGACCTCAGTCCTTTAGCATATATTTGAACCTTTAACACTTTCAGGGTATTCTGCCTCTTCTGGAATATCCCACATCATTGCTGTCTTTAGTTTCTTATCTTACCCTCACCACTTTGAATAGCACTGTAACACAGTCACTGCTGGCTAATAGCAACTTCACTTCAATATCTTTATCTCCTTCACCTTAAGGTCATTTTCTCTAATTTACTTTATGGTACAGTCCTGCACATACTAATAGAACCCCTCAGTCCAAGACCAAATTCATCCCTTAATTCTTTTCTGCCTGGGAGTTGAGCATTTTTGTCTGCTTCTGGCATCTTTTAATTCCTAGAGATTGTAATTCTTTTACTAATCCATTCCTTTATTCTTTTCTGCACTTTCTTCTCCTCCAGTGATAGTACTGATGTTTGACAAACTGCATCTATCATTTTCACTCCCATCTCTCTCTTCAACCACCATACTCTTCATACATGCTTTTGTCCATAGCAACTCTCTCACCCTCCCTTTTATAGGAAAATTCTCTTCCTCCTCATTTCAGTCTTCATATTTGGTACATCAGTCACCATTCCCTTCCTCCACCCATCTTGGTCCTAGCACATCTTCCTGTTGATACCACCAAAGTTAACTGGTTTGTTTTGTACCACTTACTTAAGCTACACATCATATTGTGGGCAGACTTAAAAGTGTGAGCAGCCAAGGAGGAATTGTTGACTGAGGGAGTAAAGAAAGAGGCTTAGTTTTTCCTTTGTAAGGGACACACTTAAGGTGATGTTCTGGAACATTCTGTGTTGCTTTTGGAAGAAGACTCTGGGGATGAAATTCAGTTTTTTTTGGGGGGGGGGGGAGCAGATTAGAATTGGCCATGGTGAGAAAGGTACAGTTTTTTGGTCCTTCTGGTGAAATATTACACACTGGAGCTGCCAGAGTCTAGTGCATCAGTTGGAATGCTTAAATCTTTGAAATAAAATGGGAGAAAGAAGCTAGAGATTGTAGCCCAATGAATAGTATGGAAGAAGGTATCCCTAAATCAATTATAAAGTTTATAATGTAAGAAAAACATTTAGTGACAAATAAAGGAAAACCAACAGCATTAAATTTTGTTTTTCCTTTATCTAGCTGTTACTAGTGATTTGTTTTTTGGTTTATGTTGTGTTCTACTTCTTCCTGAACCATATTGTCGTATTTTTTTTGAATTATACAAAAAAACTTTTACGATTACAGAGTGCAGTGCTTTACTTCAAGTCAGTAGCTGAAATATCAAGTAGGTTGTTTTTTGGAAGGCATTTTATAAGAGTATAGTTTGAAGTCCGGATATATCACTTGCTGTTCAATAGAGATCAAAAACAGGGTTAATTTGAATTGAGTTTTAGGACAACTATTGTTGTGCAGTGGTTGTACCTAGTATGATTCCGTTGATGTAGGGCTCCTCTGGAAAATGTATAATTGTCCTCCTTCTTTGATAATTTTACAACATGTTACTGTTGTATGCCAATGAAAATCTATGTAGTACATGAAAAAGGTTACATGGAAAACAAAAATGTCGACTTTCATTAAACTGGTATTTGATTACTCCTATGCCTGTTTGTAGTACTAGGTATAATACTCCAGGAATGGTTCTGTATTTGGTTTCTATGTTTTGGATTTTCTTTGGATTTATCCTGTTTTGATCTATGGCAAATGAAGAGTGGACTGATGAGTTAATGGTTCATCTAGCATTTCAGTAGCTGGTGATGAAACTTTTACAAAGAAGATATTTGAATTTGATCAGTTTCATCCACTCATAGCAAGTACTGTTCAATGTGGAGTTAGCATTGATGTTACACATTTTGATACATATTCACTGACACATTTTCATTTAAATGAAGATAACTGTTTTTCAGTTAAATGTTTTTTGCCAGTGTTTTTACTTAATGCTTTTCTGGTTGTAAAAACCCCAGGGTCATGAATTATTAAATAACATGCCTTTTGTAGCTTATAACAAATTTCTTAAGACATGGTATGAAATAAGTTTACAGCATGCCTCTCAACTGTCAAGATGTTCTCAGAAAGTCCAGATTTTTGCCTCATATTTTTGTCTGCTTCTCATAAATTTTTGGTTTTCTGGCAAAGATTGGCAAATTGTTGAGGATGGAAGCCAGAAAACAATGACAAGCATTTGTTTCTGACTTCATACCCTTCAGAAAATTCATTCTGATAGAAAACCTATAATTCTATTGACTTTCTAAGTTTATAAGAGCAATATTTAAAACTTGCCCCTATTTTTAGGCCTTTGCTCCCCCCATTATTTATGGCGTTGTCCAGAATTTTGCTCAGAGGTTGAGAAGTATGGTCAATAGACCAGTGTAGAAATTATTAAATGAATCTAGTCTTTTGATGAAACTGAGGAGAGTTTATTAAAAACAAGGTATGATAAAAAGTATGCAGAATGTCTAGACATCGAACATTAAAACATTAATTTTAGCTAATGTTCAAACCAAAGATGAATATTTTAAGGATATCAAGTTGCATAAACTTGAGAAGTGAGAATAACAGAAAATCATTCAGCTGAGTCTGATGAAAACATTATCATGATGAAGTTTCTAACTCTATTCATTTTGTTTGCATTAGAGCTTCTGAATAAGGTTTTTCTAAAGTTGATTGTGACCATATTGGTTCCTCTGATTAATTTCCATCTATAGCTATAACTGAGAGGACTTTGTTATTCCATCAGGGTAGTGGAGTCACAGTTTATTACAGATTTGAAGAAATATTTACACTTGCTGTTTAAATGAGTTGGCCTTTCTACAACTTAAGGGGTTGCCAAATTTACCAGGACTAATTTACAAATCCTACTTTGGGATTCTGAAAGGATTAGTGTGATGCAGAAGCCTTAATATTGAAGGTGTCCACACTGAAATAAGCCTTTTGAATTTTGAGACCGCTCTATTGCCGAAGTTTTCCCTTTGCAGGGTCATTGAAGTGCATGCTAATATCACAGTTGAAGAGAGTGGCTGATGCTAATTAATGTGCTGTCCAGTGGAAATTTAAGCTGCTGCTAATTTGCTAGGCTGTGTCATTCTCTGAATTGCTTGGCCAAGTAAGATTTTAATTTTGCAAGAAAATGTGGCAGCCATAAAAATCAGAGATCACCCAAGTATTCCTGTGGGAGTACTTTAGGTGCAGGTCTGTTCAGTGATGATGTCTGTTGCTGGGGGGTGGTGGTGTGTGGATGTGTGCATGCTTGTCTGTTGGAGCATGAATGAAAGTGCATGAATGCCTGTCTTCCCAGGTGGTCACATCAGGAAGGGATTAGGTAGAGAACTAAAAATCTAGATTGGATGGGTGGGTGCTTGCAGGTGCTTGAATGCATGTTGGCATAGCCAAGTCCTTCCATTAGTGTGCTTAAGCATGAGTGGATGTGTGTGTGTGTGTGTGTGTGTGTGTGTGTGTGTGTGTGTGTGTGTGTGGGAATGTCTGGGTGTATATATGTTTGTACATGGATATCTGAATGTGTGTGTGTAGTAGGGGTACCTTTGCTCAATGATGTATGTGGCACTAGGGAGAACACTATCATGGTTTTGTCTGAGCCAGTAATGAGGTTGCTCACATTACAGCTAAATCTGACTCTGAATCATATTTTCTTGTTGTTGCACTAATTGATTAACCAGCAATGGTCAATTAATGCAAGTTGTGAGGATTTTATTGAATCTTAGCACAATGTTTTGACACAACAAAGGGATTGTAGCCTGGGGACATTATGAAGGAAGATATTTCACTTACAAAGAAATCAATCAACTCAGACAAAAATGAAGGAAACAATAAAGCAACATGCATCACTTAGACATCCTACTGATTTCTACATCTGGAATACATAATGCCTTTAGTTAACATCACATAACTGCTGTCCTTTATCTAAATGCCTACGTTGCATTCATAAATTGGTATGCAACTGGTAGAAATGTTAAAAAGAGATTAGAAAAAGAGTTTTTTTTTTTTTTTTAGATGGACATCAAGGAAATATTCCAATGCAGTGCTTGTAAACATTGTAAGCCTATAAATGTTGAGACATTTATTATGGTGGGTGATGTAACATACAATAGTAAATGCTGTTTTAATTGCAACACCAGTGGTATGATGTATATCTATATCTACCTTATATATATATACACACACACACACACACACACACACACACACACACACACACGTATATATATATATCTATGTGTGTGTCTCTGTCTCTGTATATAGGTTCATACTAGGCTATCTGCCCTGGGGCAATTATAAGCCTAGCCCGATTCTGTATGGCTTATGCCACCCCTTGATTTGAGTATACTGTGCCCTTTTTAAGGTTTAGTTTACTGTGCCTTTGTCTAATAGTGACACGGGAGTAATCCCTGGGACAAACCTACGATCCCCCATCCACCTATCGAGATTCTTCTTGAAGAGAGTCAGTGAGGTGCTCTGCCTCACATGAACGGGAATTCTACTCCAGAGCGAAGGGAGCCTCTGGGTTATGAACCTGTCCCTCCAGCAAGTTCTGTTTATTTCTGTGCTGAGGTTCAAGTCCCTCGAGCGTGTGGCTCTAAGGGATTTAGATTTACTGAGGTGGAGCATGTCCATTAATTCTGGATTTGACATAGCTTTGTATGTCAGGCATAGATCACCTCGAAGTAGGCGGTATGCAACTGAGTAGAGCTGGAGTTTTTTTAACCGAGCAGCATATGGCAGCTGTTTGAGACCCTTGATCCTCTTGGTGAGATACTTTTGGGATCTTTCTAATTGCTGCAGGTGTCGGGTAAGGTACATCCCAAAAGGGGCATTGTATTCTATGATGGGCCTGATGAGGGATGAATAAAGGGGCACGATTACCTCTCTTGATCTAGATGTGAAACCCTTCGTGATGAGGTGGGCTATGTAGAAGGTCTTTCTAACCACTTTGGCAGTGTGGTTTTCAAAGGAGAGATTGCTATCAACTTGGGTCCCCAGGTCCATAATAACTTTCTCTGTACTTAATGGGTTTCCGCCTATGTGGTAATTTGTGGGCACATTGTTTTTGCCAAAGGGTATGACTATACATTTTTTGGCATTTAGCTTTAAACCATGGCGCTTGCACCAGTTATCTGTCTCTGAGACCTTTTTGAAGGATGTTTGTGTCAGCTGGATAGTCGATTATGGTGCCCAGTTTGCAGTTGTCTGCGAACTTGGTGAGCCATAGTCCTCCCACATTTGCCATATACCGAACAAGAGTGGTCCCAGGACAGTACCCTGTGGGTTGCCACTTGTGACCGGTTTCAAGTCTGACATGGCTCCAGCAACTCTCACTCTGTGGGTTCTGTCTTTGAGCCAGTTTGCGACCCATCTTGTGACATAGGGGTTTATATTTAAGCTGGATAGCTTATCTATGATGCCCGAGTGGTGTATTGTGTCAAATGCCTTTGCAAGGTCCAGATAGGCTGTGTTGACTACCTTCCCTTCATCTATGGCTTTGGTGACTGTTTCGAAGAAGTCAACCAGGTTCAAAAGGCAGGATCTGCCCTTGACAAAGCCAAACTGGGTAGGATCTAGTGTCTGTAGGTCCCCAATGTCTTTGTTTATGAGCTCCATGATGATCCTCTCCATAGCCTTGCAGACTAAGCTAGTCAGGCTTATGGGGTGATAGTTTCCAGGGTCCGTAGAGGCTCCACCTTTGTGGAGTGGGACCACTGTTGCTGTACGCCATTACAAAAAATACACTGAACACACACACACACACACACACACACACACACACACACACACACACACACACACACACACCTACTTCATAACATTGAATTTCATAATACTGACACCATAACATTGAAAATTCAAAACACTGAAAACTCAGAACATTGAAAACTCAGAACATTGAAAACGTAAATAAGATTCCCTCCACCTAACTAACACACTTTCTACTATGTTTCTGCATGGGGGCAAGCCGCACTGCACCCCCCATGTGGGGGGCACTGTCCCCCACACCCCCCGTAAATTAAATATACCAGCTCCAAGATCACAATACAGTGGAAAAAAGTCCACCTCAAAATTAACTTTTTCCACTATAGTGCGATCTTGGAGTTTGTATATTTATGGGGGGTGTGGGGGGGGCAGAGCCCCCCTCATGGGGGGTGCAGGGGGGCTTGCATAGTAGAAAGTGTGTTAGGTGGAGAGGATGTTATTTACATATGCATTATAGTTTTCAATGTTATGAAGCACACTTTCAATGTTCTGAGTTTTCAATGTTTTGGGATTTAGATGTTTTGGTCTCAATGTTATGAAATTCAATATTATGACATTTCAATGTTATGAAGTAGACATATATATATATATATATATATATATATATATATATATATATATATACATACACACACATACATACATACACACATGTATACATATATGTGTGTATCAACATGTTTGTCTTTCTGGCTTTTTATGTGGGCAAGACCAAAAAGAAACAGAATTTATCAGCATTTTTATTTTATTTAGAAAAAAAACCATACTAATGTAATTTGTCTTAAACAGTGCCATCTAATATTTTACACAGTTTGAGTTATCACCCACAGTTCATTAATATGTTTTAAAGAACAGTACCTTAGAATTATTTGTAAAAAGTGTGTATAATAGTTTCATAAAGGTGGACTCTACAGGTGCTATGGATACTCTACCGCCATGCTCATATGTTATCAGACAGTAAAGGTAATCTAATTCTATGAATCAGTGTTTAACAACTATGTATATTATATATAGTGATAGTCGTCTTATACAAGGAATTTTGCATTTTTATGTTTCAGTTTACGACATAATGGCAAAAAGTCTGATTATAAGTAGGAACTGGAATGTAATACTTTTAAAGCAGTATTATGGCTAATGTCGGTGGAGACATGCCATTGTTTTTATATAGATGTGTCATAAACATTAAGAAAATTCTGACCATTCCTCTATGGCCATGTAGATCTATCACTCCAAGACTTTGAACTATTGTATCCAGTTCTTAATCGCTCATTGTTTGCAGCTTGGTAGCAGTGATTGATTTGTCAACTCTGCTACTGAAAGTGTACATCAGAAATAACTATTGTGGTTGTGGAGACTATGTATTGCAGTGAACACTTTCTGATTAAGTTGTAACATAGATGGGCATAATGTAAATGGAATAAAGTAGTGTTTGTGTTAAAAATTGCTTTGCACAGGCATATCACTAGGGGATGAAAGGTTTTTGTAAATGGGCTGAGAGGTTTCCATTAATTGCTGATTTTACTAACAATATTTGAAGTGTGGCGGCAGGTCTTGGCACACTAAAAACATTTTCAATGAAACCCTGTTAAAAAGCCAGACCTGTTTGTAATACAGATACAGGTTAGTATGTGCTAGTCTGATGATACATGTGAGTTTAGTTTTGTGTATAAGTATCTGCTTTACTTGTTCAGTTTTTTTGTGCCCTGAAGGAGAGTGGTGACCCTGAAAGCTTGTCTGTTCTTAAGTTAACATTTCTCTATCCATTAGACTGTTTTCAGCATCTCATGTGGTAATCAAAGGTTGTATTTGGCTTATATTTTGCCTTATTGTGGAGAATTTTACAAAAATGACTATTCTGTGTAAGTCAGAATCTGTTTTAGACACTGATACAAAGGTTTAATTTGGTATTTATGGAATCTATTTTTATTGATGAATAATTCTAGAACTGACTAGAATGTGATGGTGAAGATAAAATGTACACACAATGCAGTACAGCCATTATATAACATGCTTGTTTTAGTTTCCAAAAAGAAAGTCATCCTTGGTAAGATTAATACACACGTTTTTGGCCCTTCAGTGAGTTTTCCTACTTTTGATGTGGTGGATTTGTTTTATTATATTTCTCACTCTGCTGGTTTGGATTTGTTCCATGAAACCATTACTGAACTTACTGAGCTTAACGATTACTTTTATCATTGATTTAATGGAACTAGTTTTGACTATTTTGTTGTATTTGAGGGTGAATATTGTAGATTAAAAGTGTTGCCATGGGTGCATGTTGTGCCCCAGTATATGCAAATCTCATGTTATACAGCTGGGAAAAGAAATCTGTTTTGTCCAGCTCTTTCTCTTCCAGATGGCACACTTATCTGAGGTACGTGGATGATATTTTTATTCTATGGAGGGATGGTGACATCGATACTTACACTAATTTTAACATCTTTTTGGTAGAATCTTCTTCCGTTTTGCTGTTCACTGGACATTTTGGTTATGATTCTGTTGACTACCTAGATGTAACTATTTTCAAGGATTATGCTAGTAACACCTTTGCATCTAAAATACTTTTGCAAACCTACTTTTTCGAATAGTTACTTAATTACAATAGTTGTCACCCTCAACAAGTTAAACGCACCATTTGTAAAAGGTCAACTGGTGAGAGCTGCTCGGATGTGTTCCAATAGATATTCCTTTAATGTTTAAGTTGATACTTTGAGAAACGTTTTCTTGGAAAGGGGGCACCCTAGAGATTTTCTTAATCATATTGTCATTGATGTCCCCCACCTATGGGGTAAAAGATATTTGCCACTGTTGGTTTATGACAAAGCAGCACCTACGGAAAAACACTCACAGGTTGGAATTCCAAACATTATTCCTTCTGGTAACTTTTCAAACGCACTAGTGGTGACATACAATAATTTTGCGAAAAACATTCAAGATATTGTTAAAAGGAACTGGAGCATGGATGAAGTTAGTTTCAAAACTTTAGATACTAAACCATAATTTGTGTTCAAAATGGGATGCAACTTAAAGTATATTTTTGACCACCCATACCTTGCCCACCCCACCCCATCATAATGACATTAAAGGTAATAGGAAATATGGTGTATGTCATCAATGTACTTACATTCTAGACAAGATGCAAGTCTTGGTTGGTAACCCACCAACGAAAGCCAGGTGTCATATAGGAATTGTTTAACTAAGGTACTTGAATACATTTCCATCTGTCAAACTTGTTTTAGTTGGTAAAACTGAACGTCAGTTTTGTAAGACAATTTGAGGATATTTATGCTATCAGCAAAATTAACATGAACAATGCACTGTGTAGACATGCTCAAAGTGGTGAGGGATTTACTAAGTTTTTGTTTGATATTGTACTTAACGGTACCTTATGATGATAGGGGGGGATGTTGGGAGATGAAATTAGAGATGAGAGGAACTGTTTTGGTAGCTTAGACTTCATGTTGCAAATGACAAGAGTCTCAGAGAACATATATCAATAGTACATGTGTTAAAACTTAAAGCTGCTCAAATACAATGAAATTTTAAAAGCTTTTACAAAGTGCATTTTTTGTAATTTTTTTCATACATGTGAAAGTAGTTTTTTTTATCTCAACTGTAATTTATTATGTAACTGCTAACTCTTATTTTGCTTATCAGACAGTTTAACATTTTAAGAACAATGTTTTTTTATGTAGTTAATTGGTTAATTGCATTACTGTAAGCAATAAATTGGTATAAAAGAGGGGGTATGTTTGGGTAAACATGTACTCTGTAAAGACTATTGTATTAGCTGAGGCGCTAGAGAAAGTTAACTGTTCTTTTGGAATAAAAACAATTTTTTTGGTCAACGTAAGCATTTTGGTCATCTATTTTTGCATCTATTCAGAGGTGTTGTGATTCTTGGAATTTGTTGTGGGATTCTTTTATTCTGCATTTGTGGTTTCGTGTAATTTATTATGTAACTGCTAACTCTTATTTTGCTTTTCAGACAGTTTAACATTTTATGGGCTTCTTTTAATTTTCTGCCATCACTTCATAAATGTGCTATTTTCCCCATGCTGTATTTTTACTTTTATGCATTTTTATATTTTCACATACTAGGGGAGCTGCGATGGTGCAGCGGTTAGCATTGCCACCTCATAGCAAGAGGTTCTCCGGTTTTATCCTTGGCTGGGGTGCCTTCTGTGCAGAGTCTGCATGCTCTCCCTGTGGTTGTGTGGGTTTCCTCTGGGTGCTCTGGTTTCTTCCCACATACAAAGACATGTAGTAGGTGGATTGGATACTCTAAATTGGCCCTTGGCGTGAGTGTGTATGTGTGCCTTCCATGGAAGGTTGGGTGCCGGGCTGGCAACTCGACACCGTAAAACTCCACTGCCAATCATGAGCTAACAGGTGATCCACTGTGGCGACCCCTAGCCAGGAAAAGCTGAAAGAAGAAGAAGATTTTCACATACTGTTTTTTGAGTCTCACTTATTCAGACTTTGAATTTTTATTTTCATTTGTTCCTTTTGCATTCTAGCACCTTGCACTTTAAGAAACAACAAGGAGTATTTTTTTACCATTTGAATATGTGACTCAATTTAAGTGCGTGCACTTCTTGATTCAAATGGTTCTGACAAAGTCCTATCATTAATGGAAATAGTGCTCAACCATTTTATTGGTTTTAATATTAAAGTGGATTTTATTTACTCCTTTAATTCTGACTGGTGGTCATTCACAGTATCATTTTATGGCTTATTCCCAAACAAGGTGACGTTAGAGCTCGTTTTTGAACATTTACTGTTTTCGCTCCTTCAGGAAGCACAGCACTACTTGGGCTGTTTTTTCGTTTAGTTTGAGTTTCTGGCTGGCTACACGGTCACATGCTGTCTTCTTTGGTATTGCTCCCAGGTTGCCCATAAAAAGGGATTGTCCCATGAACCTACCTGTTTAAAACAAAAATGTTTTATTGTTATTGCTTGCCCTTGCATTGTTTCCTCTAACTCTGTTGTTTTCCTACTAGAGTATTAATTTCTTCTGTAACCCTCTTACTCCTCAGTTATATGATAAACAGGTTGGGCAGGCCGGAGTGTACCCAGCACTGACACCCCTGCACAGCACTGTGGTGTGTTATGCTGTTCTACCTGTGGTTGGATGCTATGACGTTGTACCCTGCCATGTGTACTGTCTTGGTTGCAGAGGAATAGTTTACATATGTTATACATGTGACCTACATTAATACTGCTGGTTTACATATGTTACACATGTGAACTACATTAATACCGCTGGTTTACATATGTTATACATGTGAACTACATTAATACCGCTGGTTTACATATGTTATACATGTGACCTACATTAATACTGCTGGTTTACATATGTTATACATGTGACCTACATTAATACTGCTGGTTTACATATGTTACACATGTGAACTACATTAATACCGCTGGTTTACATATGTTATACATGTGAACTACATTAATACCGCTGGTTTACATATGTTATACATGTGACCTACATTAATACTGCTGGTTTACATATGTTATACATGTGACCTACATTAATACTGCTGGTTTACATATGTTACACATGTGAACTACATTAATAGTGCTGGTTCAGTTTTTGTATCCTAGCATTATCCCTTTTCCTGTTAAATCAACAGCTTACTGCTTGGTTATTCACACAGTGACACCCCCTCCTTGGTTTTAGCATTGCACACGCATGCTGTACTGTGTACACTTCTGATTCCCATCACTGTGATGTATCAGTAGTAACCTGATTGATTTCACAACTATATTCTTAACAGATTAGATAAGATCACTGCAATGGAATACTGTAATATGGAGTTTTAGAAACTTTCCTCAGTGTTACATTAGGAAGTATTGTTAAATAGTGCAACATTTATATTTTATTTGCATTGGTGTATTTGGGAAGCATAAATTGGATATTTTGATATGGAATGCTTTGGAACTTGCATCAGAATAGTGAAACAGGTGAATTCAGATATTAGACTAGACATTCCGCATTTGCAAATAATTCTGTATACCAAAAATGCAACCATGACAAAACATTAACAGCAAAGTATACAGAGTAAGAGTTTCTCAACCAACTCCTACCTCTCTTGTGCACTCTTGTGAAATATTTTTTCTCTTAACTGCTTTTGCAGTTCTCACACACATTACAAATTATTTGCAATACACAGATAGTGGAATACTCACACAGTTTATAACGTTTTCTGTAATTCTAGTATCAAGTTTTCTTTAGCAGCAAGTGATGCTCGAGTTTTTATAAGACTGCAGCGCATGAAGGAAACACAAATCGGAAAATGTCTGAGTGGCAGATATTCCTGCAGGGTCACAGAAATTCAAGTACAAGTAAGCTGGCTTACCATCATTTATTTGAAAGGACACTTTTTTGTAGCAGGAATCCTCAGTCTACTTAATCAGTTCCTGTTTTATTCATAGTTTGTGTGAATGTGAGAATAGAGGATGAAAGTGAGTGGAAGACTGTACACACACACAAACACAAATTTGGTGAACATATACTAGTAGTAGATTACTAAGTCTGTGAGATCGATTTTGGGAAGGTGATATGTTTTTTACTGCAAGATCTTTGGTCACCAGTTTGTGTGGGTGTGTGACATCATTGTGGTTGTGTGTGGGTATGTGTTTGTGTTTGTAAGCGAGACTGGCCAAGTAAAGTGCATGTGATAGTGCGAGATCAGTGAGTAAAAGTGTGTGTGGTTTCTGTGAGTGTAACATAAGTGGACAGTGGTTAAGGAAGTTTCTGTCTTTCTCCACTGTTGTGCAGTATCAGAATTAGTATATATTAAATTGTGAGACTGGGAGGCTCACCCCTCCCCCTCATTTGCAGAAGCAATTATTATGCCACTTGAACTTCAATGGAAAAAAAATGGGACATGTATATTTTTTATACAGAATTTACAAGAACCTTGAGCAATGAAAATGTTCAGGCTTTCCTCTTTCTGGTGACCTTTGAGTCATGCCTCAGACTGTCTGTCTCTTTCTCTCACACACAGCCTAATAATGGCTTTGACAAATTCTATGATATTGTGCTGTCTGTAGAAGAGAGAGCAAAAAGCTGCCTACTCAATGAGAAAACAATTGACATAAAAGACAAAATTAGAAATGCTCATTTTAATAAGAGTACAGCTATAGAACTAAGTTGTCATGTGCTAAGGAAACGTGTTAATATTGCTCATTCCTTTACATTTTTCCTTACTATTTCTCCTGACTGTCATACAATGGCCTAAGATCTAACTGTATAAGGGCAGGATTTCTCAAATATTTCTGCATTATGCATTATACTTACAAATGATGGACATGTACGCAAACAGTGAAGAATGCTTTGTACATCAAATTGCTTGTGGGAAGAATCATTTATAAATTAATATGTAGCCTTTCTAAACAAACAGCTTTGTAATTTTCCCTCATTGCACTGCTGTCTTAATCCCATTGGATTACCTTTTGTAAAAATGTTTCTTTCATTTTGTTTATTTGTGTAGCAAATTTTGACATGTGAACCATTGAAAAGTGGATTTTATTTCTGCTGCCAGGGATTCTCACTTCATCTTTTTTGGGAAAACAGTGGTAAATGTAGACAGCAAAAGGCATGACAGAAAATGCTATTACTCTGTAAATTGACTTAATGTAGCAGACTCTGCCAGGAGACAGAGTGAGCCACGGGAATGGAACTCCTTTGTAATACAAGATGATGCAAAATTCTGAGCACCTGTAACCTAAGACCACTCCTTTCTTTTGGATTCTTCCTGTCAGAGCTGAGACTTCTAAAGGGTTTGCAGTTTAACTTTATTCCCAAGAACACAATTGAAAACGGCCTTTTTTGATGAGGCTCAGTGAGCCATATAATAAGTCATTATTAAGTTGTTAGCAGTAACATAATTATGGCATTTCTTAAGCCCGAATAGGATTTTATTTCCCACACTCATTTCTGAAGATGCATTTCGCCAATACAGAATTATTTTATGCTTTGAGGAAGAAATGGATGAATTCAGCCTTTTTAAATCCTCTGGCACTGAACTGTGCGATCAGGTAGGTATTTTGCAGTGGTGCACATGAATAGGTCATTATAAGAGAAATGCTTCACTGATCCTAAGTTGAACTCCTTTAGAAGTAATTCAGGAAACAGATTCTTATACTTTGGAAGTAATCAAGATATTTTAGTCTTCTTAATGAGTAGGGAAAAAATATACCAGAAGTCTTTTTATCAAAAAGATTCTCAAAAAAAAAAAAATCCCAGAAATTCGATTAAAAATATCAGACATTATCAAAACTCTGTTTAAACCCCACATTGTTATAACTCAGTTGTAGGATATTTCATCAAAGGGGAGGTTCATTACCTTCTAGTTTCTTTATTGCTGAAGTTGTTACTTGTATCTGGGTTTGGTAGACACAGTGGAGTTGGAGAATAAATGGTAATATGAGTTTGCTGCCTAGTTGTAGGACATCAAGAAGAAAAGCTAGCAGGTAAAAATAAATAGTCTTCTGGCATCTTAAATGTTATGATCTTGATATTGGCCAGCAGAGATACAGTTGGTGGTGTGACTGATTCGTAATGCCTGACATTTGGTATTCCACCTCAGACCAGAAGTAGACATGCATTTCTGGTGGGACCCAGATAGTGCTGTTCCCTCCAGATAGTGCTGTTCCCTTTCACCTGAACATGATTGTCATGTTCTTAAATGGTAGCCTCAGAAAAACTTCCTTATTTTGCTCTGATTTCTGTGGCTGGGGTAATCATGTCTCTCTTGCCCACAAACTTATGTGAAACTAAACACTTTTATTAAGATTATTTCAAAAAAATAGAAATTATAACTTTTTAGCTTTCAACTCAACAAATGTCTTGCCTTAGCAGCGTGACTGGATGGAGAAGTATTCTGGAAAAACTTATTGTAGGAAAATAATGTTCATGAGGGAAAAAAAAAATTAGACATTACCGTTTCTTTACTTGTATTTGAGTAAGCAGTGCAATTGGAAACATCGGTGACAACTGTTACAAAAGAGATCTGGCAATCATAAAAATGACAGAACACCACTCATGTAACCAGTGTCAGAATGAAACATGTACAACAACACCACGACAAACATCTTGGCTGGTATTCAGAGTTGTTTGTGAAGTATGCAAAAATTAAGCACAAGTTGTCTTGAATACTTCACAAGGCCTATAAATTCATAGACTCCTCCCTATAACACCTAGAATTGCTCCTGTAAACTCTACACGATGTTTGGAGTGCTACATGCACTTGCAGTTCTTAACAAGAGGGGTCTGTGTAAATTACCTACCTGACATGCTATCCTGTTACATTCCTTTTCTAGCTTGGTATTCATAGACACCTAAACTACACAAGTGTGGGGCAGGCTTCCAAAGGCATCAAGTGTGTGTCACTTTCTTTTGGGGTACATTGGTCTTCTAATGGACAGAACATGTACAGGGTGAATTAGGACCACTTCATCCTGCACAGATAGCTGACGGAGGTAACTTGTGCTGTGTGGGAGTGTGGCAAATGAACATGGGGACAGTGTATGTATCAATGGCTAGTCTAAGTGATGGTATGTATAGATATAGTACAAATACAGAACTCACAATACCTACAAAATAAAATAGCCAGATACCAACTTTAATGCAAAAAAAAAAAATAGCTGCAAGACTCCACCTATACCATAGGACATAGTCTGGCTGAATAGTGGTAGTTCTATGGAAAGGTTTTTTTTTTTTTTTTTATTATTATTATTATTATTATAAGGTAAGGTACATAAGATGGATGAGAGAGGGCTTCACTGGATAGAGGAATTACAGTAATTAAAACACACAAGACAAGCTCCTCTAAAGTGTGTATGTATCTGTCTACCTACCTCTACTCTTGTAGTCTTGTCTGTGTGTGACTCAGTTCATATGCACACACACACAAACACACACACACACACACACACACACACACACAATACATACACACACACAGGGAGATACAGGTACAGTGGTATACTGAATGAAAAATCTTGAAATGTTAAATGTTGAACTCAGATCAAAATTCCTGCCAACAACATATATTTATTACATGTGTACACAATGCCAGAACATAGCCAGTCAGCAAAC
The DNA here is from genome assembly GCF_019279795.1 of Protopterus annectens. Classification (NCBI taxonomy): domain Eukaryota; kingdom Metazoa; phylum Chordata; order Ceratodontiformes; family Protopteridae; genus Protopterus; species Protopterus annectens. The sequence continues at coordinate 183,385,714 of NC_056749.1, forward strand.
AATACCACTCACTTGGTGCTGAAGCTCAGAAGCAAGTGCTAGAGGCTAACCCAGCTGGCTACATATGTAGAGGAGTAAGTATTTTATACTCCCTTATAACAAATGTGCAGAGGTGAGTGCAAAAGCAGGCTGAGCCAAATATTAGGGCACCAGTAGAAAAATTGCTGGTACAATTACTGAAATATCTTGATGCAATGCACAGCAGCAGTTCAATGATAGTGCCATATTGCTGTATTACCGCTAAGGTGTTGCATTTTAAGGAACTTAAATCATTGTTAAAATACAAATATCTCATGCACTGCAAATAGAAGACCAGGAACCAAATGGAAAATGCACCAAACAAGCCCATATACAAACTCAGTTTACTGCAGTAAAAACACCAAGATTAAGCGCTTTTGTCTATCACATAGAAGACTTCATCAGAATAAAGCACACTGATTCAAGAACCATTTTTATATCAGTACATGTTACATAATAGATAAAATTGAGCCAATGGCATTGTCAAAAAAGTCACAAGTAAAATGGTCACATGAGCAATATTAAATACACAGGATGTTAATATTCAAGCCAACTTGGCTGTTTACAAATAAAACACTGTTCTATATTAAATATCTTCAACATATGTTCAAAAAGGCAGGCACAGTAATGCATGTAAAAATGTTAAAATACTTAGTTTCATAGATTTTTCTTTCAGGCTGGAAATATTGTCAAGGAATCATTTATACCTGGTGGAAAATTTGCTAGTAGTCTGAGTTGCCAAACCAGCTCTTTTTTACTTAAATTCTTCCAGTCACCCCCCCCCCTCAAATCTATGTCCACAGTATCCTTCTTCTTCTTTCGGCTTTTCCCGGTTAGGGGTCGCCACAGCAGATCATCTGTCTGCTCATGATTGGCAGTGGAGTTTTGCAGTGTCAAGTTGGCTGCCCAGTGCCCAACCTTCCACAGAAGGCACACACATGCACACACTCACACCTAGGGCCAGTTTATTTAGAGTGTACAATCCACCTACTGCATGTCTTTGGGATGTGGGAGCAAACCGGAGCACCCAGAGGAATCCCACGCGACCACAGGGAGGACATGCAGACTCCGCTCAGAAGGCACCCTAGCTGAGAATCAAACCGGAGAACCTCTTGCTGTGAGGCGGCAATGCTAACTGCTGCACCACCGTGGCCGCCCTTATGTCCACAGTATTCAAAATCCCAAATTTAAAGCCTTTAAAATTAGAACAAGTGAGGGAATGCCTATATAATGCACTTGTAGCCTTCTTGTTTTTAACATCATATATGTGCTCATAGATTCTGCTTTTCAACACCCTCTCCATTTTACCAATATAGAATCTGTTGCATGTATCACATGGAGCAAGGTACACCACTCTGGTGGTAAAACAATTTCCTTTCTTGAATATAACCTTAGATGCCATCTTATTAGCTAGGTGGGTCTGAGGTGCTTTGAAAATATTAGTACATTGGGAGCACCTCCCACAAGGTGTTGTACCACAACCACCTTCTATCGGTAACTTCAACTTGTTTTCCATAAGATGTTTAATATTCAAGCCCACCTTGCTGATAAAAACTGGTTTATCTCCCACTGCAGTTAATGCATCATTATTTGCCCTAAAGAGACTCCAGTTCTTTTTTAATATGTTTTTCACTTCATATGATATAGGACTGTATTGCACTATACATGCATGCTCATAAATCTTCGTTGCCCCAGGATCTGTGGGGGCTATATTAGTTAGTGTGTGGTTTCCTAACAGGGGCTTATATTTTTTTCCCCATCCTGTGTAAACCTCCACAATAATTTGTTCCACCATCTGTTTGGGGTATCCCCTTTCTAAAAACAGATCTCTTAATGTGAAATTCCTGCCTCATATTGCTCAATTCTGAAGTTATGCATACAGTTCTTATAGCCTGTCCTTTGACTAAGCTCTTTTTCTGTGAAAGTGGATGGTTGCTCGTATAATGAAGGTAAGAATTACAAAAAGTACTCTTATGAAATATGTTAGATTTGAAACCTGTAGGTGTATGGGAAATTGCTGTGTCCAAGTAATGTATACCTCTAGTGTTGTAATAAGTAAATTCCAAAAATGATATCTTCTACTTTTCCCTTCCACAAAATAACGATATCATCCAAAAACCTGCAATATAACTGGATGATGTTCCAAAATTCTTTGTGGTATACATATTTTAATTCCCAGCCTAATAATACTATATTTGCATAGTAACTCCTCTTGTTGGAAATAGTGTCTCTCAAAGAATAAAAAAATATTCTCTAAGATAAGTGCCATTATTTCACATACTAGGTTTACTTTATCGTGATTCAAGGTGGAACATGTAAAGAGTCTTTCTTCAAATAATTCTAGTCCTGCTTGCTTAGGAATACAGGAAACAAGATCTTTCACATCAGTGGTTAAAAATACCAAATCAGCTGCCCATAGATTTTGTTTAAGCTGCCCTAGAAAATCCCAGGAATACTTAACTAGATGTACTGTTATCTCCACTACATGCTTAGTCATTTTTATCTACAAATAGTGCCAGATTGTGTGTTTTGGAGCCACTGGCAGCAACAATGGGTCTAAAAGGTGGTTCAATGATGCTTTTGTGTATTTTTGGGATGCCAAATATGACCGGCACCTTAGGATAGGAATTAGTAAGAAAATAAGGAGGTCATTAGTAATACGTTTGTCCAGGACATATTCTTCTAAATAACTATCAATACGTTGATATTCAATATTTATTTGGTTCTTAGAAACCGTGCATAATTCTGTTCATTAAATAAAATATTTTGCATAATGTTGGAATAATCCTCTGAACTGAATATTACTATACCACCTCCCTTGTCAGGCATCATGAAAAATCTATGAAACTTTAAGTATTTTTAAATTTTAAAATTTACTGTGCCTGCATTTTTAAACATATGCTGAAGGTATTTAATATACAAGTGTTTTATTTGTAAAAAGCTAAGTTGGCTTGAATATTTACATCCTGTGTATTTAATATTGCTCATGTGACCATTTTACATGTGACTTTTTTGACAATACCATTGGCTTAATTGTATCTATTATGTAACATGTACTCTTATAAAAATGGTTCTTGAATCAGTGTGTTTTATTCTGATGAAGTCTTTCATGTGAAAGACAAAAGCATTTAATATTGGTGTTTTTACTGCAATAAACAGAGTTTGTATACAGGCTTGTTTGGTGCATTTTCCAAAATCCTTGCTAAAGCCAATTCATAGCCACGGGGCCGACCACAGTGCCTAAGATGGAGGCTGCAGTTCCTGCACTTCTGCTGCAAATTTATTCCCATTCCATGGTCACAAGGTGCAGTGGTGCTTAGTCTTGGGATGTGAAGATACATTTCAGTGACTGCACATTTTGCACTAAGAAGGGAGGCGAGAATTTCACAAAAGCAGGTGATTGATAGTTATTCACAAAGACAACGGGAAAGAACAAATGTATAACATAGCACAGGAACAAAGTTGATTAACTTAATTAGGTAGCACTACAAAAGAATTTAGTGAGCACAGGTAGGGAGATGGTGGTATTCCAATCATTGATAAAGGATGGGGGGGTGGACATTAGTATCACAGCAGAAAAAAGGGGTAGAACATGGATGTTACAAGATCTAGATTCATCACGAATGATGGAGAAAGGAAAGATGCATGCATAACAGTATTCCAGATGTTTAGGTTATGCCTGCTTATGAGTGTCATCCTGTACTCCATGGTTAGAGTCTATCAATATTTACTTGCTACTTGTGTCAGCTTGGCAACTCATTTAATAGAATTATGTTCATGCGTTATCCATGAAAAGCTAGTTGTGGCTAGTTGGGGATTATGTGTTAAGGAATGTATAAAACAAAAACATTTAAATGATTGAATTGTAGTATACAGGTTTCATTTCAAATGTCTGTGAACTCTCTCTCTACCTGATGACTTTTTATTTATTTTTAATGACTTTTTTAAATTCAGGCTAGTGGCAGATAAAGAAAAAGAATATCTGAACTTCAAAAATGGAACTGCATACTATAGGTGGAATGCTTTTAGTAACACTAGCATGCTACAATTAGACTGGACAGACATCCACAACTGTGGACAGTGTACCATACCACAGAATACCATTTTACTTTAATGTCTGACAATTTTACAGACCCTTTTACTTGATATTTTTACTTTCCGCTCTCTCATTGAATTATAGCTTTCCTATAAAATGTGCATTCCTGAACATTTGCATGGAGTTGCAGGAGCAGAGACTACAGAGTAATAATTTGGAATAAAAAGTAAAATGCACTTTTCATTCAGACTGTAAACTTTGTTCCTGAATGCCTTTCGTACTCTAGTGCTGTATAGAAAAAAAATACTCTGTAACAGACTTTACCATGGAAAAGCATAAAACAGATCTACTATAATGCCTTGAAACTACCACCCTCTTTTCAAACCATGACTGGTACCTACTGCTTATACCTAACAGCTTGAGTACACAGATGCTCAAAACAAGTATACCTAAGCTTGTGCAGTTGCTAGCAATAAATAAGAAAAATAGTTTGAGTGTTTTATATGGTAGTCTTCAACCTGCTAACCCCCTACTTTGTTTTTCTGATTCCGATATTACAGTGCATTACAGAACGTGATTATTGAATGAAAAACTTGTCATGCTCTTTCATTCAAACATTGTATACTCAGAGAAACTAAAATGCAGCATATTTTTATCAGTATACTATTGTTAGAATGCAGTCAGCTGTGAAACAAGCAGTTGTCTTGAGCAAGTGACTGTAAATCCCATGCGCCCATGAATACTCATTCCATCTTCGTCTTCCTCTCCTAATTGGTACAGTTTTTGACACATACTTTTACATCCCAGCACTAAGCATGCATGCACACACACACCGAAAATACAGCTTTATAAAATTAGAGCTTTCCTTTGGAGATTTTTTCAGTATGAATGACAGATGAGAGAGCGCACCATTTCTTCATATATGACTAAACTGCATGCCTAGTCTTTCCTTTTCACGTCCATCCTTGCAGGTGTATCTACAGATGGTTGAGGTAAAATTCTACAAGCATCAGCTGATTGAAGCCCAAGATGCCAAGTGATGTGTTCCTTAGCATCTTGTGTTTCAAACTGGTCGCTGCTTTAAATAGGAAATGTCTGTCTGATATTTTTAACTTTGGATCAGCTTGTTATACCCGTCTTTTAGGAGATGTCTCACAAATGTATCCCTTCTTCAAGTTGTTGTTACCATGGGGGGGGGGGGGTTGGTATGTACATTTGGGAAGTGTGAGGGGTTCCCACGACATCAGTTGTCCAAGGTAAAAAAGCTAAAGAAATCCAAAAGTCATTCAAACCAATATAAAAATCTGAGGAAAACAGCATTAAAAATCTAAGCAGAGCCTGAATAAAACTGTATTAAATAAAATAAATGACACAGTGTAAGAACTTTCATCCCTGACATGGGGACTTCAACAGACTGTGCTATGGAAGTAGGTTACCTGCATCATTCTGAATAAGTTTTATTATAAAATGTTGCCTAACTTTGCAATGAATACCAGTAATGCTGTAGGCCTAAACCTAAAATTTTTGTAGACTGGGTGCAACTCCTCCTTTATGTATCAGAACCATCAGTGTGTAAACTGAAGGTTGAGGTATGCATATAGTTATGAAGAGTCTGTTTAGGATTACTTAGGTTTGGTTAAGATATCCATAATTCTGTGCAGGAAAACACATGGAGGATGATGATGCGCAAAGCCTTTGATATTTTTATTTTCTTGCTTGCTTCATATGATGTTATGTGCTGCAGTATACATGACTTTTTACTTTTTGAATAAGGGTTTATTCCTGGGAGCATTTAAGCCAAAGTGTTTATCTGATGGTATAGGTTATGTCTTGTTGTTGGGCGTTTAATAATAGCATGTTCCATCTGCAGTTTTGTCTTGTCTGCCTTTTGAATTCATTAAGTATTACTGTTGCCTTAGTGTTCATTCCTTGGCCTTTTTTTATTTTGTTAGGTTTAACTTGTGTATGGACATAATCGTTGGATGTCATTGCATCATTTGCAAATATCTGTGCTCACCAGCTCATGTCATCACTATAATGTGTCTAACAATGCAAATCAGGGCTGGCAAGGAGGCAGCACTGGGTAAGCACAGAGAAAGAATGGATTTCTAAGACTACTATAACTTGTTACATTCTATAAATGGTTTATCAGCACCTGGCAAGTTCCCCTGTGAATTAACAGTCCTATGATGAGCATGCCTATTTAAGGATTTGGTAAGGCATGATTTTACTTTGCACATGATCTAACATGCTAATATCATAACTGATGTTAAATGAAGAGGAGATGACTTTGGTTAGACAGTAAGATCCCATATTTGTTAACATAAGAGGGCAGTAACCCATGTTTGTTCACATAATATCAAATGTATTCTAACACTTGGTGTTATTACTTTGTACTGTTTGATCAAAATTATTCCGGCTGACATAGTCTATTAGTGTTTGGACATGCATAGTATTTGAGCAACAGTTTTAAGTCATTGGATAACTGAAATCTCGCACCATGATTTAAGAAACACACAATACTCAAGTCCAAAATTCAGCAAGAATGTTTTCATGTATGTTAGTTGGCATAGGTGTGGAGTGCTATAAGATACTTTGTTGTATTTTGTATCTTGACTTCAGATCATTATATGAGTAAGTCTGTGCTTTGTATGGATTTCTATTATTTTTGTCACTTAAGTACTGCTTGTCAAATAGAGAAATACCACCAGATAATCTGTTTTGATTGCAGTAGTAGAAGGAAGCAAACCCTGGTATCGGAATGTTTGTATTTTTAAAACCAGTTTCTTTGGTGCAGATTTCAGTATCAGTGTGAAAGAGATCTTAAAATTACCTCATACTTTGGTATTAAGTCTTATTGATTTTAACAGTGTATTACCTTTGTTTTTTTATCTTGACTTTCTTTCAAGTTTGGTACTGAATTTTGAAATTTCTAAAAAGGACTCATCCAGAGGTCTGCATCCTTTTCACATGCCACCATTTCATATGGACTTTTACTTTACTGTAGGGTTCCACATTGTAGTTCTGAGAGTTGTAAATGAAAGACCTAGAATTATGAAAAAATGTATATGAAAATACAGGAGAACTAAGTCAAACATTGCAGGTCTTTTTTAAAGACTTTCTGTGGTGAGAGAAGCCTCCCACCCACAAAACTTTTTATTAACTTGAGATCTGTATATCTCAAGGTAAAGGGAGTGGCATGACAAATGGCAATCTTGGACTGAATACATGTAAGTACACAATTATTTTTTCATATTCAGTATCATTATTCCAGGATTCAACCTAATGAGTCTCAAATGGCTACCCTCCTAGTGTTTGTGTCTTGTGTGCCATGATAGCTTCTCACATGCTGCAAACATTTATGCAACACTATACTGTCTGAACCACATTTCCCAGGTAACTCTGCATCAGACCTTTGATAGATTTACCCAAGACATCTGAGACTAAATTTGTCTATCATTCAGAAATGGGAGCAAAGTCCAAAAACAGAAAAATCTACATACAAAAAGAACCCAACAGTTAAAAATGACAATGTCTCCCTTTATTAAATTAAGTACTTTCATCTCACTTTCTAAGAAACTTTACCTGAAGACAAAATGCTATCTTCCTCCTCAAATACCAACAGTGTATGATGTTACAAAATAAACTGATCAAAAAATTTATTTTATGAACGCATGTGTAAAATCTAATCTGTAAAGCACTTAAGTTTGATATCTTTAAGACACCAAACCATGTGACATTTCATTTTATTTAACAACACAAATCTCTAAATTCTAACATTCTATCAATGCACCTTTAACATCTAATCTAGCAATACGCACTGCAAAAATATTATGTTTTTTTTGCATTTGGGACAGACGACATATTTATAGAGCACATCACTGATACTTTTGCATTTTATTCTGTAAGACTGCTTGCTCACAGATTCTTTGTGATAACCTCTGCATGGTCTTGTTTATGTAGAAGCTTCCAAAATCATTGTCAATTTTGATAAACAATACTACTTATATTTTATGTAAAATTCCCATTTTTTGCAAAGCATTTTTATTCAAGTGTCTCACATTCTAAAAAAGACACATTTTTGATTTTGCAGTACTTAAATCTATATGCATATGTGCCCCATGTAACCTACATGTAGGTGTTAATTTAAATCTTTGCTGTTGAACTATATTTTTCAGTCTTGTGGTCTTTTACTGATAAACTGTGGTGCTGCCTCTAAAATACTGAAAAGTTCATGATTTTGTTTTATGATGTGCCAGTTAAGTACATTTTAATATAGTTAGCATCAAGACTGAATTAAATCCTTATAGTATATCTAACATCTTCAGTGGGACTTGTGTTTTGTGGAGACAGTTGTTCATTTCCCAAGTGTGGTGCATAATATTTGGGCCTATATTCAATTGTATCTTGTGTGGTTGGTTTGACATATTCTGTGTTATAACCTCTATCAGTAAAATTTTCAATGATGTATTGCACTTACCTGAAACTTTTTTTTTTATCATCAGTGGTGAAGTGAGAGAACCTAATACACTGCCCCATTCAGGCACTGAAAGTAGGTACAAATGCCCAAGGAATGTAGGTACATAATGCAAAAAAATATGGACATCTCATGAGCATAAAGCCTGAATTGCAGTTAATGCATAGCTCTTGCTGCTTCCAGTAGGAATGTGGGATACTATTCAGAAATGCATTTAAAAAAACAGAGCAACAAATATGATGACAAGATACAAGTACATTACTAGACACAGTGTTAAATTTGTAGACTGTATTGCAAAAGTCATCCAAACAAGGTCATTTATTTTTGCTACTGAAAAAAGATGTAAGATGGGTGTCTGCTAAGTTATTGGTACCATTAGTATGATTGACAGGTACTGTGATTTTCTGTGTACTAGACACTTTCAAAAATCATGGGTCATGAGGAGGGATTCAGAAAATTGTGTGAAGGGGTTAAATCAAGTCTAAAATATTTGAAAAGGAGAACAAACCTCCAAATATGGATATATCATGTGTGAGTGTAAACGCCTAAAAATGGTATCATTCCTCTAAAACAGGAACAGTTAAGAAGTCTGTATGAAAGAGTGCGAACAACTATCAGCTCATAAATATGAATTGATGCTAGTACATTTTTGAAAAAGCTTAGGACTAAAATTGCTAGCCATAAAGTTAAATGATAACAAACATCCAGAAAAGATGCATTAGCCGTACAAATGTGAGCAACAAAATGCAAAATATTACTAGAGCTGGAAATGTATGGCAAGACAATTTCAACCTCAATACCATTCCATATGACAGCAGTATCATTAATAACACACTTACAAAGTAAACATTTTGGAGATAAATCTTATTGCTATAAAAAACATGTTTCCACTTAGCCAATGCTAAACTGGTAAATTAGGAACTCATAATATCCTCATTGTTGGCCCCCCAATTTGCTGTAAAGAATTATACTTGAACATAAAATAGTTTACCACATTTTTTTAAAAATGTACACAAATCACTTTTCTGATCTCAGTTCATCTCTTCCCTAAAATAGTTTTACTGCTTCCATACTGGGAAGCTGTGGGAAGCAGGATGTATACAGATTTAATGACAGCTGGATCTGATAATTTTCATGTTGATGAACAGATTCTAAGTTTGCTCCATTCACCTAAAGTGACATTTTATTTATTTATTTATTTTTTACATTTGTTTACCAAGAAAGTCCGACTGGAACGAGGTCCATTTACAGCGGAGGCCCGGGGAGAAAAGCTCCACATCAAACAATATGTGCAGTGGTAATTATACAATCAAGAGATATGTCATACAAACAATAATAAATTTAAAATGGCTTATTCTAAGCAAGCTTAATTTACACATAGTAGGCCCTGGATGGCAGTATTTGGGAGAAAAAAAAAACTCCACATGAAACAATACGATCAAAAGATACATCACACAAGACATAATAAATTTACAATGGTTTGTTCCAAGCAAGCTTAATTTACACATAGTAGGCCCTGTATGGCAGTATTTAAGGAGTTTTTAGTATTGTATTATAGAGACAGTAAGCAGAAAAGAGAGGCAGGTAGAATTGGAGGAGAGCAGGAAAACATTTATGTGATGCAAGGACAGTGCCAGGAGTGCAAGAGGTGTGACTTAAGTGACATTTTGAACAGTGAGATAGATGGTGCTGAAGAGATATTCTGGGAGAGGTTATTCCACTTTCTAGCTATGGTATGAGAGAAAAGAGCTTTCCCTGCGGTATTGTTGGCTTTGTTGGATTAGAGTACAGGACAGTTTGCTGAATATTGTTTTAGTAGTTGATTTAGGGCTGGAGTCTTGTGGGGATTCTTTAGAATGTCGACGGTGAGCACTAGTTGGTGGTAACTAATTAACTGAGGGAGTTCTAACCACTGTAGTTCCTTTAGGGCAAGGCAGTGATGGCTTCTAAAAGTAGAGTTATTGGTGAATTTTGCAATTTTATTGTAACATGATTCTAGTTTGTCTAGGTCTGTTTTCCTGATGTGGGTTAAGATTGTGATGCATACATTAAGGTAGACAAAAGGTGGGTTTGGGCTAGGGTGACTTGTGCTTAGTCTGATAGGAAGTTTTTGTGTTTGTATAAAGTTCCTAACTTTTTATGTACCTTTTTAATGGTTTGAGAGATATGGACATCAAAGTGAAGATCTTTATCTATTTCAACACCAAGGAGCTTAGTATGGGGGGAGGGAGAGATTGTGGTTTCATTTTTAGAGGTGATAGTGAAGGAAGAAGGTGTAGTTCTGCATTTGTTGGGGGTGAATAGAAGTAATTTGGTCTTGTTGGGGTTTATAATCAGTTGGATATCCGTAATCCATTTTTCCACGGAGCTGAAGGATTCTTGGGTAAGTTTATGAAGAGTGGTTAGACATGAATCTTTCAAGAATGTTTTAGGGTCCTAGTACCATTGTGTTAATTTTGTAATCCAGAAATAAAGCCAGGGGCCCCATTCTGAAACCACTGTCTGATGCCATTTGTTGACAGGGATGTACAGTCTTTTTTGACAATGTTAGTGATACCAAAGAACACTCCCAATCAAGGTTTATTAACACACTGATGTATTTCATCATTAATGAGGCATTATTAATAATTCAAATATAGCAGAATCTGTATATGTCTTTAAAAATTACTGTCCTTTCTCTGTAAATATTTGTAGCATTTAACATAACTGTCATATTTCTCTGTTGGCATTGTGACCATACCATTCACCTTTATCCACTTCCATGAAGCAGAATTGTTCATCCATTGTTGTAAAAGCACATGTGGAGTGGTTTTCTGTATACCTCCTTAATTTTGTTTTCTTATAAAGATGTAAAACAATAATACATGATCAAGGAAGTAATTAAACTTTTATATCTCAGTACAGAGATCTGCAAGGTACTGCCGGAAGCATGTAGCAGCCATTTCAAATTGTTTACTAGTGTATAAATTTAGTTCTATCCTGTATTAGTTACATTTGCCCTTCTAGGGGGCACACAGGTGAAACTTGGGTTCATATGAAGAGGTGAAGGGCCCAGGACTTGGAAGTGTTGGTATTTTGGAGCTCAGAGTGATGCTGTGGAGAAAGACCTATAGCCTGAAGCAGACTAGCTGAGTGATGAGAGTGTGGCCTAGGCAAAAGGACTACTTGTGTCATAAGAGGACTGTCTTGACTGGTGAATAATTTAAAATGTACTGTTTATTTTGTAAAGGTCTAGTGAGTTGTTTAAATCTGTGAGTTTAATATAAGTGAGTTCTGTGTATGTCCTTTCTCCAGTGCCTTCCAAAATTCTGTAGTAATGGAATGCTCAGCTAATTTAGATGTTAATGCATGCACAATATGCTCACCATCTCATTGCTAAGAGAATGTTAATGGCATAAGATAAAATGTGACGGAGAAAAATTTTTGTGGTAGAGTGAATATGCTGTAGAGTTGAATTTTTCCCACTATTGGAAATTGATACTTCAAATTTTTTTTTTTTTTGCTGTGGAAAAAGGGTGGAAGAGTTTTACATTTTGCATCTGTATTTTGTTTCCTGTTCTGCCTATTAAACTGCTGTTGCTTTTATTGTACACCTGTAAATGTTTAAGAAAGACCAATTGACTGACTTAATTTGCCTTGAACTTTTTTGTGAGACTATAAAACTCATAAAAGGCTGAGAAAAACTTTCCTTCCAAGGGACTAATGAATTCAGAGCTCTTGATAGTTTATTTTAATGTAACTGAATCAGATCTGTATTAATCTTGCAAAAAAGTAGAAAAATGGAACCTAGTGAGGTAAACTGCTCTAAAAGAAGTGTGAGAGTATAAAAAGAACTGGGTTAAAACTTGTCTTAAAAAATCCCAAAGCCTTTGTAAATTTGTTAATATAGAATGCCTTAGTAACTCTGAAAAACGTAAGTGGGGTATTAAGGAACCATTGGGGTATGCTGATGTACAAGCTGTCTTCAGCAATGTGTTGGCACTTATGGCTATAGTTTGAGTTAGAGTATCTTATGGTAATGGAAAAGCTTTTTCTTCACTTATAAATCTGCAGGAGACTGGGCAAGAAGAAAGCAGGAAGTTCTTGGAGTAAGTTGGCAAGCATCCAGACTCAATGTGGCAAAGTTAAATTTATGTCCTGTTTCTATTTTATGTTTTAAAATTCTATCTGCAACTCTGTATTGAAAGGGACCTTGTCCTTTAAATAATTAATGATGTCATCTGAATGTAAGCAATTGGTGTATGTAAATGGGCATTGCTTTGGGACATGTTATTGGTGAATTTAAACTTTTTTAATTAATCATATGACTATTTATGATGTATGCTTGAGCATTTTACTATCATTATGGTCTGATGAAGCCCCAATGTTTGTTTGGTGAAAGCGCTTACCGACTTGCAAATGTTTTATTAAAAGTGTCTGAACCTATTTACTACCTTCGTTGGATGTGTTTAAGAATGCCATGCACCCTGCTGCCATTATTGTGTTTTGTTATACATCCAGACTCTCACTCATAACAAAAATGGAGAGGATTTAAGAAAGCCTATTACTAAGAAAGGACCAACACGCATTTCTGAAATGCCCAACTTTAGCACAGGCGGTAAGGTCAGCACTACAGAAACATTGATCCACTTGATATATTATAATAAATAGTTATGAAGGAAAAGCAAAACATAATAAACACCTACCCAAGTAATCACGATGGACGGGTGTAAACAGTCCAATACAACAATCTGCCAAAGGTAAAATTGAGGTTGAGGAATACTGTTTAGATTCCTTGTAGTTAGAGCTCCGAAAGGGAATATAAGCCTTGTTTGTTTAGAAGATTTGGAAGGTTGGATATCATTAAGCAAAGTTGGCATGGAAAGAGGAATATACTATCTGTAAAAGGAGATGTAGAATGGCATGCAAAAGCAGAATCTGTAAAAGGAAAGAACTTGCATGCTAAGTTAGAAGAGCAGCCATATTTATAGAAGATAACATTACAGCTAGGATGAATACAGCAAACAAATGCAGTACCCACTGAAGTAAAAGTCTTGAAAACTAAAATATTGCGACTTGCTAGGACAGTCAAGAATGCCTGAGTAAAACCAGTGGAAAGGACAGAGTTGCACCCTAAGCCAGTACAGTTTGAAAACCTTAACGAATAGGGAATTTTAGAGGTATTGCATCCTTTTAATGTTATATTGCAGAGTACAGGAATTAGTTCCCTAGTACAGTAAGTAGTCTTGGGTGTGGAATTTGTTAGCAATATTGCAGAGAAGAAATCTCTGACTGTGTGTATTTGGAAAAGTAAGTATAGAAAGTAAAAATGTACAGTCCTGGACAGAATTCTAATGTTTTTCTGTCAAGTCAGTATAGACTGCCTTAGTGGAGAATTCTAAGCAGCAGGTGTTTGTATAGTAAAAATAATTTACTTCTACAGGAGGTTGTATTAGTAGTTAAGGAGGGAGATATAACTGACCACGGTTGTAAACTTGTTTCTGTCAGTATAAAACAGAAATATCAGATGACTAGGCACCAGGTGATTATAAGTAATAGGTTCATAGGTTCATACTAGGCTATCTGCCCTAGGGCATTTATAAGCCTAGCCAGAATGTGTTTGGCTTTCGCCACCCATTTTAAATTTATTTTGCTATGCCCTTTTTCGAGGTTAGTATACTGTGCCTCTGTCTGACAGTGACACAGAAGTGATACCCGGGGTAAACCTACGATCTCCCATCCACTCATCAAGATTCCTCTTGAAGAGAGTCAGTGAGGGACTCTGCCTAACCTGGACTGGGATTTTATTCCAGAGTGAAGGGAGCCTCTGGGTTATGAATCTGTCCCTCCAGCAAGTCCTATTTATTTCAGTGCTGAGGTTCAAGTCTCTCGAGCACGTAGCTCGATGGGATTTTGATTTTCTGAGGTGCAGCATGTCCATTAATTCCGGGTTGGACATGGCTTTATACGTCAGGCACAGATCGCCTCTGAACAGGCGGTATGCCACTGAGTAGAGCTGGAGTTTCTTTAACCGGGCAGCATATGGCATCTGTTTGAGTCCTTTGATCCTCTTGGTGAGGTACATTTGAGGTCTTTCCAGTTGCTGCAGGTGTCTGGTAAGGTACATCTCAAAAGGGGCATTGTACTCAATTATGGGCCTGATGAGGGATGAGTAAAGAGGCACAATGACCTCCCCTGATCTAGATGTGAATCCCTTCATGATTAGGTGGGCTATATAAAATGTTTTTCTAACCACTTTGGCCACGTGGTTTTCAAATGAGAGATTGCTATCAACTTGAGTCCCCAGGTCCCTAATTACTTCTTCTGTTCTTAATGGATTACCACCTATGTGGTAATTTGTGGGCACTTTGTTTTTGCCAAAGGGGATGACTATACACTTTTTGGCATTTAGCTTGAGGCCATGGCTCTGGCACCAGTTGTCTGTTTCTATGAGGCCCTTTTGGAGGATGCTTGTGTCGGCTGGAGAGTCAATTATGGCGTCCAGTTTGCAGTCATCTGTGAACTTGGTCAGCCACAGTCCTTCTGTGTTGGCCTACCTCCGAGAAATATATACCGAACAAGAGAGGTCCCAGGACTGAGCCTTGTGGGACACCACTTGTAACTGGTTTGGAGTCTGACATGGCTCCAGCAATTCTAACCATGTGGGTTCTGTCCTTGAGCCAGTTTGCAATCCATCTAGTGACATAGGGGTTTATATTTAAGCTGGTGAGCTTATCTATAATGCCCGAGTGGGGTATTGTATCGAAGGCTTTTGCGAGGTCCAGGTAGGCTGTGTGGACCACCTTCCCCTCATCAATGGCCTTGGTGACTGTTTCAAAGAAATCAACCAGGTTTAAGAGGCAGGATCTGCCCTTAACAAAGCCGAACTGGGTAGGATCCAGTGTCTGTAGGTCCCCAATATCTTTATTTATGAGGTCCATGATGATCCTTTCCATAGCTTTGCAGACCAAGCTAGTCAGGCTTATGGGGCGATAGTTTCCAGGATCCGTTGAGGCACCACCTTTATGGAGAGGGACCACTGTTGCTGTACGTCACTCTTTGGGCACATATCCTGTAGTAAGGCTGAGACTGAACAGTAGTTTTATGTTTGGGTTTAGCTCTTCTTGGAGTTCATGTAGGACGCAGCCCGGGACACCGTCTGGTCCCATTGATGGTGTGTTTTTTGCTTTGGAGAGGGCGGCTCTTACCTGAGCATCTGAGATGTCAGGGGGGCAGCACTCTGCTGGGATAGATATTTGCCCTTTTGGTGGGAAGGGGGGGGAGAAGTTTGCACTGATCCTGTCAGCTAGGATGTTTGTCACAGGAAAACTGGTGAATGAGCTGTTTTCAGAGATGCACTTTTCAGAGGAACATGTGAAAACAGCGAGACAGAGTAGTAATCATTTGTCCTAAGATGGAAAGAAAGCAACTTAAAGAAAAGAGTGATCAACTTTTGTTGATTCCCACTGCCATAGACTGTGAGTAACCAACCGAGGAGAAGAAAGAGTCTGTGTACAGAGACAGTGACCTTTTACAGAGAACTAGTGAGAAACCTGTTGAGCTAAAGACATTGGAATTGTAAGTAGGGGGGGAGGGTTATATATATCAGGTTAGTAAAGAGACAGAGTGCTAGAAGAATTAGACATTGAAATAAAATGAGTGTATGTGTGTGTGTGTGTGTGTGTGTGTGTGTGTGTGTGTGTGTGTGTGTGTGTGTGTGTGTATGTGTGTGCATGTGCGTGTGTGTGTATGTGTGTGTGCATGTGTGTATGTGTGTGTGTGTGTGTGTGTGTGTGTGTGTGTGTGTGTGTGTGTGTGTGTGTGTGTGTGTGTGTGTGTGTGTGTGTGTGTGTGTGTGTGTGTGTGTGTGTGTGTGTGTGTGTTAGATAGTAAAAGGGATTTTGCTTGTTATCACAAGCACTAGAGGTGTTTTGTGATGCCTGGCATATTGGCTCAGAGGATGGATTACCGATTGTATCCCAGGTGAGTGGGGTTAGACTAGCAGTCCCATTGCTAATATAGCCAAGCAGGGAGGGAGAGGAGTGAAGGAGTGTGGCCCTCTCACCTCTCTTGGGGAGGGGTTGCATGTACTCAGGGCACACTGGGAGGTGCTTACTACTTAGTGGAGACCAGCAAGATCACTATTTATGCCTCAGTTGGTGTGTACTAGTGTTGCCTGCAGGCAAAATACCTTGCAGAGGCAAAGGGATGCCCTACTGTCATCCATTTGCACAATCCTCCCCTATGCCTTGATGAAACGTACATGTTAAGGATGTGAGCAACTAAAATAAAAAACATCAAACCATCACTGATTTTTGTCTGATGAACCTCATGGCCAACCCTTGCCCCAGTAGTGGGGAATGACTGACCTGACTGGGGGTGGGCTGGGGGGGGCAAGGAGTACAAAGAAAAAAATCATGCTGCAATGACACACAGAAAATTAAAAGTATGAGATATTAGTATAAAAATAAAAATGAGCTGATGCGGAATCCCTCATCCAGAACTGTAAGCAATAATAGTATACAAGCTGAATGAAATATTACAGGGGAAGAATATAGACAGAAATCCTCAAAAAAGTAGTTCTCAACCAAAAAATGAGAGAAGTAAGACCCTGATTGAGGGCCTTCAGGACAGAGCAAGCATGAATAATGAAACAAGGATTGCAGAATTATGAGCCAATTTATTTTAGTATTTAGCAGAAAATACAACTAAAGGCAGACTGAGCAACAGGAAGCTGTTGGTCAAGAGGAAGGTAGAACTGATGGGTTTTATTGTGAGTTACCCTTTACAGTGAACAGATAATGAAAGGAAGTGGGTAAAAGTGTGGTGTCCACTCAGAAGGGAAAGAAACTACCTTGAGGCAGGTTACCAAAGAAAGTAATCTGGGATTAATGAACTTGCCAGTAAAACCCATAAACTTTAAAAAGAAAATGAGTTGTGTAGGTAGGGAAATATGTTTCTCAGAGTAGCGAATCAGACTGATAGAATAGCCGAACAGTGCACTGAGGAGTTCAAAGTACATCGTAACTCTGTATTCAGTATTGGAGCAAATCTAAAAATTTTGTTTGAAGAAAAGGTTAGGAGTTTGACAGTGTAAATGCATTAATTTTATAGAGGGGCATCAGGGAGGGAATACAAGCAAATGCTAGAGGTAAATATTATGACACCTGCATTAAAGTTACAACTGCGGATGGATAAAAATCTTGTAATTAAAAGCAGTAGAAGGCAAGTAGCTCTGGACAGAGGCAACAGATTAATAATGCAGTAACATTGCTGACAACAGTGAGTAGTATAGCACAGCAGTCAGTAAGTAAAGTACAGAAACAAGACTAGAGAGTCAGGTTAACCAGGCATTCTGCATACAAGTCACTGTTGAGAAATTAAAAGTAGGTTGACAGGTAATGTGCAAGACATTCTCTAGGAAACAAAATTGTTGAGGGGATACAAATCTAAATACAGGCTTGATAATCCCCATTCATTTTTTTTGGCAACCAACTACCTACTGTCTATCAACCCTTTGTGCTCCATTGACTCATTCATTCCTCTTGGGGTCCAGAGACGTTCCTGGCTTATTCCTTCCTTGTGATATGAGAGCTAAATTCAGGAACATCATACCAGCAGTCTTTAGGGCATTTATTTGTACAGGACTACCCCCGCCAGTTGGTGATGCCATGGGCTTCTGAAGCCAAAATGTTTCTGGAGATTGTAATTTGCTTGCCAGTAAGATCTAAGCAAACAAACCACACTAAAATTAACAAAAATGGCCAAATTATTACCATCCAGTTCCACACCAACCAACACCCCTCCTGTATGCATGCTGTGACATGTCACCAACTACTGGTTACTCCCCCAGATTTGCTTTTAAATGAGGACACGATAATTTCCCCCCATTCTGTTGCCTTATGTCCATTATTTCATCACTTTCTAAAATGCTGGAGAAAGCTGCCATCTCACAGATCACTACATACTTCAGCTCCTTTGGTTTCGTAAGAATTTGTTTCTTGACAGTCAGGAAATCAAGTTTTGGTGAGAGCTAGTCAAGAATTTTGAGTCACTTTAAGTGACAACACATTCCTGAAGTAAATTGTTTTCCAAACTGTTTACTGTTTCACTTGGATTTCTGTTTGTATCTAAAAATCTTTCTGTAGGTAAAAGAAACTAAAAGTTTTAAACATTTTATTTTCCATTAAGGTTGTATCCACATCTGTATTATACAATGGTTTTAACATACATCACATCCCACAAATAAGATTTAATATCCCAGTTTCTGTTTGCTCTTCATTTATATTCCATTCTCAAAGTCAAATCTCTGTAAATGCCAAACTAGAAACTTCCCCTTCTCTTGTTTGCTGGTAATGCATTCCCGCTGTATGCCTGTACCTCAACTTCAGTCATATCTTCCACTATTAAACATGCTTCTACCAGTCATGCTAAGCTTCTGGACAGTACCTCTGTTCCTTCCCTCAACTTAAACAAGTTCTTATCACCAGTCATGTACTATAACCCCCACCCTTTTTGTGCACACATCCTGAATAAAACCCCACATTAACTGACCTTGTAACATCACCACTTTATCCACATCATTGCAGGAGCTCCCACTATACATTCAAATCTGTACATACATTAGTTCACAAAAATGTCACATAACTCAATAACGTCAATGCTCCCTTCCCCTAACACCTCTACACATGATACACATAACTTGCTTCCAAGTTAACTCAGTCTTAAGAAAAAATGAAGATAAACCTGACCATATAGTGATGTCTTGTACAGTATAATCTTTACCTCATTGTTATCACATAATCCTATGCCAAATGACTGTTCCCCTATCCCTCACTTATTCCTTGATTACTGATATTTATGAATTGGGACCAGAAACTGTGTGGAGGGGGTGCACACTTTTTCTTATAAATATCATTTAAACTTAGAAATGAACTCACAGGCACATTTTTCTTATGATTTAACTCCTACTTGGTTATTTAAAAATTTCAACCTTCAAGAATAATCTTTTTTTACTAAAAAAAAGCCTCCCCTCCCCCAGCATTAAAAAAACTTCCAAAATAAAATGCATGAGATCATATTCTCTGCACACAAAATCAAAAAAACTAATTTCAGTTGGTAACTGATTTTAGCAATGGGCCGTTTACACAGTGAAATCTCTGAATTCCTAGTTAACATTAATGTTACTCAACTGGTACAACACCATATCTGCCCAAGCATTCATCGCCGCTTATTGCCATACTTGCCATACTTGTCATAAACAACATCCCTTCTTATATCTCACAAATCAAAGCCCACACACTAAAATTTAGTAACCACTGTACCCATCAGTTTTGAAATGCAGAGCACACCACTCAAAATATCTTGCCTGTCCTTTCTGGATTAATCGCGTCTTTAAATCTTAAGGCCCTAATGTTGCTGCAGAGACTGAACCAGTACTCTCTTAATTGCCCATGGCACATTTGACCCATAATCTTGAGACTATACAGACTTAAAATGATCAATAGATTATTTATCAAATAAAACCGATTTAAAAACTAAGGTATTAAGTTTGGTAATCCTGTTCCTATTTCTATTAAATTAGATATTCTTTCTTCCCTCCTCTTATATGGCATATTGATTTTACCTTTTAATATTCTACCATATTTTATATAACTGAATTCTTGTTTTAATAGCTCTGATTCTGTTCCTGTATCTTTCCATGGATGCACATAATAATTGCACATAATGTCGTCATAGCAGAGCTTTGCCATTTTCAATCTCATTTATATTGATTTTCGTTGATAAATTGTAAATTCATCATATAAGCTGCTTTTTATTGTCTTAAAGGTCTGAAATCACATCCATTCCTTTTTATATCTTATCTTAAATATTTAGCTAACCAAACGTTTATATTTCTGTTTCACCCATTTAAGAATTTTATACAAATAAGCTTTTTCTCCTATATTTCTTGTTCTTTAATAAAATATGCTTTGCCATTCTGTTGTAAACTCATAAATGCATCCTCTTTATAGGTTTATAGGTTCATAGGTTCATACTAGGCTATCTGCCCTAGGGCATTTATAAGCCTAGCCAGAGTATGTTTGGCTTTCGCCACCCATTTTAAATTAATTTTGCTATGCCCTTTTTCGAGGTTAGTATACTGTGCCTCTGTCTAATAGTGACACAGAAGTGATACCCGTGGTAAACCTATGATCTCCCATCCACTCATCAAGATTCCTCTTAAAGAGAGTCAATGAGGGACTCTGCCTAACCTGGACTGGGATTTTATTCCATAGTGAAGGGAGCCTCTGGGTTATGAATCTGTCCCTCCAGCATGTCCTATTTATTTCAGTGCTGAGGTTCAAGTCTCTCGAGCGTGTAGCTCGATGGGATTTGGATTTTTTGAGGTGCAGCATGTCCCTTAATTCCGGGTTGGACATGGCCTTATACGTCAGGCACAGGTCACCTCTGAGCAGTCGGTATGCCACTGAGTAGAGCTGGAGTTTCTTTAACCGGGCAGCATATGGCATCTGTTTGAGCCCTTTGATCCTCTTGGTGAGGTACTTTTGGGGTCTTTCCAGTTGCTGCAGGTGTTTGGTAAGGTACATCCCAAAAGAGGCATTGTACTCGATTATGGGCCTGATGAGGGATGAGTAAAGAGGCACGATGACCTCCCCTAATCTAGATGTGAATCCCTTCATGATTAGGTGGGCTGTATAAAATGTTTTTCTAACCACTTTGGCCACGTGGTTGTCAAATGAGAGATTGCTATCAACTTGGGTCCCCAGGTCCCTAATGACTTCTTCTGTACTTAATGGATTACCACCTATGTGGTAATTTGTGGGCACTTTGTTTTTGCCAAAGGGGATGACTATACACTTTTTGGCATTTAGCTTGAGGCCATGGCTCTGGCACCAAGTTGTCTGTTTCTATGAGGCCCTTTTGGAGGATGCTTGTGTCGGCTGGAGAGTCGATTATGGCACCCAGTTTGCAGTCATCTGCGAACTTGGTCAGCCACAGTCCTTCTGTGTTGGCCTGTACCTCCGAGAAATATATACCAAATTTTTGCTCTTTTTCTCTTATCCAATTGCCATTCTCTATATCTTTTCTTATATTTTTCTTTAAATATCCATCATGCTGGATAATTATAATATCTCATGCTCAGATGATCTTTCCATAACTCATTTACCATTTCATCCCATTCTTTCATTTATTCTTTTAATGCTTTTACCTTTTTATGTTTTCTTTTTTGCTTGTCTATCTGAATTTCTCCATCATCTGAAAAGCTTTTCTATTGCTTTCCTCTTTAATTTGTAATTCTACTAATATCAGAAATCAATTTCACTCGTTAGCTCACCTCTATTATATGTCTACATATCCAGTTTTCCAAATAATTAATTGTCCATACTTAATTACATCTATTATTTTATTCACATTACTCCTCTTTTTATTTTCCCTGAGATGGCAGTTGAGATCTCCTACCATTATAACATCCATATTTAGTTACACAGTTCAATATTTTTGTAAACATTTTCTCTTTACGTGTTACATATATAGCAATCATTCAATATAATTTATCCTCCCATATAAAATCTAGAACAGTGACCCTTCTCATTATAAGTAATGTTGCAACCAGTTTACTATTACAGGAAATTGAATGGCCGATGTGTGAAATCACGATTTCCAAGGGGCAGGAAATCGAACCATAAGCAGTCGACCAAGGTTAGTCGAGTTGCATGGTGCACTTGACCTTTTGACAATCAACGTGCCGAGACTATGGATGGAGGTTGTTCTTATGTGAGGAACAGGGAAGTAGCCCATTTCTGCACTGTAGTGCTATCTCCGAGTTGGTATATTTAATGTGCAGGGGGTGCTGGGGGGCATAGCCCCCCTGCAAAATAGTAAAGGTGAGCTAACTGCTGTGTCTGGAAGACGGGTGCAAACCATTTTCGACATTCCGCTATTCTGCCCTAACGGAAATCAATGTTGTTTCTCGATTTTAACATTTGATGTAAGCCTATTCAACCGTACCATAGTAAACCATTGCATCCAATATATTAATTGAATTTTTACACAGAATCCCAATGTCTGAGCATATTCCTTTACCTAAATTCTATACAACATTACCTTTTCACAATAATTCAGTTGGTCACCTATCTGCAGTCATCAAAAATCTTATATTTTGCAAAAGTACAATATCAGAATCAAGCTTTTTGCACCTTTTTAAAATGTCTATTCTCCTAACTGTATTCTTTATGCTGTCTACATTCACAGCTACCAGTTTTGTTTCCTACTCCTTTTATCTTTTGTAGAAAACAAAGGTGGCGTACTGAATCACTGTAACGCCGATGAAACTGGGAAACTAAATTGGTCAAACCCCTGAATGTAATGCAGATGCTGGAAAAAATATCCCAAAACTCAGATCCACTCAAACCAATCCAATTTATTCCTTGTGTGAAAGCGCTTAACCTTGTTTCGTTTTGGAATAAATTGGATTGGTTTGAGTGGATCTGAGTTTTGGGATATTTTTTCCAGCATCTGCATTACATTCAGCGGTTTGACCAATTTAGTTTCCCAGTTTCATCGGCGTTACAGCGATTCAGTACGCCACCTTTGTTTTCTATAGTTTCCTCGCTGCTGTGTTTCTTTTATCTTTTGTAGTAATCTTTTATACCACCACTTATGCTATTTTCATCCCTTCCTGTTCTTTTTTTCTTGTTTGTTACTAATAAATTTCTTTTCCTCTCCGTTACTCTTACCTGTCAGCTTTTTTAACCGATGTTCAACTGAGATCTTCCTCATCTCTTACTTCTGAATCTTCCATTTCCTCCTCCTGTATTGTATTTATAATATTTTCATTATCTTTTTCTAAATCTCATTTTATTTTGTGACATCCTCCTTTTTTTCTTGTACTAATTGTGTCTTGAGAATTATTTTTCATCTCCAATTCTATTTTGTTCACAATGCATCGGTAAATGTCCTACATTATTACACTTGTAACATTTTTTCACACATTTTTTTAACATTATGCCCAGTTTCCCCACAAATGTAACATTTTCTTTTGTTGTAATTCTCAAGTAAATGATGCGACTTACCACAATAAAAATGTCTCGGGCTGTACCCAATATTATACTACCCCTTGTTCAACTTCAACATTTATGATGCTTGGTATATGAAAAACATTTTTATTTTTCATTTTCAATACACCATACAATCCCATCCCCCTGTCCATAATCCTCCAGTATACACGTTACTTGTATCCAACATATTTTTTACATAGCTTTTTTAAATGTTGGAATCTTTTTCTATATTTGTTCTGAACTGAATATGTAATTTATTTTTAGTTTCTCTGTTAAATTCCTTAAAGACATACAAGTTCCATGGATTGCAGTCATTTTTTTCCCATATTCTTCCCCAAAAGCTTCCATTATATGACTGTATTCAAAAATCATGTCACACAGTGTCCATATTCGAAGGAATAAAAGCTCTTACCTCATTTACTTTGTGTCCAAATGTAAAATAAAATTTCCCATACCTCATATCTTTCTATCACTTTCTTTATTAATCATCACTGTGCACTATTTCTGCTTACTGTCCAAAGTAATTTCCACCTTTCTCTTGATCATCTTCTGCACATTATCCACATATATTTCTTTCTTGTTTGGTTCCTTCCCTTGTATCTTCTGTTTCTTGTATTTTGTCCATAATGTCCACCCATTAAATGTCCCTCTCACTTTCTGGCTCACATGCCAAAAGCATGTCCCTTAATAACTCATATTGCAACCCTGGAAGGATTAAATAAAACATCCATCATTCATTCCTGTATTCTACTCAAACAGCTGGTATTGAAATAAATCCTCTGAACCTCTGAAAGGCTCAGCTGCCTTTCCATTCCTTTAAATTTTATTTCTATTTCTGCAACTCTGAAGGCATAAATGCCTTCCTTTTCCAGTCTCTGCTCCTAATGGATGATAAGATTGCCTACCTCATTTTAGATGAATCATTGCCGTTGCATCCTGTGGGTTCCAAAGACATGTTTGTCTTCAACATCTCTTCCTTCACCTCTGTACTAATTTTATGATGTTCCACATCCTCAACTGTCTGTATAGCCTTAGAATCACCTACGCTATTGCCTGATAATTATAACTTTCTTCCTGCTTTTTCAGGCTGACACTGTACTCTGAATGAAGGCAAGAAGTGTTGTGACATCTAGTCCCCTGCTCACACAAACGCGAGTAGGTGTCCTTTATTAAAGTCCACAATATATACGTTCTATATACAAGTTTTCACATTATATTTACAGTTATTTACAGTTAACTTGCATATTTTGAGGTAAAAAATCACCTTTTTTCTTTTAAACTTTGGATTCTAGACTCCTTCTTCCACAACCAAAACCTAATTTGTTCAAAGTTTCTTACAGACTTCTTAATCTCATTCATCCTTTCAATCCATATTGTACAATTTTTTTCATCTAATCTGTCTACATCATTTTGTTTCATAGTTTCATTACATTCATATTCTACCATGTCCATATTTATACTTTTGAAACTTTTCAGTGCTTTTATATTATATTTTACACATATCTCTTCCCATAATTGAATTACTCTTACATTTCAGAAAAACATGTTCAGTAGTCTGAAGCTATATGCACAACTGGCTTTATTAAACCCAAACATCCTCCGTTTTTTGCAAAATAAATAATTCCTCTTTTAACTGGATTCAATCTAGATCCCCATATAAAAGAAAATAACAAAGAATTTTTTCATATTCCACTGGTATCATAAATACACTGACTAAATGTGCCATATTACCTAATATTACTTAATTGAATAAACATACTATTTTCATGTATGTAAGTTCCTTATTTTGTATCATGTTTTTCCATTCTGTCAATCTTTGTTGCTTGTTGGCAAATCTTATTCCCCAAATTACTATTTCTTCATTATACTGAATATCCTCCATTTTATTTCCTGAAACTCCCAGTCCTTTACTCTTTGCCTCATTGATACTCAAACCTAATACTCCTTATTGAGATTTTTAATTGCTATTCTCATCCAATCTTCATTTGTCTTGACTATAACTAGGTCAGCTGCATCAGAAAACATTGCTAGGATATGAATTTTCTTTGGTGTGCAAAAGTTACCTTCCTCCAATGCTAAATTTATCTTGATAACAACTGCATTCATAATTATTGTGAATAAAGTACTACTTGCTGGACTTCCGTGTTTGATACCAATATTAATTTCTATTTTTTCACTTAAACAGTCATTAACTGTTAGTTTTACTTTATTTCTTGTATATACTGATAAAATATGATCTAGTATTAAAAATATTCACTATTTTATTACTTATTAGTCTTAAAATTTCCCATAGTACTTTATGCTGTAGCTTACCAAATGCTTTACTTACATCTCCTATTCATATTTTTTATTCTGTTTTTCTATTTATCACATCATCTACTAGTTTGCTTTTATAATCATAATCATTAAAAGCTCTTTGCTCCCTTGATTTATTTGTCTCCCTCCCCCCCCCCAAATGTCTCATTTGGTAGTTTATTAGCTTTGCTTACTAATCTTTTTTCTGTTATCTTCATAAAAATCTTTGTCAACATTGTTCATCAGTAATGGTCTCCAGTTTTTTATATCTACTGTCTCATTTTTTTCTATATAAATTAAATTCCACCCATACATAGCCTTTCCTTGTTTATCCCTTTCTGAAACTACTCATTTAATACCCCTAAAAATATTTTTGACAACCTTGAGTATTATTGTACATTAGATATTCAATTCCATC
Organism: Protopterus annectens; assembly: GCF_019279795.1. Taxonomy (NCBI): domain Eukaryota; kingdom Metazoa; phylum Chordata; order Ceratodontiformes; family Protopteridae; genus Protopterus; species Protopterus annectens. Next base: position 183,411,999 of record NC_056749.1, read on the forward strand.
TAAACCTGTTACTATTTTAAAACTTTTTTATGTCATTTTAATCTTTTCTTCCATTCTCTTATCTTTAGTTAATTTTTAACATTCCATTTGTTTCCCTACAGTGGCAGCGGGTGACTTCAAATCAAAGGGGGGCTGCAGGAGACAATTGACTGGATGGGGCCAATGGGAAGGGGTGTGATCAACTAGAAAAGGGTGACGCTATGCTCAAAACCACAAAAACTGGGACTTTAAATGCACTGCCCTGGGTGCCAAACCGTCATTGAGTCCAATCAAGACAAAATGAAGTGTAGAAGAAAAAATATTTCAATGCATTGGCTACATGATAACTTACTTAATATCTAGATGGAAACAAAAAGGTTGTGAGGCATGAAAAAATAAATTGCTTTTTAAATACATTACTGGAATGCCAGTCAAAATAAAGTAAAAAAAAACAAGCAGCACTCAACTCAAACCACTTCTCCTTGCACTACAGTTCTAATTATAATTTATATTCAGCTTTATAAAAGTACCAAGTAACATGCTGAAAGTAGCAATCTCTGTGATACCCCCACTTGTAAAAATGTTTCTTATCCAAAAAAAGACCTGCTGCCAGACAACTATCTGCCTGTTTCATGGGGAAAACATGATTAAAGTAAAAAATGAACAGCAAACAAGAAACAAACTCAAGATAAATTGCTTAAAGGATTCCTAGACAAGTTATGGACCACACATGATAGATTGGCATTCTGTTTAATTTACAGGTAAAGCCTACAAAGATGACTGTAAGTCTCCAACAAATGTAGTGAGCTTCTGAAAATACTATAATCATGTCCTTTATTACAAATACTGTCATATGCATTACAATACCTAAGGCTTATACGTTATCTAGTTATGTAAATATTATCTGCATGGCAACAACAAAAAGGCTTTCAATGTTAGTAATTCTTTAACAGTATGCTTATTAATGCTTACTTGCATCTTATAATCTCAGACAAGCTTACCTGATGGTCATTAAAGCATTGCTACTTAAACAGAGAGCAACAAGCACTGCAACAACATGCATTTTCTGAATAATAAGCATAAATCAACAGTATAAAAATATGACAGAAAACCAGAACAGTCTGCAAAATCAAGGACAAATGAAAAGCCACTGTAGTACTTGTATCTACCTTGGATGGGGGGGATACTCTGCATAAGTCTATATCAGAAGACCGAAGAGGTGTTTAATCGAACACCTCTTTGGCGACACATAAAGAGTGAATGCACTAAAGTGCGAAAACTCAAAACAGCAATTTCTTTCCCTGGGAAAGAAATCACTTGGCCATCCCCATGTGTTTGCCCCTTTCCCCACATAGTGCGATCTCAGAGTTGGAATATTTAGTTAGGTGGTGTAGGGGGCACAGCCTCCCCCATGTTGGGGGGTGTGGGGGGTGAAGCCCCCCACATTATATTTGAAAGTGTGTATGTTTGTGCTACCAATTTCTTTCCCAGGGAAAGAAATTGCTGTTCTGAGCATTCGCACTTTAGTGCATTCACTCTTTGTGTCGCTGAAGAGGTGTTCGATTAAACTCTTCTTCGGTCTTCTGATATAAACTTCTCTGCACACTTACACTGCATAACTGCTCCTTGCCTTGATTGGACACATCCAGAGTCTCTACATGGGGGAGTGGGGTGCAACAAGTATGTCACAATTTGAAATGTCTCTGGCTGATGGTGATGGCCCTTACACATTTCTCATACCTCTCAACCTCAGAGCATGAAATCTGGACAAAGCCATAAATAGAAGTGGGGCAAAGGCCCAAAAATAAGGACAATTTTTAAATATTGCTCTTATAAACTTAGAAAGATAATAAAATAGTAGGTATTGCATTAGTATAAATTTTCTGAAAGGTAAGAAATCTGAAACTCAAATGTCTGTCATTATCTTCTAACTTAATTTTTTTATGATTTGCCACAAATTTGCCAGAAAACCACAATTTTATGAAAAATGGATCAAAAATGTGATGTAAAAATATAAAATAGCTGCACAATACAGCTGAGAACCTGTCAAAGAGACACTTTTTTTAATATTAGTACTGTTAAGTTGAGCAGCTGACAAAGTAAGAGAATCTACATGCATTTCTGAAATATTTATTTATATTTATTTATTTTACATTTGTTGACTGGGCTAGTCTAACTGGATATATGTCCATTTTCAGTAGAGGCCCGGGGAGAAAAGCTCCAAGCATCGGCAATGACAAAGCATACAATATATATTAATAGAAAAATGAGTTATAGTACATTGTTTAAATTGTAGGTACGATAAACTGTACAGAGTTCTTTAGTGTGTTTAAGCCAAGATCAAATATAGAGAACAAACAAACAACATTTGAGAGCTAAAAAAATATATGGAGATTCCAAAAATTTAATTTTTTGGAAGAAATCTTTATTACAGTTTGGCAACATAGAACAGTGGAGTAGAGAAGCACTGGGAGAGCAAGAAGGGGAAATGAGATATCAGTCAGGGTTAGAGCAGGGACAAATCCAGTGAGTTTTAAGATGTTTTTTAAAAAGCAGTGTGGAAGCAAGGGTAGAAAGTTCACTAGGAAGCTAGTTCCATGTTTTTCCCACTGTGTTGGTGAAATGTTAGTCCCCAGCTTTGTTACTGGATTTAATAGTGGAAACTAGAAGCTTATTAGCTGAGCGTAGTGTTGCAAGATTTTTATAGGGGGTAATCAGATTAGTGAGGATAGGGGTTTTATTAGGGTGGTAAAGGATGTTTTGGGTGATAAGAAGATGTTGACAAAGTAGTTAGTTCTGCAGTTCTAACCATCCCTGTTGTTTTAGGGTGTGACAGTGGTGAGTTCTAAGGGGGGGTGCCAGTGGCAAATCGGGCTATGTTATTGTAACTGGTTGAAAGTTTGGAAAGGTTGTTTTTAGAAAGATTGGTATATATTGCAGAAGCATAGAACAGGGTAGAGATCAGCTGGGTCTGGGCAATAGTGGTTCTGGATATAGCGGTAAGGAAGGGTTTGATTCTATAAAGGGTGCCTTTTGTTGACAGACTTTATAGTAGTATTAATATGGTCATCATAGCTAAGGTTGTTGTCAGTTGTTATTCCCAGGAGACAAGTTGTAGTGTCAGGGGATATATTAGTTCCATTGTTAGAGGTTACTGTGAAGTGAAGTTGTGATGCCTTTTGAGTAGGAGCAAACAGCAATACTTTTTTTTTTTGGAGTTCAGCAGGAGGCAGTGTTGCGTGAACCAATATTCAACAGTGTTAAATACTGTCTGGGTGAGGGTCTGGAGTGAGGTAATGAACTTGGCTGAACATATTAAGGTAGAGTCATCTGCATATTGTATGCAGGTGGCTTGAGGAATTTTTTCATGTAGATCATTAATAAACAGTGAAAAGAGAAGCGGGCCTAAAATAGAGCCTTGTGGAACTCCTATGTTCAGAGGGAGGAGTGTAGAAAGATTTTTATCCCAAAGCACTACTTGCTGTCTATTTTCTAAATAAGATTTAAACCAGTGTACTGCTTGTGGGTCCAGTGATTGGGCTTTTAGTACATCAATAAGCATGTGATGGTTAACCATATCAAAGGCTTTTGAAAGATCAATAAATAGTGCAGAGGAAAGGGAGTTATTGTTACGATTTTTGTTTATTCAGTCAGGAAAGGATAGCAGGGCAGTTGTTGTGCTATGGAAAGGTCTAAAGCCATGCTGTCAGTTGGCAAGTAAGTTATTATGGAGAAGGTGGTCAAGTAGTTGTCTGTGGATGCATTTTCCCATTATTTTAGCTATTGGAGAGAGTAAGGCGATTGGTCAAAAGTTGGAAAGCTTAGTAGATTTCCCACCTTTATATAGAGGGATGATATGGGAGACTTTCCATATGGAAGGGATTGTGCTTTCCAAAATTGTTCTATTTATAAGGATGGAGATGGGATAGGCAATGGCTTTAGCTGCGATTTGTAGGTATTCAGCTGGAAGACAGTCAGCAGAAGGGGTGCATGGTTTGAGTTTTTGAAGGCGGTTGAAAATGAGGGATGTAGGTACAGGTTGTATATGAAAGGTTGGAGCTGGACTATTCATGTAATTTATAACTCTCATCTTTACAATTACTTATTAATTGTAAGCCCTCCACATTTTCTTCCAAAATTGCCATTTTTTTGGAGGGATTATAAGGGGGAGAGCAAATTTTTGAGCCAAAGTCTGGAACAATTGAGAGGTATAAATATACATAATTCTATAAAGAGATTTATTTCCATGTACCTCTCAACCTCTTAATGCAGGAAATCTGGACAAGGCTAAATATATTGGGGGAACATACAGACAGCACTAAAAATTGCTCTTGTATAAACAGTTGATAGAATAGCAGGTCTTGCTTTTCCATGCATTTTTCTGAAGGGTATGAAGTCTAAAACTCAATGTCTGTCATTATTTAGTGACTTCATTCCTAAATGATTTGCCAGAAAACTACAAATTTTGAAGAACAAATGAAAACTAAGCAAAAATCTATTCATTCTGTGAAAATCTGGACAGTTGAGAGGTATAGTTCAACCGAGGCTGTCTTTGAGTTTGCTGCCCTTCCCCCCTCACAAAATCATGGTTGAATGGGCCCCCCCCCCGCAGCCTTTCCAATGTCCCATTACTTGGCTATTTCACCCCATTTAATATAAATACTGTAATTTGCATACTGCTTTACTTCTGCGATGATTTAGATTTCATTTAAAAGTTTTATTTTACATTTTACAGCACAAAACACTAATAGACATCTGCTAAACAAAGCAATGCAGTCTTGCAATGAAAATAGACTTAGCATTAAAACTTCTGCCCTTGAAACTCACATTCATTGAAACAGCATTAAAACCCACATTCAAAAAAATACATCTGGCCAGTGGCAGATGAAGATTAACTTTGGGCTGTTTTCAAATTATAGGCCCCTTGCACAAGAAACATACATGTGTTCTTTCATATACCTTTCTGACTGTATTAAATTATATTCCTTGTATGATATAGTACAGTTGTTAGAGGATGTTTTAAATTTGTTTTGAACATTTTTCCAGTAAACAATGAAACAAAATACATGCAACAATAATGACAAACTGTCCAATTCAGAACATTTCCATCATAAGTCTATTCAAACTTGTACAATCTACCAGTATCAGTAAGTATGCACAATCTCTGCAGAAGTAAAAGTCATCCAAATAATTCCACATTAAAGAGATCTGTAACTAATGAAGAGGTTGCTGCTAGCAAACAACTTTATATTTCATTGTTTCATCTACAAATAAAATGCCTGTTGCCCTTAAGGAATGAATTGCCCATATTACATTAAAAAAATAAGCTAGTAATATTGCAATAGGGAATGGATGGCAAACTGATAACAGGTTCATATTTACTAGGTATCTCTGCTAAAGAAAAGAGCTATTCTCAGGACTACAGCATCCACCCCCATTAAAAATACAATACAGTACAGTATCAAAACCAAGAAGTTGTAAAATGAAGCACACCAAAAAGTTGAAACGATGGAACTAGCTGAAATCAATCAAAGAATACGTTTCAAAACCAAATATATTTATTATATATGAAGTGCTTTTCGTCGCAACAGTTGTTGCAACTTTTCAGATAAAATAACAATAGTAAAACTTCTTATTCATTTAAAACCATCAGTGATAGTTTACACTTGATTATCCAATTGCTGTCTTGCAGTACCGCCCCTTATATTAACTCTTCTTTACCCAAAACTCAGTTTCGAATCAAATTACTTTAAAATCTTTTTTATATTTTTCTCATACTTTTATCAAAACATAAAATCAATACACTTCACCTATGGTGTTGATTATGTAAATACAGCATCTTAGTTTTACCTCTCTTTTGTGCTTTTTTCATACCTTTAGCAAAACTTAAAATTGATACACTTCACCTATGTTGTTGATCATGTAAGTATAACATCTCAGTGTTACCTCTCATTTGTAGAAATAGTTAAAACTTACACAGTGACAAGTAAATATGTTTATAGACTAATCACATAGTTACATGTAATGTAAGTGCTTTATACTTCCTTGCCTCATAGACTTGTTTAATTTTAAAATACATTAAACTTGGTAAAGGGCGAAGCACTATTAAGACCAGAAACCTCCTATGAAATGTTTGGTAATCGTAATCAATATTCCTGTCTCTTCAGTTTAATGAATCTTAAAATACGTGATGTGGAACAACTTTCGTGTGTTCTCATCTCATCAAGTTTTTGGGTTTCAAAATACACAATATGGAACAAATTTCATTAAGGCCTGGATAATGGCATGTGTTTGTTTTTAGTTGCCATAATAATTCAAGCCTTTCCAATTTTAATGAGTCAGGACCTCCTACCATGTTGGTTGAAACATGAACCAACGACAAAAAAGCCAGCACAGCATGGAATCCACAAAAAATTATTTATTTGAAATTCAGTAATAGGTGGAAAAATCCCCACTATCAAAAAATCCAACGGTTTCGGCTAAACACAGCCTTCTTCAGTGGATCAAGCAATTATAAATTACAACCAAACAACTCAGTATAAATAATCTAATTTAAATAAGGTGTGCAACAATCATTGGTCCTTCAAAATTGGTCATTAAGACCAGGTGGAAATAAAGCTCCAAGTTTAATTATCCATTTTCTTTCTTTGACATTTAGCAATTCATGCCAACCTGCCTTATCCCTACATCGACCTTTAATACAATCAATAACAATAAATGAAAATGAAGCTGTATGATGTTTAAGAACATGTCTGTAAACAGCATTGTTTTGACGTCTATTTTTTATATCACTAAGATGTTCCCCAATTCTCACACGTAATGTCCTAGAGGTTTGTCCAACATAGAATGAATAACAAGTACATATGGCAAGATAGATAACCCACTCACTACTACAATTGGCCCAGAACTTAATATCAAAAATCTCAGGGGTGTTTCGGCTGGTGAATTCACTAGTCTTTGGCACCCTGATGCAATATGAACAATGACCACATGGCATAGAACCAATGATCGGTCCACCAATTAAAGAAAATTGGATGGGGTCCTTAACGTCTGAAACCACCCTTTTATAATGACTAAACATTGAACCTAATGTTTGTCCTCTTCTATAAGAGAACAAACATTTATCTCTCAAGAAAGGATGTAATCTATCCTCTGCCATCAAAATATTCCAATGTCTATTGATTATATTCATAAAACCCCTTGTATTACGTCCATAAGTTGTAATAAAACATAATGGTTCAGGAGAATGATCATGACTTTTAACTTTATAACTTAATAAATCCAATCTATTTTGTGTGGTGGCCCAGTTTTTAGCAAAACTAATAGTACCTGGACGATAACCTCTCTCTTTAAATCTACGAACCAGATCTTCTTTAATGGTATTAAAAGTTGAATCATTGGAATAAATCCTCCTAGCCCTGAGAAATTGGGATTTGGGGATATTCTGGATGATATGTTGTGGGTGGAAGCTGGAAGCATGTAAAAGGGAATTGAACCCAGGAAATTTCCTATATAAAACTGTGGATAAAGTATCATCATGATTCCTAATAACCTCCACATCAAGGAAAATCATCCTAGAAATATGATAATTTACCTTGAATTCAATTCCCCAAACATTATCATTAAGGTAATCAATAAACTCTAAGAGATAAACCTCATCAGCCTTCCACACCAACCAACAATCATCCAGATATCAACGCCAAATGTCCATCTCATACATATAGATGTTGTGTTTATGATCATAAATCATAACCTCTTCGATGTAAGCCATAAATAAGTCAGCGTAACTGGGTGTGAAAGACGCACCCATCGCTGTACCTTTAATCTGCAAAAAGCACTGTTTCTAAAAATAAAAAACATTACTAATCAGTACATATTTGGCTAAACAAACCAAAAAGGTATTAAATCCGGGTGAATAAAGACCGGATCGGGACAACCAATAATCCAAGGCCTGCAGACCAGCCCAATGTGGAATATTGGTATAGAGAGAGGTTACGTCTAGAGTACATAATAACCAATGTGGCTCAAGTTGTGTATCATTAATAATGTCCAAAAACTGAGTAGTGTCTTGAATCCTAGACCTAATAAACGGCAAAAGGGGTTTCAAAAAATGTGTCAGATATTCAGATAAGGGTTCAGTCAGGGACCCACATCCCGAGACTATAGGTCTACCAGGCGGATTTAGGGCATCCTTATGTATTTTTGGCAGTAGATAAAAATACTGTTGTTTTGGTGAAGAAACAATCAATTGTTGCTTCACAGCCTCGGTAATAATACCCTCCTCTACTGCCTTAGACAAAAAGGACTCAATATCATGTTGGAAACGATGGGTAGGGTCCAAGGACATGGCCCTATAATAAGTTTTATCCATTAATTGCCTCATAGCCTCATTATCGTATTTGGCCTTATCCTGGACTATTACCGCACCACCTTTGTCCACCTGGCTAATGACCAAATGCTTATTATTCTTGAGTTCTTCCACATACCTCACTTCATCTTTAGATAGATTGTTATATAATACAGAATAATCTTTCAAATAACAATGTAAATCCTTCAACACATTCATTTGAAACACCCCCACCAAATGCGTCATAGGTGGGACAAAAGATGACTTTTTAAATTTAAACCCATCAGTAGAAATGGATTCCTTGTCAGCATAAAACAATTTTAAATTTAACAAACGACAGAAATCCACCACATCTTTGGCCATAGAATGTTCTGAGACAAAAAAACAGGGACAAAGTTTGTTCCTTTATTAAGTACTTTAATTTGTTGGTTATTTAAAATCACAGTAGAGATATTGTGAACATTAGAAGTACCAGTTAACATTTTGTCATAAGTTTGAGAAGGGTCTCTAAGCCATCTTTGGCTATCTCCCTTCCTGTGTTTCCTCCCCCCCTCATCTGATTCTAGACCCAAAGGGTGAGACAAATTTTTCTTTTTGGGCAAAGGTGAAATTTCCGAGTGGTTTCCCCTCCCCTTCTGTATGGGAGGAAGTATCCTCCCCTGATGTACCACTAGAGGATTCAAAACTCTTTTTCAATATAGATTTTGGTCTCTTTCTCTTAGGGGTTGAGACCCTCTTATCAGGTAATTTGAAGTTCACACTTTTTAAAGTTTCGAAGGGCTTCCCTCTCTCATAATCACCTAAATCCCTGTAATATTTTTTGAGCTTTTTTTCTTTCAAACTTTGTTCTAATTTATAAAGATCAGTAGTAAGTTGTTTAACACAAGAAGAAAAAGTACTACAAGTTTCATATTTGCTAGCCTCAGAACACAAATTCTCAAGTTCTTGACTCCCTACTTGAACAATGCATTCATAATAATGTGCCAACGCATCCACAAACTTAGAATATGCTAAATGTTGGATCTCTGTCCATTCAAGCATAAGTTGTTCATCAGTATTGAATACCAGTGGTTGTATCTTAACCCTCAAACCACGAGGAGTAATATGCTTACATTGATAAGCCTTAAAAAGGCGTAGATGCCAGACATTAGTATGAAGGGACTTCATGCCTTTACCTACCCTGTTAAAAAATGACTCACATGAAGCATCTAAGTCTAAGCCAACCCCATTGGACATATCATCCCTACCCAAGACATTTAAACCAAAAATGGTTAAATCATCTTTATCACATGCCAAACCCTTAATAAGGGGTGAAAGAGCCATTTTGGGTTTCAAAACTTCAATATAAACAAAAAAAATTTTGAATATAGAAACAACTATATTCAAATCAATACCTACATATAAACAAAAAAACAAAAAACCCTCCAATAGCTGAACAGCTAAAATACCCTATATTACTAACCAAATATACTAATAATATTTAATGACCAAAAAAGCCATAAAAATAAATATATATGATACATATAACACATATAAATATATGCAATATATATATAACATATATAATAAAGGACTGTGTCATAGAGTGAAAACACAAAAAATATAAATATATATATAAACATGTGGCACTATATAAAATACTCCAGGCAAACATACAATATACAGTCCTTGTGAAGAAAAAATATCACACAATACTGCGTATGTCCCCAGTAATTCAAATTAGCACTTCTGGACTCAACCTGGCCTAAGCCTCATACAAATAATGACCAAAAATCATACATTTTCAATCCCAAATCACATCACACTGCTAAATATATAATTCAGGAGGGCTCCCACAAATATATAGTCAAGACTAATAAAATTTAAAATAAACTGATGTTAATAATGCCAGGCAACCATACCATGAAAAGTCATTGTGGAAATGAAACCACTATACCATGTATGTGCCCAATAAATCAACAAGATATAATAATTGTGAATAATACAACCAATATTGAAGTCAATACATTTGTCGAAGAAATTCAAAACAAGCCCTCTCTCTTGAATATCAAATGTGCATAGATATACTTCAAAATTCTGTATATCTAAATGTGAATTAGAAGTGTCCACCATGTATAATTATATTCCACTATAATGACACAGCCCCGAAAAAACAACTATATAGCAACAAAGGGTATAGCTGTACATCAAAAGGAGAAAAATCCAACAAAAAATGAAGTTAGAAACCCCAAAAAAATGGCCCCAATTTAACTAGGGAAGCTAACCTATTACAAATTGACAATGTAACAAATATGAGTAGGCCTAGACCAAAACTTCATGAGACTATCAAACAAAATAGGGAAAACTACTGAAATCAAAATACTAAGTCATATAGCCAATAAAGACTCAATTCTGTCAATATTAATGGTAAATAACATGATGTCCAAAATCCAGGATGTAATAATAAATAGGCAAATCCACAATTGTTGTAATGCCGCTCTGACGAGATGAATATATAAAGCACAAAATATGATAATCTGTCCCGAACCACAAAATTGTGACATCGAACACATGAAATACAGAACCAATCCACCACTGTTGTAGAGCGACTCAGACGAAATGAATATATGAAACACAAAAAATAATGATCTGTCCCGAACCATGAAAATATAACATCATACGCATAAAATGTAAATTAGTCCATAAAGTCAAAAAACGCCAAATCAAATGATGAAAGGCCAAAGAAAACCATATATGCCCAGTGGTAATCCAAAAGGTTGAACACCAACCTCCATGAAAAAGAACAAAATTCAACAGCGACCAAGAGAAAAAACGAATCCGTCATTCCCCTGGAACTCACTCGTGTTTCATAGAACTTCACCAAGGATGGGTCGCCGATGATCTGGAGCAAATATCCCAATGATGGAATAAAATTATCAGCAAACAAAAAGGACCATACACGCCATAATTCTCACAACAGAGAAGAAAATCCCCACAAGGGGAAGGAAACCACCGTCCGCCATCAGCACCTCAGACCAAACGAACAAGAAGGATTTACATTGTTATTTGAAAGATTATTCTGTATTATATAACAATCTATCTAAGGATGAAGTGAGGTGTGTGGAAGAACTCAAGAATAATAAGCATTTGGTCATTACCCAGGCAGACAAAGGTGGTGCGGTAGTAGTCCAGGATAAGGCCAAATATGATAATGAGGCTATGAGGCAATTAATGGATAAAACTTATTATAGGGCCATATCCTTGGACCCTACCCATCATTTCCAACATGATATTGAGTAATTTTTGTCTAAGGCAGTAGAGGAGGGTATTATTACCGAGGCTGTGAAGCAACAATTGATCTTCACCAAAACAACAGTATTTTTATCTACTGCCAAAAATACATAAGGATGCCCTAAATCCGCCTGGTAGACCTATCGTCTCAGGACGTGGGTCCCTGACTGAACCCTTATCTGAATATCTGACACATTTTTTGAAACCCCTTTTGCCATTTATTAGGTCTAGGATTCAAGACACTACTCAGTTTTTGGACATTATTAATGATACACAACTTGAGCCACATTGGTTATTATGTACTCTGGACGTAACCTCTCTCTATACCAATATTCCACATTGGGCTGGTCTGCAGGCCTTGGATTATTGGTTGTCCCGATCCGGTCTTTATTCACCCGGATTTAATACCTTTTTGGTTTGTTTAGCCGAATATGTACTGATTAGTAATGTTTTTTATTTTCAGAAACAGTGCTTTTTGCAGATTAAAGGTACAGCGATGGGTGCGTCTTTCGCACCCATTTACACTGACTTATTTATGGCTTACATCGAAGAGGTTATGATTTATGATCATAAACACAACATCTATATGTGTGAGATGGACATTTGGCGTCGATATCTGGATGATTGTTGGTTGGTGTGGAAGGCTGATGAGGTTTATCTCTTAGAGTTTATTGATTACCTTAATGATAATGTTTGAGGAATTGAATTCAAGGTAAATTATTATGATTCTCATGATCCATTTTTTTTCTTTTATGAGGTGGGTATATTTCCTCATGACCCTTTTCCCTTCAGCTTCCACCCATAACATATCATCCAGAATAATATCCCCTCCACCCCAATTTCATAGGAGGAGGTATCAATGATTCAAATTTTCATACCATTATTCAGATCTGGTTCATAGATTTAAATAAGAGAAAAGAGAAGATCTGTCTTAATATTTTTGCTAAAAAAAACGCCCACACAAAATAGATTGGATTTATTAGGGTTATATTATTAAGTTTAAGAGATAATTCTATAAGTCATTAAGTTTATTACAATTTATGGACGTAATACTAGGGTTAGGGAATTATTAATATAAACAATAGACATTTTAAATTGGCATGGGGCAGAGGAATGATTTATAGAAGATGGAGAGAGATAATCTTATGTTCTGACAAACAAGAAGTTCAATATTTAGTCATTATAAAAAAATAGTTGGTTATTTTAAAGGTTTAAGGAATGACCAATTTTAATTGGTGGACCGATCATTGATTCTATGCCCGGTGGTCATTCATTCATCATTCATATTACATCCAAAAAGACTGAAAGAGATTCAAATCAAAACACCCTGAGATTTTTGATATTAAGTTCTGGGCCACAATTTAGTAGTAGTAGTGAGTGGGTTATCTTTTCTATATGTTTATGTTATTCATTCTATGTTGGACAAACCTCTAGGACATTTACATTGAGAATTAGGGAACATGGAACATCTAAAAAAAAATAAACAAAACAATGCTCTTTTACAGACATCTTAAAAACATCATTACAGCTTAATTTTATCATTATTGTTATTGATTATGTAAAGGTCGTCGTAAGGAGTAAGGCAGGTTGGCAATGTGGTGCTAAATGAAAAAAAAATGGATGATTAAACTTGGAGCTTTTTATTTTCTGGGGGTCTTAATGAATTTTTTAAAGGACCAATGATTGTTGCACACCTTATTTAAATTAGATTATTTATACTGAGTTGTTTGGTTGTAATTTATAATTGCTTGATCCACTGAAGAAGGCTGTGTTTAGCTGAAACCGGTTTGGATTTTTTGATAGTGGGGATTTTTCCCTCCTATTACTGAATTTCAAATAAATATTTTTTTGTGGATTCCACGCTGTGCTGGCTTTTTAGTCATTGGTTGCTGTTTCTTAGCCAAGCACTAGCCTTGCGTGCACCTTTTTTTGGTTTCTTGGTTGAAACATGGTCAATTGCTTTAAATAAAAACTTATGATCTCTAAACTCTGTAATGTGCCTTGCTAATGCATTTTCCTGCTTGTCTCTACTAATATTATATAATGTTCATAAACACATTCACATAATCTATGATCAGTTTTCCCGAGGTAGAACGCAGGACACTGTTGACACGGCTATGTAAACCACCATTTTTGATTGACAATTAAGTCTCTGCTTAGTTGTATATTCTTTGTCCCTTATCTTGAATTTCCAACTAGCCTCCATGTACCTACAGTAATTGCACATACCACATTTATACATCCCATGTCTACTTGTTAAAACTGTTTTGTTTCTTTCTAACAAGTTTTTCAAGTTGAAACCTCTTTTAAAAATCATCTTAAGAGTTTGGTCTAGTCTCTTCCATACTGTGGTACCTATATTAAGTAACTCCCAGTTCTTTAATATTATGTTACAAACTTCTTCCGCATCTAAATTGAAAATGGTAATGAAACTGTACGAAAGGTATGCACTATCGTCCTTTTCATTACTTGTAGGAATTACAGGTGTGTTGTTTCCTAACAATATTAATCCTGTCATACATTTATTTATTTTGTGTTTTGTAATAGTGATTTTTCACATATCAAAACCATTTTACATATAATGAAATTCGTATGTTGAAGGGATATATTATATTATATAAGTACAATTGGTTCTTAAATAGAATTAGTTTAAAATGTTTAAAACAAATTAAAGAAGTAAACGCCATATTTCTATATGTTACATACAGAGATCACTTTAAATTTTGATGAAATTTTGATGAATAATTGAATTTAATTGTTAATTGTCAATTAATTAACTATTTATGAAGTATATAAGGAGTTCATTTTGAAACCTGTAATGTGATCCTTTGAAGGCGAATAGCCGAGGTACCAGATCGTTTATGGAATAAAGAACAGTGGTGGATTTGACTGTGGTGTGTTTTTGGGCAGAAGTGCTTACTTGCAACTGTTTGTTTCATCGTGTTGTTTCCTAACCTCTGACATAAAATAGGTCTATATATCCCATTGTTCCTTTTGGATGTAACTTCTGATATAAGCTTACTCAAAAAAGCAAAAAAGCACAAACCAATGACCAAAATACCTCCACAGGCAAATACCAGTGTTGCTCGGCTTTCCAAAATAATGTCACTAATAAGGAAATTAATCCACGCTGTTACTAGCGTAAAATAGATACAGCTTTCAATGAAAACTCAGTAGGTACTGTAAATCCTTTATTTGCACAAATGACCAGCTCAAAACAAACGCTTTCGCCTGGTAATACCAGGCTTTGTCAAGTTGATTTAAAACAGTAGTATCTAGTCTTATATAATAAAAAATTGATCATGTGATCTTATTCACTCAATTGCTTAATTGTAAAATTACTAGATGAAGTATTAAACTTAAATGAACGTAGTAATAAATTTATTTAATAGTTTAAAAAGTGCAGTTTGAATAAAACGTAAAAACCATCATTAAAACTGACACCTATTATCAAAATATATGTTGAATTGTTTGTATAAAACAGTTAAAAAACATTGTCAAAAAAATTTTAAAGAAATTCATCAGTTTAAAAACGAAATACGATGAACCCTTGCTACGCAATGACCACTGCTGAATAAGTCCGCTTTCCAAGGACAAAAGAAAATAACTGTCTTCAAAATTATGGAGGGTAACAAATAATTAACCTAGACTGTAAACTTATATAGAAAATGGTAATACAATGTATCAAAAAATTCATCAAACAATAAGGGAAATAAGTTACGTGACTGATATGTCTATGCTTGAATAATAATCTTATAACTTGTCTCTGTTAGTTTTTAAAACACTGGTTAAGCTAATGGTGTTGTTTAAACCTGGAGGCTTGGTGGCATTTAATTTTAATTGCCAAATAAGTTCTCTATTTTGTAATCGGGTTTCCCAATCTCCTCCTCTAGGGTCATGGTAAACTTGTTCGAGTACAAAAAACTTAAGTTGCATGTTGGTGCAACTCAGGGAATGCTTATAAAAAGCATTGGTGTCTTTTTTCTTCTCTATATCGTAGAGATGCTCGTAAATCCTCCTTTTGAGCATCCTCTCGGTCTTTCCTATATAGAAACTACCACATGTCACACAAACACCTAGATACACCACTCCCTTGGTTGAACATGTGTACCGACCATGGGAATTAAAATTTAACCCCCTAGAGTGTAAATAAAAGCATTCCGCTCCCATGATGTAAGGGCATTGGTTACAGGCCCCACATTTAAATGTTCCATTCTTCGTGGGGACATAACCTGCCATTCTAGAGCTTGAATTGTTGTTCTTGTGTTCAAACATACCCTTTAAATTCATGTCCCTTTTACACTTTTAATAGGGATTTAGGCTTGGTTGAAAATATAATACACATGTACTGGCCTATTTTAGCCTTGCACAATGACACTTTCCAATTTTTACCAGATAAAGTGGGTTTCACCAGGAAAAGGGACATGAATTTAAAGTCATGAGATTGACCTTTGAAGTTAAATCCTCCACGGGTTGTGTGAACAATTCAATAAGAATAGATGCGTTACCAATCTCACCGTTCTGCGATAACGGTGAACGGGTGCTGTTAGTTCCATCTGTAGACATACTTTCACAGTCACAAAACCAAGAAGTTGTAAAACGAAGCACACCAAAAAGTTAAAATGATGGAACTAGCTGAAAGCATTCAAAGAATAAGTTTCAAAAACAAAGGCATTTATTATATATGAAGCGTTTTTCGTCGCAACAGTTGTTGCAACTTCCTCAGACAAAATAACAATAGTTAAACTTCTTTATTTAAAACTATCAGTGATGGTTTGCACTTGATTATCCAATTGCTATCTTGCAGTACCACCCCATTATATTAACTCTTCTTTACCCAAAATTGGATTGGCAAGTTTAACTGTTTGCATAATTTCTTTTTGTGTATTCACTAGACATCCTTTTTCATTTAATTATTATTATTATTTTTTTAATTTGACCATTTTGTTTAGATAAAGGTGCTACTGCTACTTTTCTTCCCTGTAAAAATCTTTGTTTGAATAACATATTTTTAATTTTTTTGTTTATTTCATACAATATTCTCTCTATTTCTATAAAATCCTCTCTATTACCTATATTTCCAAATACCCAATTACTAATTTCCTTATATTTGTCATTGTCTAGAACTCCGTCTTTCACAATACTAGCACCTTTCTATGTTTTTCCTTTTAAACTAATCCACCAGCTGGTCCAGTCTTTATAAAATTCTCTCATATCTATATGGTCTAATCATAGTTGTTGTACATTCTTTATATACTCATTTAGTTCTGATTCATTAATCCTTTTTTACTCCTCTACCTATTTTTATGTAGCCTATATTTTCTTGAATCTCCATCCCTATAGGTAAGTGATTTGAAAAAAAGTGTTGCTTTGCACTCTTGATGTATTATACTTAAACTCTCTGATAATATGAAATAATCAATTTCAATTCTCAAATGACTTTTTTTATATGTTCCATGTTAATTTTCCCGTAAATACATCTTGCTATTTTTAATCATGCCTGAGATAACTTTATCATCCATCTCTTTCCGCCTGTGTGTTGGATCACAATTAAAATCTCCCATTACTATTATTTTCTTATTCAAACTCACATAATCTAGCATTTTCCTGAACATTATTTCTCTTTGCTTTCGTAAGGTGTATGCATAGAGTGTAATCACTGTATAAACATTTTTTTTTTAATCTTATGTCTAATATTACTACTATTCCAATCATAACTATCATTTAATCCGTGATTTCTATAAATTCTCTGTATAAGATAACTATGCCTGAATATTTTTCTTTATTTAGGTTCCATATGACTTTACCTCCCCATAATCCATTTATTTGTACTCTTTCTTCTGTTCTATCTATTAGTACTGTAACATCCATATCTAATTCTTTATACCAGTCCAATACACTTAATCTATGTTGAAAGTTATTTATAGTATTAACATTGATAGGTAGGATTCTCACTATAGGAAAACGCTTTTGTTATATATTTTTAACATTTTTTTGTCTTATAGCTGCATTTTTAAACTTGCGTTTTCTATCTTTCACTTTTTCCTATAGAGATTCTCTTGCTTCTTACTCTTACCTATTTTTCTTCTTCATCACTTGAGTTGTTAACTTACTGTATCACATTTTTATTTCTCACATCCAAACTTACACCTTTCACATCCATATGTTCTTTTTGCAACTCTTATGTCATCTAATATAACATTCTCCTTATCTTGGTCTAATTCTTTTTCTTGTGTTTAGTTTTCAACAGTTGTACTGTCCATCAATGAATGTCATATTCCTTCACATTTTATGCATTTTTGTTCACATTGCTTTGCTTCATACCAACTTTGCCACATGCAAAACATTTCCTTTAATCACAGTTATTAATGAAATGATCATTTTTACCACATAAAAAATGTCTTTGGTTGTCTCCAGTATCCAAACCTTTCCTTATTCCCTTCTGTATTAATTACACTCTGTAAATGCACAATATTTTTCATTTTTTATTTTCAGTATTATACCACATTCCCATCCCCCATTCCATAAGTCTCTGTTATCATAGATTTTGGTAACATCCATAACATTTCTACACATAATTTTTAAATAGTCCTTTACATCTTTTTTTTTCCAATATCAGTTTGAAATTGTATGAATAATCTTTTCTTTGCCTCCCTGTTAAGTGTCTGAACAGTGTACAAATTCCAAGGGTTCATACCTTTTTTTTTATAACGCTCTAGAAGTGTTTCCATATATTGTGCCTCTTTGAAAAAATGTCACACAAAATTCTCTTTGTTAATCCAAAATAATGGCTATTACCTCTCTGGGTTCATTACCCAGTGGTGAGATGATGTCACATATTTCATACCTGTCAGGTTCCTTTTCAGTTTTGCTCCATATCCTCATCCAGTACTTTCTTTGTACTTCTGTCTTTATTGCTCACTTTAACGTTTGCAGATACAATTTCTATTCTTTGTTTCCTGGTTTTCATCCTCCTGGTTTCTCCTCATGGCATTTTCTCACTCTAAGGCTCACTTTGATCTATTAATTCCTTCAGATACATATCTTGCAACTCTCCCGATTGGAAGGTTGTAACAACCCACTCATTTATTGTAATATCAGTCATAAAAAGATCACACTGAAATATATCTGCAGAATCTGCAATTTCCACTTCATTTAAATAACTTTGTCTCATTTTCGAACATTTGTCACCATTCTCCATTAGTATCCTTTCCTAGTCGCTCTGTCATATTAACGTCTTTAGTTGTGCGAATAACAGCTCCATTTTTGTTATCAACACCACTAACCTCAGGCTTCCCTCTCTTCCATGCTTCCCACCTCTCTGGGCCACCTACACACCTAGAAAAGAAACAGGAAGCCAAACGCATTACACTCAAATGCTTCTCCTTATGCTGAAGAGTAGGCGAAGTTCCCAGATGCCCTGGCTAAATTTCCTGTTGTAATATAAATACCACCTCAGGACTCCCCCGAAGAGGCCATTAGCTTAGTGTGACTAAACCAGTAAATGGATGCGTAAATAGACAGATACATTTTACTGACATAGACATTATTTCAAGATTGATAAGTCCAGTATATTGAACCTTGACTAATACACAAGTACATTTTATCAACTCTGACGTACATATTAATATGATTTAAAATAAGAACAAATTTTATAATGCAGTTTCAGTGAATTCACTAAACATAATAGTCAGCATAATAAAATTTGCATTGATGTTCACAAACATTAATGTACAAGAATTGTATTGAGACCTTAAAGATAGAAGAGCAGTGTATATGGTAGGTGTAATTTAAGAAATAAGAGAGTTATTAGACGGGATAAGCAAGTTACTGTTTTTAGATAAGTAGAGATGGGATAGTAATTTGGTTCTGCTAATTAGAAGTAGGTATAGTAGTTTAAGTAGTACAATAGAGTGAGCTGTTGGAAGGGGATAAGTAGATTTAGTGCTTTAAAGGGAGGTATAAGAAATATGATGAAGGGTGTTTGGTATTATTTAAGGAAAACATTTTACAGTTTTTTTTCACAGAAATGAGGTTTTGGGAAAAAAGAGAAATAATTCAGTTGTTACTAGGGTTTAGTTGCCGGTGATTATCCTGTAGCCAGCTTTCAACAGAGTTAAAGACTTCTTGAGTAACTCTCTGAAGATATATTAGGTTGTCTGAAATGCATATTAAGGTAGAATGATCAGCATATTGTATGAAGGAAACTTTTTGCTGAGACAATTGATGTTGAGTTTTAGTGAATATATTGAAGCGTATAGGGCCAAGAATATAGCCCTGTGATATGCACAAGTACTGACAGGAAGGAAGGCAGGTTTTCATATATTAGCTTTAACAATCATAGGTGTTTCATTAGTCTTGGAAATAATTTTTGGGTAACCCAAAAATACTCTCCAGTTGTACTGAATCATTTCCCTGATCTGTCACCGACACTATATAAGACAGTGAAGGTGTTTAAGTAGCTCATTCCTTAATCCTGGCATATCTCACCACCTTTCATGTTTCAATACATATTTCTCTTGTATCTCCCTATACTCCATGTTTTAGAAATCTTATTTTTATGTACCTCTAGTACTTAACATTGGTCTGTACCATCCACCACTGTTTGCCAAATACCATTTATGTGTTCAGACGGGTTCCTATTACAAGATTAAAGACGCATTCTTTCAAATGTGTCTTGGTCGAACTTAAAAGACTGAAAAGGCAAAATATCGAAGCAGCTTTTAAACTAATTTTTTCCCTGGGAAAGAATTTGCTTGGCTGCTTCGTTACTTTACCATTTTCGGCACTGTAGTGCGATCTCGAAGTTGGTATATTTAAGTATGGGGGTGTGGGGGTCACAGCCCCCACATTGGGGGGTGTGGGGGGCAAAGCCCCCCCCCCACTTAATGTAATGTTTAAAGTGTTTTCTTTTTACTTTTTTTTGTTAGAACAGCGATTTTTTTCCCTTGGAAAAAAAATTGCTGTTCTGACAGTTTGACATTGTAAGCTTTCGCTTACATAGGGTCGATTAATCACTGTTCGCTTTTTTAAGCATTCGTTGATATAATATAGACCCGTTCAGACATATCCCCAGTCTTCAAACTTTAGTTTGAAAAATGCTATATTCTTTTGAAATGGTTACTCATCAGATGTTAACATGAAAAATTACCTTGTTGTTTTATAACATGTTTTTAATGGGCTGGAGATATCCACTTGTCACATTTATATAGTTTACATAGTTACATTTTCTAAATACATCAGGCAAAAATATTTTGGTACCTTCATCATAATTGTTTACATTTAGAGGTGAATATTTCATATTTTACTTCTGTAGGTAAAATATTAAAATTCACTATTGTCATTTAAATTCTTCTAATTATCCATGATCTAGTAGGTACGGGTACCAAAAAATAATAGTGAACATTTCCATGCCTGTCATACAAAGCATCTCCTATTCATTTAAATCAAGATTTGCAAAGGTATGCAGCACATTTTATTCATCTTCACTGTTTAGTGAAAACCATGATTTATGTCATGATATTTGCTTAACATAACGGATGGTATTAAAATAAGAAATTTTAGATGTTTGAAAAGAAAAACCTGCAGTACACTTTCACAATATAAACTTAAAGAGAAACGGTTGCGCTACAATTTCAACTGTTAGACTGAGAATCTCATGGTTACCAAAAAGCAGTTTCTGAACAGATTTCTAGGCAAATACATCTTTTAATAATAATATGTGATTCAAGTAAATCTGTGAAGGGCATTTCCAGTACATGGGTGAATTGAATTCTAGAAAGCTGGCAAGAATAAAGCTTGAACTGAACTGTGACAGTAAATAATTTCAGTTTAAAAGTAAATCAGACTTCAAATGCACAACTGTCTGATGCTGATACAAAGAACAGTTCTGAACCTAATTTTCTGTTGATGAAATTCTCTAATGAAAATGTCAGCTTTGCCTCTTTTGTTATTCTAATGTCATTGCACTGCAAAAGTGCTATAAATGCATCTTAAGTGTTATTTTACAAAAAAATAATTAATTAAATTAATGGTGCTTTGTTAGACAATATTTCCATGTCTTCATTCAAGCTGCTTTTGTGTGAGAAATTGGAGACCTGTAGAAAAGTTTGAGACAAGTGGCAAACCTAAACTAGATGTCATACCTCAGTGCTCAGGTGTACTGAAAAATATTTACCTGGTCTAACCACGGATGATGATTCAACATTCGCTTTCCAAACCTACAGCCCACTAGGTTAGATGCAACAGGTGATAGAAAGAGGCTCTTCTAAGAAATGTCTAAACCCATTTAAAAGTTATACAAGGTTAGACACGATGCACTTTCCTACATGATTCATTAATGTGCATTTATCAGACTGTTCCAAATCAATTTGCAAGCCGAGAGAGGATGGGTTAGATTTGATTCTGAATTGCTACAAGTGTCGGATATTTGTATGAAACTTCATCAACAGATGTATAAAGCTGCATATCCCGCCTCATATTTCTCTTAGATCATTTTTGTCATTGATTATAGAGAATGAGCAGACCCTACCTGTTCCTATAGTTGATGAGTTACATCTAGAAGTCTTCAGATTGCATGAAATGAACCCTTTTGCCTGTGTCTTTATTCAAATAATAAAAATGATATTATAAAAATAAAACATGCATTTGCCCTTTCCATTCCCCAGTGACAGTGTTTATGTTTATATCCCTATACACATGTGCATCACTGAGTAGATCTATTTAAATAGCTGGCACAAGTTCCCCTTCACAGGTGATTAAACTTCATAGAGACAGAAGGGGGGGGGGTAAGTCCATTGGCATGCTTTCAGGTGACCATCCACTGGTTGCTACCGCTCCTGTTAATCTCTCAGGTCTCCTGTGCTACTTTGGCGCTGGGAACACCTTGGGTTGCTACCGCTCCTGTTAATCTCTCAGGTCTCCTGTGCTACTTTGGCGCTGGGAACACCTTAGGCACAGGTGAGCTAGGAAATGATATTTAAACACACGAGCATCTGTAGCGGCCAGCGGCTCACACATGCTGCCTTGCATTCGAAGGCTTTATCATAAACCCTACTTCCTGTGTGGTAACATTGCCTTCAGAGCCTCAAAAGTATAATGTGACATGGTCACTGAGGAGATGTTTGCCTTGAGTCTTTGGATACCTCTGCCTTCTTAACCCCTTTGGTGTGCCCTATCCAGCAATTACTCCACAACTCCCACCTCTGCCAAGGGTTAACAAGGGATCTACCAATGCCACTGTGGTCTGTAGACCAGGACTGGGACACCAGTCTTTCCTGTGCTTCTTTCAATCATGTGAGTCATTATTCACACTACAGTTCAGGTTTCTTCTTTTTGTGCCAACAGAGTGGTGTAGCCTAGCATCGGCAGTAAAGTAGCTCACATCCCATATCAATGCTCATTAAAAATTTCTTTTTAAATTAAAACATAAGTATTAGAGTAGCAATGGGGATAACAAGCTACAAAGGTTACTTTTTTGGAAACCTCTATTTTCCAAAGGTTAATGGTGTATACGTTTCCCAGTAAACCTACAATACAGAAATAACATATCCAGGGCTACTTCGTACGTATTAAATGACAGAATTTGAGAATATGAGAAATGCTACTAATGTATGTCTTTTGGCTTATCCTGGTTAGGGGTCGCCATAGCAGAACTCTGGTCCACTAATGATTGGCAGTTGATTTTTACGGAGCCGAGTTTCCAGCCCAACACCCAACCTTCAAATAAGGCATACCCATTCATGCATGCGCCTACCTGCATGACAAATTCTACTAATATTTACAGTAATAACTACATAGTTCTTTGGAATTGTCTGATGCGGTACTAGAGACAGATAGCAACTCATCAAAGGCAACCATCCAATGCTCTTTAACATGTTAAATTTTAAAATGTCTACTATGCTTTTCTTTATATCTGAGGCAAGGAAGCTGTTAAGGTATTATAAGAATTTTGTCTAAAAGAAAAGGAAAAAATACAAATTAGTAGTAATGAGAAGTGTATTTCCATCATACTGTAACTTAAAGAAGATTTTACTCTTTGTAATACGTTTGTTTTTCTTTATCAGGAATCTTTCAAGAAAAAATGTTTCATGTTAGAATAACTTCCCATGGCAATCTGCTCTCACCAAGTTGGAGACCAGCAGCAAACCTAATAACAAAATCCTAACTAGGTATATCATTTGGGTTTATAGTCTACAAATCATACTTTGTGAGACATGAGCACCATGATCTCTTCTGAGGTTTCTGACTCAATAATTTGCTTAACATGGTAACATTATCAAATAGAATATTGATGTATATATAACTAAATTAAGGTTATATGAGGATGCTTGTCATTGGCCATTGAGAATACCATATGGCATGCACAATACAGCTTGGATTTTGGAGGGATACTGAAGGTTTGCTGTCCCTAGTACAATATCAGACAATTCCCAAGACTGTGTAGCAAATATTGGGTACCTGATTGTAAATTTTGTCAACTTTGAGATGACTCTGTTACTCCTTATACCAAATCTATTCTATGTAAGTCACATATGAGAATGTATGTTGACATATTCTGGCATAACACTGGAGAAAAAAGGCATAGAGATGTATGTTGTGTGTGCAAATTGCCAAGTATGTAGTTAACATCAACATCTGTAGCTGAGGGGCTAGACATCAATAAAATTTTGTGTTTGAAAGTGAAGTAAAAACAAAGTCAAGTTGAAATGCAGTCTGCTGCATATCATCTAAGATGAAACCTGATAAACAAGCAGTGAGAATCTAAAGCCAGTATAAATGGCATGGAAACAGGCATGGCACAACAAAAGTTGAAGCTAACAAGCAAATCTGTAGAATGTGTGGATATAGTAATCATTTTTCAAGAGTGTATTTAAATTTGAAAAGGGGCAGCAGCAAAAGTTGCTGCAGAATTGAGCAGTTGAAGTCAGAAATGCCTGAAAGTATGGTAGAATGCAGTTTGTACCTACTGTGCAAGTTTAATGCACAGTCACATGATTCAAGGGGTGTCATACAGTGCCTAGTGTGTGCCAGAACAATTTTCAGTAAGTATAGACTGAGAAATTATGGATAAAGAACATGGCTGTTGTGTTTAAACAAGACACTGTAGCAGAGTGGAATATAAGGTCTGAATCTCCATTAATAATGTCTCTCAATTGCAAACTTAGTAAGTCTAAATGCCTGTTTCTCTCTTTGTCTGGTGATGGCAGAAAACCATTGTTTAGGTCTGTAAAAAGAATGTACAAAGAATAAAGGCATACAAGCCACTGTTTCAAGTAGTTCTCTGTAAATTATAGTGTCAAGCATTTTTGTCCATTATATGAGGTTGCTTTGTGTCTGTGGACATGATTAAAAGAATATAAGCAGTGTATTTATGGCATTTTGCTAAAAAGGCAGCCTATAGCCAAAATGAGCCATGTTTGTCTGGTCTATATCACGACACCGAAAAGTAATTTCAAACTGCTTTTCAACCCCCCCCACTAAATAAATAAATAAATAAATAAAAAAAAAAAAAAAATATATATATATATATATATATATATAGATATAGATATATATATCAACTCCGAGATCACACTACAGTGAGGAAAGGGCAGATTTTCTGATCTCCACTGTACCGCAATCTCACAAAAGCAATTTCTATTTATGGCATTTTCGATTAAAAGGCTGTTCGAAGAAATGACTTTTCGATGCTGTGATATAGAGTCATGTTTGTCAACTGGGAAGTAAAAATTACGTTTGTGATATATTTTTCTGAGAATGTATGGAAGGGTTGCTTGAATGTTTGAAGAAACATTTATCACATTCATTTGTGTGATGCAAAGGTAAAACCCGTACAGTTACGTACAAATATTGAATATAAAACAGTAGTTTCGCATAAAAGCAGGTTTTACACTCTTAGTTAAAATACAGATAAGGGGGAATGCAGAGAAAATGACTGTTGAAAATGCTTAATTTCAGGTTCAGTAACATAAAACATTAACGCCTAGTACTAATATTCTACAAAATTGTAATTTCGGTGCACAGAATGCTTGAAAACAGGCAGACCTATCCAATTATTACCAGATGAACTGTAAGTAATATATGCTGCATACAGTGTGCCTATTCCTCTTAGAAAATTGAACTGGTGCTTAAATACATGGAATTACTTGGTTGAAAGACAGAACCCACTTCAATGAGTCAACAGCATTGTAGTTGTGTTTAAGAATATAAATTCAGAATTTGCACAGATCCACAACATGTGAACAAATGAATTTAAAGGGAATACTATCCCTTTACAGACTGTTGTAGTCATCATTGTGCAAAATTTTCTTGTGTTAGATGGAAGTTGTGGATTTTTCAGAGACTAAACTGGATAAGCCAAGCTCAGATGCATGTATATTTAATACACCACATGACAAAGAAAGGACTACATGACAAACATGTATCATGGGATATCTCAAGAGCCTCCCTATAAATGTTTTCTAATTTTGTTCCTCTTTTTGCTGTGACAAGTATGTTTTGTCCAGTTTCACTGGGCACTATGACGTAAGGGGAAACTGTTGCATATTTGGACTACAGGGTTTTTTCTATAAGGATTTGACTATTATGATTTCTCTGTGTACTGTGATCTTAGAATTATTGCATATAAGTAGCAGAGGGTATGAGACAGCTGTCACACAAGAGGCTAGATTGCTTCCTTTTGTGCCAAAAAAAAAAAAGAAAAGTAGATCCTTGTAGTGCAATGCAATTTTTTGTTAGCCTTGGAGGGTAAAGTGTTTCTCAGCTGCAAGGAAAAACATTAAAGATGACTTTTATTTCATGAGGAATTAATTTACTGGCCAAAACTCTCTGAAATCAAGAAAAATAAACCAGTAACTATAGACATGTTTAGCTGACGGTAACTATAGACCAATTTAGCTGACACTTTATGGTAATCAAGCATCTATAACTTGTTAAGTGTAGCTATCTTATTGAAAATAAAATGCATATTAAACAAATAAGTGATTTCATCCTTAATTGGGCTTCATCAGATCTGAAGGGGTTTAGTAGATCTGATAAACGAGGTGAAACACTTGTAGTGGCCTATGGTCAGTTGTGAGCAAATATATTGCTTTATTAATTTTATCAAAGCCTTGGTGTGATTTTTTGGAGCGATCTGCCATTACTATTGTGGTTATTTTAAGAAATGGTACCGTAAAATCTATGAAGTTTTTGATAATCCTGATTTTTATGATTTATCTGTATTGGACTTTCTTGGAATTCTTTAGAGTGCTTTACTTCCAGAGAGAAGTGGATACTATCATGTGCCTATATCGAGTTATGCATGGACAAATGTTTCAAAATAAGAGAGGGTGCTAAAGTGGGATGAATAAAAAATAGAGTCCGAGGATGCTAAAGTGATGTGAATAAAAAACAGAGTCAAGAGGGTGGCAAACACTTTCCTGTAAGATAAGAAAGTGGCTAGCTCTTTGCAGAATATTTGAGAAATATTTTGTTTTGGATTGGGAACATAGGATGTCTAGAAATATTTACATTTGAGAAGGGTACCCAATAACTTCACCCCTCTCTCTCCCAAGGAAATACCATCAAATATAACTTGCTCTGCTATCACTAGGGAATGGGTCCTAAATGCTCTTTCTAAGGCCAAGAACACTGCATCAATGGACCCAGCCAGTATCCCAGGATGCCTTCTAAATAGCATGAAACGTGACCTATCAGGGTCTCTGGAATTGCTCTTTAACTGTAACGTCCAAACAGGCTTCATACCACATGACTAGAGAACATCAACAGTCATTCCTCTGCACAAAGGTGGGCCATCTACAGACCCTGTAAACTACAGACTCGCAAGTCTCACTAGTCTCGTATGCAAAGCCATAGAAAGAATTATCATAGAAATGATCAATAATGATACAGTAAACCTCCAGACACTGGACCCAACCTATTTTGGTTTCATCAAGGGCCGTTCATGCCTACTCAAGCTGGTGGACTTCTTTGAAAAGGTCAACAAAGCAATGGATGAGGATAAAATGGTTCACATTGTCTACCTTGACCTGGCCAAGGCATTTGACATGATACCCCACTTGGGCATTGTTGACAAACTCAAGCGTTTAGGTACAAACCCATCTTTCACCGGTGGATAGGTAACTGGCTCACAGACAGGACCCAGGAAGTTAAAATAGGGGAGTCCAGCTCTACAAAGAAGCCATTCACAAGTGCAATCAGTTCTTTGGACCACTCCTTTCTGACATTTACTTCTCTGAAGTCATGGTCAATGTCAATGGTCTGTAGCTGACTGAGTTTGCAGATGATTGCAAATTACGAGCTGTCATTGAATCCCACACTGACACAAATGTTCTCCAGGAAGGGCTGATGCAAACAACTGGTGTCAAAGCTATGGACTAAAACTAAATGCCAAGAAATGCATAATAGTATCCTTTGGGAAGTCATTCACCCCTAGTAACTATCATATTGACAACACACCCCTTAGAGTTAACCCAGTAGTCAGGGACTTACAGACACACACAGACAGTGCTCTAGCCTTTGACCATCACGTGTCTACAGTAATAAGGAAATCATTCCATGTTGTGCAAGTTATAAACAAAGGTATGGCAGCTAGGTCCAAGGAAGTTATTGTTCCACTGTATTCTGGATTCATCAAACCTATCATTGAGTATAATGCCCTCTTTGGTATGTAACTAACCAGGCATATCTAACAAATGGAATGTCTACAGAAATTCCTCACTAAAAGAACACATGGAATAAGTAAAATGTCCTATGCAGGCCACCTCAAGGCCATATCTCTATATTCAGTCGTCTACAGGCTGTTGAGGGGAGATCTGTCTGGCATTTGCCAGACCCCACTTTGATGGACCTCCTGCATATCAGTAAAACAAACAGCACCTGAATTACCCATTCTAAGGACTTAAATCTTGCCTGTGATATAATTACAACTTGCTGGAGAGACAGGCATGTATCTCAGATACTACCAAATCATTGGATCAGGCTCCCCCTCCATGTGAAGCAGAGCTCCTCCCTAACCCAATTAAAGTGCATCTCGGACAATTGGATGGGGAACAAGAAATTCATCCCTGGCTTGGCACCTATGTCTCTAATGGACCCAGGCAACCTGTAAATGTTTCATCTCCCAAGCCCCTGCTTACACTTATCAAGGGTACTGAACTTGTCAGATTTGGGAGGCATGGTTATCCTTAAAAAGGCCTTTGTGGTCATTAGCCAAATAAATGCCTATGAACCTATGAACTGATGGTAACATGCAGGTCATCTAGCAACTGCAAATGGGTAAGATTATAAAAAGAGAGCCGTGTGAAAGGAGTGATAAGAAAGTTGTATAATGAAATGCAGGGGAAGAGCTTCCTTCTGTGACAAGTGTGAAGAAAGTTATAGGAGGAAGAGCTGCACAGGACTATGTCCAATGCAGAGACTGACAGTGTAAGGGCAAGACTTACTGCACACAAAAGTGATGTAGGGTATTACAGCAAACATCTAAATTGAAATGAGCTAGGATTTTTTTTAAGAAAGATAACTTGAGTTGGTGAAAGAAGTAATGGAACTGCCAAGATCATATGCTCTAATGTTTTCAGATGTTTTGGAAACCTGTACTGAGAAATCTCCAGAGATAACTTTGCCTGGAGATGCTAGTGGGATAGTGGTGATAGATGATTCCCAGAACAATGGTCGAGAATGCAGCAGGCAGCCCTTGCTTCTCTATTCAATGAGTGGAGTCCTCCAAATTGCTGTGTCAGAAATGTGGCTATCCAAATGTACCATGAAAAGCAAAGAACAATAGAGAATAAAAAGGGGCAACACAGTCGTAACTGGGACAGGAGGCTTCACGAGGAATCATCGTTGTGAGCAAGCAGTAGTAAACGTTCAGTGCAAGGATAGTACTTTATTTGGAGTGGTAATGCAGTATATGTTTAATAAAGAATGCATGTTAAAAGTAGAAGTACCAAAACAAATTCCATGCCATGTGCATGTATTCCGTGAGTGGACCTTCACTATGTGATATAATTTTTGTTCTAATTTCTAGACATGCAACATTTGATACTCTAAAGCTAGAACAACACACCTGCTGATATAGTCAAAAATACTATGGATTATGAAAGCCTACTGCTTGTACCAAGGAGTCCCAGTAGCAATTTTGAGTGCCTACCTGCACTTGGTAAATATCGTACCTAGCAAAATACAGGTATTCTTCCCCAAATGGCAG
The DNA here is from genome assembly GCF_019279795.1 of Protopterus annectens. Classification (NCBI taxonomy): domain Eukaryota; kingdom Metazoa; phylum Chordata; order Ceratodontiformes; family Protopteridae; genus Protopterus; species Protopterus annectens. The sequence continues at coordinate 183,441,806 of NC_056749.1, forward strand.
TAATACTGACTTTAAATAGTAACCATATCATTATTAAATTACATTGTACCCTTCTTGGAAGGAACTGTCCTTGTACCAGTATCTTCCTTTTAGCACTCCTAATCAGTTTGTTACCAGCACCGCTAAAATAATGCTATATAATTTGCTTAGAAATGTTCTGGATCAGGATGTTTGGAAATACCAGCTTTAATCAAAAAACGTCATGTGGAACACTTCTCCATGCTTCACTGCTTTGCTGACAGATCCAAAGAAATGCATCTGATTTATCAGGCCTGACACTTCCTTTGTCAACAAATGATGCCATATCTGCTAATTTCTTTATTGCAGGGTATCACATTTAGTTTTTGTTACTAATGTTTCCATTACAGTACACGTCCCTAGTGGTGGTGTTTGCTCTCTTGTTGTCATGGAACATCAACAGCTGTAATTAAAAGTATAATGCCTACCAAATTATGGTAATATGATTCAGAGCTGAAGGGTAGAAAACAGAATTTTAAAAAGCTGGATGCCATGATTATGCAGAGTAATATACAGTGCAACATTGCACGTCAACACGTAGAGATATCAAGATTATTAGACTATGATGCAAAACATAGGGACTGAGGCTTCCATTACTCTATGTGCTTTATTGCTGCCCACATTTTATACTACTAAGTTGTTTAATTAGAAGAATGTTATGCATGTACTGGCAATCATGTTATGCCACTAATGAACCTAAGTTATCACTGTATGTTAGCAGAACTGATTAACACTACTGCCTGAAAGACAAAAGTTATCAAAGTAATTCTGAAACTGGCATATCCTCACTTGGCCAGCAGTACAGTTTACACTTGGCATTATATCTGAACGTGAATGCATGCATCCTGGAAGCATACCTGCTATTTTCAGACTTGTGCATTTATTTTCAGCAGCATAATTCAGTACAGTCCCGTAATTAAATTTTAGCATGCATGCATACTAGAGGGAAAAATATAAAAGAATTAAAAGAATAAGACAGATATGACATGCATACCTTTGCTTATTTAACTCATGTTTGTGTACATTTATACACACAGACGTGACAGAATTAGTTTTCAGAATGGCTGGTGTCATGCAACTAACGTCTGTTTATATAGATACAGAAGTATCACTCGGTAATTGTGTACACTGATTTGAATGAAGAAAATTGAGATTCACTTATTCTTTCTATTTAAGTTGTATGTTTACTCAGCATATCAGTTTAAGAATGACACTGAAAATGGAATATTTACTACTGTAATACGTGGTAGAGCCACTGATGTAGTGAATCCATGTTCTAGCACATAGACTAGTGCATTCACTGCAGTTATATTCTTAATGTTTCCATAGCTCCAACATTTTTTGATAAAACTTGGCATTCAGAGGTTTTAGAACCCATAATGATTAGATGAAATGGGTTGCATTGTTTGGCAAATCATTGAATGCTTGATCAGTTGTCATTTAAACTTCTTTGAGTTCAGGAGTATGCAATATACAGTATGTAATTATACAATAACTGGTCATTGTTCAAATACATACATGCTAATTGGACAGCATGACCAGCGTGCTTGGTATAAATCGTGTATATACCAATAGAAAAACGTCCGGCTGCTGAAGTACCCATGTGTAGTCAAACGTTTCTATTACCATATGCTTAAAGGACAACAGAATATGAGAAAAATCAAGTATGTTCTGGAAAAATCTGAAATGTGCCTGATTTTCCTTCTATTAAGGCTTTCCCAAATAAAATCTTTAAAAACAAAATGGAGATTGATTCTTCATTGCTTTCACCGCACTGATGTACTGTGCGAGCATGGGAATGCAAGTCCCATACGCATGTGCAGTACATCAGAAAAGGCAGAAAATGTGGAGGAACACTACAGCGTTGTTATACAAAGACTTTAAGAAAGGCAAGCAGTTTCTTAATGTCATTGTATAATAGCAACAACCCATGCCGGAGTGTAGGTAATGCTGGGTTTACCCACTGCTGGTTTATTGATGACTTGGGCTTCGCCCCTGTGATCAAACCACACCAACTGTGGGTAAATGCAGCATTACCCATACCCAGCCATTGATTATTGTTTAAGTAATACACACAAATATGATTTTAACTAGGGACCTCTCATCTGTAAGTGACGGTAAATACATTTTATCTGTACTTGTCTGACAAAAAAAAATTTACATATAGGTAAAAGTTTGGCTGTGCCATGATAAATGTGGAAGTAGGCATAGTAATGTGTATCCAAATATAATTTTAAGTTTTTTTATTTCAAATGACACAATGTAGTTGACAGATGGAAGACCAGCTTCCCATGTACCACAACAGCAGTCTCTGTTACCAAATCTGAATGGATTTTCATATACAAATCAATGGTGGAAGTATTTTGGTATGCTTTTGGTTTGTATCATAATGTGTACAATTATTCCCGTGCTTAGTAAATTCATACTACTGACTGCAACTTTACTGGTACCTTATAGTAGATGCATGGCCATCTTACACTTGTATAAACATGTACAAGTTTACAACAAGCTGATTTTTTGATCTTAATGTAGAACTTCTTAAATATGAAGTTATAATTTTAAATATTTGCTGAGTGAACACAATGGACAATAGGTTGTACACTCTCTGAAATGTCCTAGAAAAGCATATTATCAAAGGACTGCATACACTGATCTAGAACTTTAAGCATGATTCAAAAGTTGCGGACATATTCAAATTAAATGTAGTGTAATATAAAAGAATGATGTGCAATGGCTTAGTCTGGGCTTAATGATTGTAGTGTTGTGCTTGGGATGTGGTATGGAAGTTGATTTTCATCTGAGTTACTTGTCTGTTCCCTCAGTATTTTGTTTATTTTGGAATTTCATAGTAGTATGCAACATTTCTCCTAGTTTATAGCTTTTGATTTGTTAGGCTTAAGAAAAAGTCAACATTCGAACAAAAACATGTTTGACATTGGAAATTGAATTCAAGTGATGAAATCAAACAGTGGCAGATTAAATATGTTCGTTTAAGATTTTAGAAAGGGAACCAAGTTATAGATCATCAACTATTGGAACTGGAACTACATTTTTAAAGTAAGACTCTATTAGTCTTAATGTAAAATGTGATCTGTGCTTATGGTATTTTTCTTATAAATATATAACTGTCATTATGAAATATGCGTGTATAATACTAATTGCTCAGATCATGGCTTTTTTTATGCATGGTTGATATTTTTACACGAGACAGTGTTTCTTATCTGCTTACAACACCATTAACCGAAGCACTAACTGACTTAAAATAAGTTTGTACATGACTATATATAACATGGTAGTCATTGCTACATGTACACAAAATGAAAATGACTGCTGTCCTGTGGGTTATCTCAGCCAAGGAGAGAGTCATATAAGTTATTTACACTCACGCATGGTAACCTTTGAAAACCTTAAGAAAATGAAGGATTAATGAGGCTGTAACATATAATGTAGAACTTCCCTACTACTGGTGATTCATAGTTGTTTTTTGACGTCTTTCCACTTCATCCACATATGTGTTATAAAGGTGGAATTTCACCTTTTTTATCTAATTTGCATTTGGCAAAATATGTTTACTTTTGTGCTTGCCTACAATGTCCAAAAATATGCTATCAACTGAAACTTTAGTTATGTGGGAACTACTATATTCCAATGTAAAGTATAATTTTACCTATTTTAAGGGCTTTCAAACATTAGGCATTCCCTCACACAGGCTCTTGCATTGCTGTAGTCATTGCAAATAACTTGTGCTTATAGATTTTCCACAAAAAATAGTTCTTGACATAGATGTTAAAGTTCTTTCCAGATACCTGCTGTGCAGCTTTAAACCTCAGGACTATGAGCATCACCCATAGTTTGTGTTGGTAAGACTCTGAAATGTGGTAGAGGAATATATCTACAATATGCCTTCCAGTATATAATTCATAATGGTGGGAACTACTCCTTGTATAACTGAAAAATGGGAATAATTTGTTTAGATACACCGAAACTACATCTGATTTGCTTACACTTTGTTCTGAAGATTGTTTGCTGTGTTGCAAGTTCGGTCTTTTAGAAAAGATTAAGGTAAAGGACATGCACTTAAGTTTATTTTTTATGACTTGTTTTGATCTTAAACTTTAGTACTTTATGTACAGCACAAATCTGTCACATACAAACTGATGACTGCTTTCCTATTGCGAGTTTTCTTAAAAGTTAAGTGGTAATATTTTTTTCATATTTAACATGCATGTCTTACATTTTTCCCTTTGATTGCAGTTCATTTTTTTTGACAAGCTGTTGATCTGTAAGATTCCATGCCACTTCCAAAAGTTTAGAAATATGTGCCAGTCAACCAGTAAACCTAAGCAAGCAAAAGCATTTAAACAACAGAGACAGAATAAGCTTGATTTTTAAATTATAAACAAGTTTTGAAAAAAAATGAGCATTCCTATGATTCTTGTGCCTTCTGTTGCATCTTACAAATTCAGAGGGAATGACATCATGTCATGAAAATGCACCCATAAATGTTTTAATGCTGAAGAAATCTTGTTTTAAGTAAATGTTTAGTTCTTGGCACCAGCACTTTCAAATCATCTGAAGAATAATAAAAAGGTCAAGCCCGGGATTTTATATAGGTAGTGTGGTCTTATTGGATGAATCAGCAGGTGGCTATTGTGATCATTGTAGATTAAAATGTAATATAACTGATGTAGCAGGTGAGTATTTACTCAACTTGCTGTTTGAGATGCATGCATAGGTTGGTAATGGTAGAGGTTAGCAATGGCAATAACGTGTTGTTTGGTACAAGTGAAAGTAAATAGAGGGCGATGCGGAAGGAACGCTGGAGGAGGAAAACTTTGTAGTCCACGGAGCTCTGACAATAGGGAAAACCAGGCTTATTAAACACCTTTCTGATGTCAGAAAGATAATAAACAAGCTTCTGTTAAGCACTAGTCTGAAGCCAGAATATTAATAGTGCTCAGCAACCACCATGAAAGAGCAGCACAAAGCTGCTTAATACTTTACTCACACTCTTTTATGAAAGATTGAAGTATTTAGTAGATTCCCACCACCCTTCTTTGGTGGTTGCTCACTGTGTGGCAGGGATAAGTGTTCATAGGTTCATAGGTTCATAGGTTGGTACTAGGCTATCAGCCCTAGGGCCTATACAAGCCTAGCCATAACAATTCCTGGCTATTTCTTCCCACATTATTTACTTTCCTGGACCCCTGTCTAGCAGGGCGACTGACGTGATCCCTGGGGTGAATTTCCTTTCTCCCATCCAATCGTCAAGGTTCCTCTTGAAGAGGTCCAAAGAGGCACTCTGCTTGACATGTATGGGCAATCTATTCCAGAGTCTGGGGAGTCTCTGGGTCAGGAACCTATCCCTCCAGCATGTTTTGTTTATTGTGATGACAAGGTTTAGATCCCTGGAGCGTGTAGCTCTGAGGGATTGGGATTTCTTTAAGTGTAGCATGTCCAACAGCTCTGGGTTTGACATGGCCTTGTATGTTAAGCAGAGATCGCCTCTGAGTAGACGATATGCGACAGAGTATAGCTGGAGTTTTTTAAGGCGGTCAGCGTAGGGCATCTGCTTTAGGCCTGTGATTCTTTTAGTGAGGTATTTCTGAGGCCTTTCCAGTTGTTGCAGATGTCTTGAGAGGTACATACCAAATGGGGCGTTTTATTCTATAATGGGTCTAATGAGGGATGAGTACAGTGGGACAATGACCTCCTTTTTTCTGGATGAAAAGCCCTTCATGATGAAGTGTGCCACATAGAAGGATTTCCTGACTGTTGTGGCGATGTGGTTATTGAAGGTGAGACCACTGTCCACCTGTGTCCCTAAGTCTCTTATCACACTTTCTGTGTTTAGTGTACTGCTACCTATATGGTAATTCATGAATACATGTTTTTTCCCAAAGGGGATAACAATACATTTCTTGGCATTGAGCTTGAGCCCATGGCTCTGGCACCAAGCATCTGTTTCTGTAAGGCCCTTTTGTAGAGTATCCACATCATTTGGGGATTCAATAATGGCTCCCAGTTTGCAGTCATCTGCAAACTTTGTTAGCCAGAGTCCCTTAGTGTTGACCTGTACTTCAGAGAAGTAGATGCCAAACAAGAGCGGCCCCAGGACTGAACCCTGAGGTACTCCACTTGTCACTTGTCTGGAGCTGGATTTGGAGTCGGCTACTTTTACAGTGTGGGTTCTATCAGTAAGCCATTTAGCAACCCATTGGGTGACATAGGGATTAATGCCCAACTTAGTAAGTTTATCTATGATTCCAGAGTGGGGGATGGTGTCAAAGGCCTTGGCAAGGTCTAGATAGGCTGTGGACCACCTTACCCTTGTCCATGGCTCTGGAGACTGATTCAAAGAAGTCAATCAGGTTCAGGAGACAAGATCGGCCCTTCACAAACCCAAACTGGGTGGGGTCCAGTGTTTGAAGGTTGCCAATGTCTTTGTTTATAAGTTCCATGATAATACGCTCCATGGCCTTGCAGATAAGGCTTGTCAGACTGATGGGACGGTAGTTTCTGGGATCCAAGGTGGATCCCCCCTTGTGGATTGGGATAACTGTAGCTCTGCGCCACTCAGTGGGCACGAAACCTGAGGTGAGGCTATGATTAAACATGACACTTAGGTGAGGTGTGTTACAGTTTTCCAAATTGTAAAAGACGTTATTGCTACTACACTGTTTTTCCCTCTAAATTCTGTAGTACATGAGCGCAGGTAAAGCTGTATGCACTACGAAGAATTGCGATTGGGTTTTTCTGATCATAACCACAATTGTGGTTTTGACATGGATGCTACAATTTGCTTCTGGAGCTTTGCTGTTGAATTAAATTTCCTGATATCCGTGACTTGAGCACATAATATCCTTGTAGTGCATGATGTGCAGTGATGCTCTGATATCCAGAAAAAAAAAACAAATCAGTTGGTCCTTCTATGGCACTAGATCCAGTCAGAACAAATGTTAAGCACCCCCTGCCTCAGTTAAGATCAGGTAACATACTAGGCAGTTAAATCTGCCAGTACAGGCAAGCAAACCGCAGTGGCAGAATAAAAATAGATTTGTTTCTCCCTGCTGTCTGGGCTGGTAATGTGTCCTTGACTTTTTCTAACAACAGAATCTGTTACACTGTCTGACAGTGCTCTAAGGGCTTTATGACTTTGAAAGCTGTCAAAACATTTAGCACTTTTTTCCTGTAACTACTAGTACATGAAGCAGATAAAGCTCCATGCACTAAGAATTATGTTTGGAACGTTTTATTACGTGTTCTTGACATGGATGCCAAGGTAATCTGTTGAGCTTCTTGGCATCAATGTTTTGAATACATAATGAGCCAGTTATGATTGGTGACCTGCTCGTAATGGTCTTTATGATCTGAGACCTAATCATATTCCTGTCTATCTAGGCCTACTCTGCCTGGGCAACACAACTGAAATGCTGAAATTTGTATTTCTGTATAGATATTGTTTTCATGAGTGATATAAAAATTAAAAAAAAGCAATGTAACACAGCATTTGTCTATAAACTTTACAGATACTAGTCTTACTCTTTTTTAGGCAGATACACGCATTGAAAGATCGCAATGAAATATCGCTACCTTCTAGAAACAACACAGAAATTGAAAAAAAAAAACAGTGATTTAATAGCAACTTAAATATACCCATTTCACTATAACTGACAAGTTTATTGTTCCTTAGGGTATGACATACACTGATTACCTTGAGTTGGTAATGTACTATCTTTAGTATGAAATTTAAAATAGACTAAAACTCTTTATTATCCTGAGATATGTATTTTCTTGTTGTGCATGGAGTATCACAGTTACACTCTGAAATTCCTACGGAACAAAGGAATTGTTGCACTGAGTTGAGTCATCTGGTAATGCATTTCTTGAAATATGCATTTCCCTACTACGTATGATTAAAGACCTTGTACAACACCTGAGACATTTACATTTTTCCATAGAAAAATGATTTACCTTAACATTCCATTAAAATTCTTAGTTATGGCATTATTGCAACTTGTAAATAATCGATCGCTTACTATGTTGTAATAGTAGGTGTTGCAACAAAACGACATTTAAATATCAATACTTCAACGAAATGATTGTGCACTGTTCACATTCTGTGCATAACTGTTTTTTTGTACAGTAAGCTGGCAATGCACAAAGCAACCCTACTCATAAGCATGTTGCCATAAAATAATTTTGTCTGGATAAATTTAAATTTGAATTTCATGGTACCAGAAGGCTTTACATTCTGGACAGAAAACATCAGTGGCATTCACTATTTACACTTTCTCATATGGAATTATAAAAATACAGTAAAAAAAATCACTAAGACAAGAATGCAATTCACTTGTATGTTTGATGTCACTGAAAAATAGAAATGGAAACAGAAACCAAGACTGCAAATTTCAGAAAATGTTTGTTGAAAGCACTTTAAGGTACTAATCTGTAAATATATTTCATTAACCCGAAAACCCTCATGATGTTCACATGCAAAATGCAATGTATTTAGAGTAGCTGATCTGAAAGCACTACAGTGTTAAGGAAAGGCTCACATAATATATATGCATGAAACTGAAAATAGCTTAAAAATAAACTTGAAATGAGAAAAAAATTCAGAATCCTGAAACCACTACAGAAAGTGTTCAAAAAACACAATTACGCATGTGAAGCAAAGAAGTAATGTTCATATTACTTTTTATACCTTTAAAAAGTCTCTAGATTTTGTTTATTTTTGCACTTCCTTAGTCATTTCTTTCAAGGTTTCTTGGTCTATATAATGTTGTTAGCAAATGTTAATGAACACAAATTTTTATTTGAAACTTCTGATGTATTTTTTCTTGTAGAAATATTTTTCTTTCCTCTAATTTCTCTCTTAATCTTTGTAAAACTTCTGTCTGCAAATTCTGGGCTTCTTGCAAAATAGTAACAGTACATAATATTTTTCTTATCCTCAATAGTCCTATCATCTTTATTTCTCTTTTTTGGCCTATCAGTTTTTGTGATTTTTGTGGACTGCTACTTCCTTCTACAGCAGGGGACCATCTTCCCCCTGGCCTAGCCCCATTGTGGGAATGTTTCCATGTCTTGATTCTACGCAGTCATTATTTTCCAGTCCTGGAGCACCAGTGCACCTATCAGGATTGGGCACTTTTTATAATGGGTCTTTTGCAACCAGCTATCTTTTTTATTTTTAAACTACTTCTGTCCAAGATATATGCTATATAAAATGCAGTCTATCAGTGTCATCTTGGTGTGATTTTGTGAAAAGTACTTGCCAAGATTTGAGGACAAATTCAATTCCAACAATACTACTCTCCTTTGCCTGCTGACTTTTCTCTCCATTTGGACCCCCATTTTCCCTCTGATTAGGTGCTGGAGATTTCTCAGGTCCTGGTACATCAGTAAGCCCTTTTAAATTGAGTCATAGTGAGTTAAATGTTTACTACATCTGGTAGCTTACTCAGCTCTTTCCTTTTTCTTCTATATACCTTCATATGATTGTCACCAAAATGATTTAGAATTCTCTACAGAACCATTCAAAGAGCCCATCATGCTTCCAGATGCAACATATCAAATAAAACAAGATTCAGCTAAAGTTTTTCCACATTCTTTAAAACTAACTAAATTTTGGATGAGCTGCCATGGCAAAACTTATATTTATTTGTTTACTGGGGACGTCTGATTTGGCTGGAAACTCCTTTTCAATAGAGACCCAGGAAGAGCAGCTCCCAAAACATAACCAATATGCAGTTGGCCAAATCTACATACAAGATACAAATATGCATATAACAGGTGAACACATACATATAAGATATGTAGACATAAGAGATGTACGTCAATGTAAATGAAGATAGAGAATTTTACATTCTGATGGCATTCAGAACAGCATATTACCTTTTGAAACAAGTATACTACTGTGAAGAACTGAGAGGTGATTAAGGGTATTGCAGTTATATAGTCGCACAAGATCTCGCTTCCTATATATATATATATAAGGAAAAGGTAACTCAGATGGAGTGAAGGCTGTCAGAATGCAGGATATTTATACAGGATGAGAGGTACAGAGATGCATAAACATATTCCTAAGATGTGATTTTAGTAAGAACTTGAAGAGGTTGGGTTTGCTGATCTGTTAGATGGAGGCTGGTAGGGATTTCCAGATTTTAGTTACATCACTAGAGTAAAGGGAGTCACTGTGGGGGTTACAGGAGGAAGTGATATGCATCAGTTACTGAAAGAGTGAAGGGTTTCTAGTGGGAGTACACCCTTGAGGAAAATCCCTAAAGGAAGCAGCTGTCAGGGGAGTGCAAGATTTCATGTGCTGTTATGAGTTGAAAGTATTTCGGGTAATGTGGGTATTCAAGCCAAATGGGATGTTTTATGGTGGTGAAATGGTAGGTTCTGTAGTTTACACTGCTAGGAAACTTAGCTGTTTTATTTCAGCACTGTTCAAATTTGGCAAGCTTGGTTGAATGCAAATTTGTGAAGATGGGAGAATCGTATGATAGTATGGAAGGTAAATAAGCACTTATTGGGTCTTTCCAAGTGCACTCTGTCAAGCAAAATTTTAGCCTGTATAGTAGTCCAAATGTTTTCTTGGCTTTTGGAATTGGACATTAAATTTTAGATTTTCATCAAAGACTACCAGTTACCATCAAGGAATTTTGTGTGGGGAAACAGATTAGTCATAGCATATATTTTTGGGACTGTTTTGAATAAGGCTTCATTTGGGTGATGTTCTAAAACTTGAGTTTTTTTGGTTGTGCAAATAATGGTTGACTTGTCAGGAAACTAGGTAATGTCTGAGTTAGTGGAGGCATGGCAAATATTTTTAATAAATGTATGAAAATTAGGGAGGCCAAGTTCCCAAACTTGTCATACTCAAACTAGTATGGGAAGGATGCTGAATTCAGAATGCTGCCATTTTATACTTTGGGTCATACTAGTGAGGTAGGTATTAAACCGTTCTAGGGCTAAGGGAGATGTACCAAGAGATGATAGTTGGTATAGACGATGGAGTGAGAAACTGTATCAAGAAGTGGAGCACATGGTCCTTAAGTCAAAGACCACCGATTATAAAATGTAATTGTACTTTAAAATAAAATAGCTTATGTAAAGTGATTCTGGAATACCTAGGAGTTCTGTTCATATGCTATGAATTTCAGATGAGTGTGTGATTTTTTTATAAGGTGATAACTGTATTAAGTTTATAATAATAATTACATCCTTTTTAAAATTTCGCACTGCCATTACTGTAACAGCTCAATATCACTCCTTTGTTTTTTTACTGTCACCTGCTAGTAAGGAAATTGGGATAGACATTTTGAAGTCATCTGCTCATTATCAATTTTGCTGGAATAAGTACAGACGGAAATGATGTATTTCTGTATTTTTGAACTGAAAAATAATCAGAAGACTTAGTTAGACTTTCTGATTGGAATTTTTTATCAATATGAACTATTATGTTCCATTATTTACCAAATATGTTCCATTTACTTTCTATTTTGAGGATAGATGGGAGTCGGTGCAATTTTTTTTGTATTCTTTTTGATTCCATGCCTGACGGCCATCAATCCTCCCCAATCAGAAATTAACCCATTCACTTCCCAATGATTGGTTTCTTCCCAGAGCCTTTAAAGCAAGAGCTGCCTTGGGTGGGGGGACGGGACATTTAGGCAGCCATAAGAGTTGCATGTATCCTCATTAGCAGCCTGCCTATAACAACATTTAAACTAACCCTTCTCTCTGAACTGAGAGACATGTGACCAACATTAGATTGGGAGCCACAGTGTCTTCCCATACACAATTACATGGTAACATGCACTTGCTCAATGACGGCTGACACCCATTAATAACTTGAACTAGACATAGTCTCCCTAGCACTACAACCCGTGACCAGTTCACTTCCCTCACCCCAAAATTGCCAAACCCATCTCTGCTGTATGCTTCATCAAACACATGGGTCGCTGTTTAGTCCAGTCATCTTCCAGGTGCTCAACCTCGTCTCTGTTGACGTCTGAGCCTTCCCTGACCACTACATGTTGCTGATTGTGGCAGCTAGTTGTGTATGCTGTGGACCTACTGTTTCACTGGGGCTGACTGCAATTGCTAACTAGGGAGAAGTCTACCTGAGTTGCATGTTGGCTAGTCTTGTATGTGATCTTACTTAACTGCCCCTCTCATGGTTCCCCCCATGAATTCTTTATGCTTCAGTTCTAGCTTATTTTTACTATTGAGTACAACGAGAATGTTTCCTAGAGCATGAACAACTGGTAATACCTCAAGTAAAATCTTGCAGAAACCATAAACAAAATATCAGTACATTAAAAAATACATTCAGCACATTGGGAATGCATTTCTCAACATGTAGTAAAGTTCTTAACTCAAAATTATTTTATTGCAATTTTAGTCACATCAGCATTATATTTTTTAACAGCATACTTTCTGCTGACAATGCCAGTTTTCGGATTCATGATGGACATTTTGTGTTGCATGAATGAGTGAGATGTCTCCTCTTCAGAGTTATCTGATTTACTGTTTTGACTTTTGATCAGTTTTTGCTGCAACCTGCACTAGCTAGTGAACTAATAATTTAGTCTGAAACTGCACATCATAAATCATTACAGTCATACAAGCCGTCAAAATGTTTTTAGTCCCTTTAGTCTCGCACACAGGTCAGGCATACTTTAATCAACCAGAGGAGAAGTTGTGCATAGCCATTAATAAAGAACTGAAGGATTTTATCTGGGAGGGAAAGATAGTAAGAGTCAAGGTGGGATGAGCTAATTCTTCCCATAGGACAGGGTGGATTGAGATTACCCAATTTGAAGGGGTATTTCAGAGCTACACAGTTAAGGATCCTGTACATAGCACAATCAGAAAACTATAATTCAGAGTGGAAAGGGATGATGATGAAACACGGGGGAAGCTCAAGAAACAAGGTGAGAGTGCGATTTTGGATTCAGGTCTTTAAGGAGAATAATCGTACAGAATATTAAATGCATAAAGTAGCAGAAAGTATTCTAAGAACTAAGTCAACAAAGGAATGGAGAAAGATTCTGCCAAAAGGGATGACTGCAATTAGGGATACATACAACAGGCAATAGGGGGCTGGAATTTATTGGGGAAAACTGGCAAAGGAATCAAGGTATTGGGAGCAAATAACTAGCGAAGGAAAGGTAATAGAATGGAAAGAGGCCAAGAATTTACTTGGACTGCAGGTTAGAGATTGCCTTCTCTATCAAGGATTGATATCAGAGTATAGGCAAAGAGAGAGGAAATAGGAGGATCCTAGATGAAAGACCAGCACTAGTAGAATTTTTAGTAGAATCTAGAACAGAAGCTGCCATTAAAAAAGGAATAATGAACAGAGCATATAAAATATTGCATGATAACTATAAGCATCAATCAGAGGAGGTTAGAAATGATTGGGAAGAGATATTTATTGGTTAATCAATTCACAAAGAAACAATGGATGGATATATGTATATCTCCCAAATATGCACCAAAATCTAGGAGATTTAGGATTTTTGCTTGGAAATGTTTACAGAGATATTTATATACCCCAAGTATACTCCAGAGAATTTTTCCTCAGATAGACAGCAAATGTTGGAGGTGTGACGGGGAAGAAAAGAGGTACTTTTGAACATATTTTCTGAGAGTGCCGTGGGTTTGTGGACTTTAAGGATTCCCTGCAGGATGCACAGTTGGAGATGCTGGGTGGGCAGTTTGATGTGACGAGGAAGATGATTTTTCTGTGCTATGATACAGAATCAGAATTGCCTAGACATGGTAAGGCCTTGCTGTGTGTAATTATGGTGGCTGCCAAAAAAGCAATTACTAGAAAATAGAAATCAAAATCTAAACCAACTATAATAGAAGTAGTGAATACAGTAACAGAGATAAAACAGGAGTTGATCTTTTAAAAAGGGTAGGAGCAGACTACTTAGACAAAAATGGGAATTGTGGGAGCAATACATTCAGGGGAGGAATGAGGTTTAAAAGAAGGCAGGACTTAAATGAGCTATGTAATGTCTGAAAATGATTGGGTAGATTATAAGGGCTATATAATGTTTGCAAGTGGAGTGTCAGTATGGTTTGTGATATAAAATGCTTGCAACTAGGATTCTGTCTGTGTGGTTTGTTTTCATTTATATAAATATATGATTGCAAGTGTCGTAAGTGATGGTTTAATAAAGATGTTTCTTGTTTAAAAAGAGTCAGGAATTGAATAATTTATGTAATGTTGCTTAGGTTATACGATATATAGCAATATATGTGAAGAATAATGTTTAATATTTGTTAATATAGTTTACTTTTGTATAAATTTAAAATTGCCTACGTCTCAAGTGATAATTCAATAAAGGTGTGTTTAAAAAAATTCCTCACAAATACTGCAGCAAAATGTGTGATTACAGACTGCTTTTATAGAAATGCAACTTAGACAAATAATATTATATATAGCCTGTACTTTCAGCATGCAGACAAATCAGTCCTACAAGCTTCAGTCTGTTCCCTACATAGGTCACGATACACAGATACTTTTGTACATGATTAGACAGATGAATACCTTAAATGTAGATGCAAATATATTGAATTCAGCTGCTGTATCCACCTTGAACACAATGTTTATGCCTTTAATTATCAGCTTATCTGGCCAAAAGTTACTACTGCTTACACTGCAGACTATATCCACACTATGCAAATTGAGTGTTCACATATTTTTTTCCATTCTGTTTGCTGCTTTGCCTGTAATACATGCAAATCATACTACTACTGGCTGTTATTACCATTTATGCATTTTGCGCAATGGTTCCACCAATCATATGAACTAATTGCTTTGCAATATGTTTTCTCATGCCTGTAACCATATTGCTTGCATTGCATTTGGCTGGCTATCACTATCTTGGATATCATGTGGTTATTTACCTTTTTACATTTGTTTTTTAGCAATACTGTGTTTAACTCATTACAGTATAGTTATGCCTCCAGGTGCTTCTACAGTTATACCCTACTGACACTTGTAGGCTTCAAATATAGCCATTTCTTATTGGCGTTAATTTCAAATCCACTTTATGTACAAGCTACTGAAAGTTTCATCTTAAAGCTTACATAGTGGGTGATGCATCTGTCCTAATGTTTGACCACCTTATTGTGCTTTTTAAGAGAGATTGCTGTTAATATATATTTATATTGTCATTTTCATCTTTTTGCAAACATCTCAAAAACAAGGTAACATAGGCATAATTGCTTACCTTCAAATTAAAGTTCACAGATGGGTGAACAAAATGTTGCTGACATTATGTGTTTTGCTTGACTGGTTACTGTAATATTATGTTTACAAAATATTACAGAATTGAGATTTGCTGTGTTTATAATGACATAATATCCAGTTTAGGACCTAGAATCTGTTGAACACTGCCAATATAAAGATTTCATTGTGCTGAATAGTTTGTTTTCAGTTCTTTAGTAACCCTTGTGGCTCTCAAGAGATGATCATTTGTTTGAAATAATTTATTTAACATTTGTTAACCGTGAAAGTCTGACTTGGAATAAAGGCCCAGGGAGAAACACTCCAGATGCATGTCTTTGTAACGTGGGAGGAAACCCACACGAATGCAGGGAGGGCATGCAGACTCTGCACAGAAGTTACCCCAGTGAGAATCAAACAGGAGAACCTCTTCCTGTGAGGCAACAACTCTACCACTGTGCCATCCTAATATCAGACTATAACTTCATTTTGCCAAAAAGCTCAGGATGCAATCATTGGAAGTTGTGTACAGATCTCCAGAGCACCATTAGAGTGAATGAGTTTGCCTCCATTTTTTTATTGCAAGATTTATTTTACATACTTCTACACCGCTGTCGTGCCTTTAAACTCTATGCTGGAGAACTTACTCCTGTAAACAAGTGTTTTGTCCATCAACTTCTCTTAATAGTCTGCTTTTCACCTACTAATGGTTTGAATCTACACACAATTCTTTCTCTCACCAGTGGCTCATGCAAGTAACAGAATTCACAGTCTTGCATTTTATATTTCATCTCACTTATGTAAGTTTCAATTAACTTCTGAACCACTTGGTTTCTAGTGAAAAACAAATGCCTTACTTATATATAATAGTGTTCTGTGGCTTGCCATATAAGTTAAATTTATTTTTCAAGACAAATCTTGCTACTATCTCCATCCTTGAGGTTAAAAGTAGTAAATAGCTTAGCTGCATCATCTGCGACATCAGGTACATTGTCTGTTTTCTGTTTTTTTGCAAGTCCACTCTCAATCAGATGCAACTCAAATCTTTGTATCCAGAGCTTCCAATTGTCTGGCAAGTTTCTGTGCATATTTAAATCCCTTGGTTCATAGGTAGGTACTAGGCTATCGGCCCAAGGGCCTACATAAGCCTAGCCAACAAGGTTCCCTGGCTTACGCCACCCAAGAAAGTTATTTTCCTGTGCCACTGTTGAGCAGAGACACAAGTGATCCCCGGGGTGTATTTCCTATTTCCCGTCCACTCATCAAGATTTTTCTTGAAGAGTGCTAATGAAGAACTTTGCTTGACATAGATGGGCAGCCTGTTCCAGTGTATGGGAAGTCTCTGGGACAGGAATCTATCCCTCCAGCATGTCCTGTTTATTGTGGTGACAAGGTTTAGGTCCCTAGAGTGTGCAAGTCGGAGGGATTGGGATTTCTTTAGGTGTAGCATGTCCAACAGCTCTAGGTTGTGGCGGCACAGTGGTGCAGCGGTTAACGTTGTTGCCTCACAGCAAGAGGTTCTCCGGTTCGATTCTCAGCTGGGGTGCCTTCTGTGTGGAGTTTGCATGTTCTCCCTGTGTTCGCGTGAGTTTCCTCCGGGTACTCCGGTTTCCTCCCACATTCCAAAGACATGCATCTGGAGCGTTTCTCCCCGGGCCTCCACTGAAAACAGGCTCTGTGGAACCTAGTCGGACATTCCCGGTCAACAAATGTTAAATAAAAATAAATAATAAATAAATAAAGGTTTGACATAGCTTTATATGTTAGGCAGAGATCACCTCGGAGTAGGCGATATGCTACGGAGTAAAGCTGGAGTTTTTTGAGAAGGTCAGTGTAGGGCATTTGTTTGATGCCAGTAATCCTCTTTGTGAGGTACTTCTGTGGCCTTTCCAGCTGCTGCATATGTCATGTGAGGTACATTCCAAAAGGGGCGTTGTACTCTATAATGGGTCTGAGTGTCAAGTAGAGAGGAACAATGACCTCTTTTTTCCTGGATGAGAACCCTTTTATGATGAGGTGTGCCACATAGAAGGACTTCCCTGACTACTGTGGCGATGTGACTATCAAAGGAGAGACTACTGTCCACCTGGGTCCCAAGGTCTCTTATCACACATTCGGTGTTAAGTAGATTGCTGCCTATGTGGTAGTTCATGGGTACAGAGTTTTTACCAAAGGGGATGAACTGCACTTTTTGGCATTGAGCTTGATGCCATGGCTCTGACACCAGGCACCTGTCTCAGCGAGGCCCTTCTGTACGATGTCCACATCATTTTAGGACTTGACTATGGCTCCTAGTTTGCAGTCATCTGCAAACTTCATTATCCAGAGGCCTTCTGTGTTAGCCTGTACTTCAGAGAAGTAGATACCAAACAGGAGAGGTCCCAGGATGGAACCCTGTGGTACTCCACTTGTTACTGCTTTGATGTCAGATTTGGAGTCTGCAACTTTTACAGTGTGGGTTCTGTCAGTGAGCTAGTTGGCAACCCATCTTGTGACATAGGGATTTATACCTAGTTTAGTGAGTTTAGCTATAATTCCCAAATGGGGGATGGTGTTGAATGCCTTTGCGAGGTCAAGATAGGCTGTGTGAACCACCTTACCCTCATCTACGGCTTTGGTGACTGCCTCAAAGAAGTCGATCAGGTTCAGGAGGCATGATCTGCCTTTCACAAACCCGAACTGGGTGGGATCCAGAGTTTGGAGGTTACCAATGTCTTTGTTAATGAGTTCCATAATGTTACGTTCCATGGCCTTGAAGACCAGGCTCATCAGGCTAATAGGTCGATAGTTCCCTGGATCAGTGGTGGCTCCACCCTTTGTGGAGTGGGATAACTGTTGCTGTGCACTATTCAGTGGGCACAAAGCCTGATGCAAGGCTATTATTGAACATGGTGCTTAAGTGGGGAGCCAGTTCGTTCTAAAGTTTGTTTAAAATGCAGCCTGGGATATTGTTCAGTCCCATGGATGCTGTGTTTTTGGCTTTAGAGAGTGCAGCTTTTACCTGTGAAGTTGTGATTACAGGGACTCTGCATTCTTCCTGTATAGATATGGGCCCTTTAGGGGGTGGGGTGGTAAAGTTAACATTGAACCTATCTGCCAGTGGTTCTGTAATTTTCATGCCATTGTGCTGTAACTCAGAGCAGATCTGGGTGTTGCCATCGAGATTCTTGACATAGCTATAGAATGCTTTGTGGTTGTCCTTAGAATTAGTGGTGATTTTGTTTTCATAGCTAGCTTTGGAGGATCTTATAAGGGATCTCATCTTCTTACTGAGGCTGACCAGGGAGCTCCTCCACGCATGGGATTTTACTCTCATTTGCAACATTTTCTTCCTTCTGTTGTACAGTTTGTTTATGGCAGGGGACCACCAGATTGTCTTCCTTGTTTTGGAGGATAGCGTCTTGGTTCTGTTTGGGATAGCACGATCCATGCACTCATGTAAGTGCTTATAGAGTGCATTTGTGTAGGATTCAGCAGTTATAACTGTATTGTCCATCTGCATGGATGTCATGAAGTTCACCACTTCTGTCTTAAGAAGCATGAAGTTGGCTTTGGAGACATTTTTTACCATGGTTTCCATAATGAGGGGTGGGGGCGGGATGTGGATATCAAGGGTGATTAGCTTATGGTCGGATCGAACCAACGAGGAGTTGACTTGAGGTGTGGAACACCAGTCACTCATGTTGGTAATGACTAGGTCTAGGATATTGTTGCCCCTGGTGGGGTGTGGATAAGTTGATCCAGGGCATTAGAGTTTATGAATTCCAGAAAGCATTGAGCTAAGGAGTTGGTACACGAGTAGTTTTCCCAGTTAATGGTGGGATGGTTGAAGTCGTCCATTATTAGGGTGTTTGGTTGAACCCTAATATTTTCCAGTATATCAAGAAAAGAGGAGTGGGAATTCTGGGGCATGGTGGGGGATCTGTAGCAAGCTACAATTTGGATTGCAGTTTTGCCCAGAGTTATTTGCACTTGGATAACCTTGGATGCATTATGCTGAGCAACTAGCCTGGAGGTGTGGATATCCTTAATGAATATGGACACACCTCTGCCTTTGGTGTTTCGGTCCAGGTTACATGGCCAAAAATGTGGTATGAGTTATAGCCTGGTAGTGCAGGGTTGCTGTCTGGAGCCTTGAATCAGGTCTCAGTCACTGCACAGATATTGATGTTCTCCATTTTAAGGAGTGCCTCGAGTGAGTGCATTTTGAGATTTAGACTTCTAGCATTGAATAGCATTACCCTCAGTTTTTGCCTGCCTGTTCCTGCTATGGTGGTGAATTTGTCATTTGTACCTTGCCTAAAAAAGGCACTATAAGGTTAGCAAGAGCCTTAGCCAGTATCTGGAATCTCAGGGATGACAGGTGCAGGCCATCTGTGGCAAAGCATCGTGGTCTATCGACCATGTCTTCCCAAGCAGGCAGATACTGGATCCTCTTAGAATGTCACCAGAAGCTTAGCCAATTGTTGAAGTCAATCATTTTGTCCTTGTACTGCGGTATCATTCTGGGTGATGGCAGAATGCCACTCAGGGTTAGGGTCATACCTGCCTGGGCTACAAGACTGGAGAGCTCTTCAATGTCTCTCTTCATGTAGTCCAGGGTGGTATGTCTCAGGTCATTCACACCAACATGAACAATGACTGAGTCATATTTCTACTTGTTGTGGAGTGACCTGAGTGCGTGGGTTATGTGGTGGATCCTGGCACCTGACAGGCAGCTGACAGTAACCTTCTCCTTGTTTAGCCTGGTGAGTGGGACATCAGTGTGCCTGACTATAGAGTCACCTATGACTAGTGTGTTGGGTACGTTGTTTTGCCTTGTTGGCTGTGGTTGAGTGGCACACTGAGTCTGCGGGCTATGTGTCATTTGGGTTGTGTTGGGGGATGGAGATTGCTTGTGTTTCTGCTTTGGAGGTCTCTGTTGCTTAGACATATTATTATTGAGAGCCTCCGTGAATGTTTTTGTGTTACTATGTGTGGAATTTGGTGGTGTAGATTTAGTGAGACTATGTGATGAGTGTGGTGTGGTGCAAATGTTTACCTTCTCCTCATGACTGTCAAGTTCAGTCTTGGTTGGAGAGAGCTTTACCTCCAATTTGGCTAGATAAGTGCATCCCTCACAGGTTGTAGTATTGGGTGGTAGGAGAAAAGGGTTGTCTGTGTACATGAGGCAATTTCTACATTGCCTCAAGATGCCCAGATTCATCAGATAGACATGAGAGAACACTGGGAGCTGATCCTTGCACATGCCTGAATAAAAAAAACTATTTTCCTCTAGATAAGTGAGGAAAGTGAGTACAAGAGCTGTTTTTCTCTAAGCAAGTGAGAAAAGTAAGTACAAAAACTGTTTTCCTCTAGGTAATGAGAAAGGATGAGTGCTATAGTAATTAGTAGCTTATTTAGTGCTTACAAGTTCTAAACAAGTGCTGAGCATGAATAAGCAAATTTAAGTGCTAAAACTAAGAATCTGTATCTGCACTAGACGTGTTACAGGACAGAAACAAGTGCAAATGCAGGCTTTCAAATCAGAAAGTTGAGAGAGATGGAAGAGATTGCCCAAACAGCCAATAACTACAATTTCTGGGCCAGAACCACTCCTTATGTAGTAGACAGGTTGCCTAGTGCTTACCACTCCCACTGATATGCTAGAAGGCTTCCCTCCAACACAGAAAGGCTTGGGGGGCTCAGAAGCTTACATATAGTCCTGGATACAGCAAATATGTATCTGGAACACTAGTTACAAGAAAGGTAGAAAACAGGCTTAGTTTTTTATTTTTTATTTTTTTTTTTACAGAAAAGTAGCTAAAACAGTAGTAAAAGCAATTCACATGCAGTGCAAGCTAGCACACTTGAATGTGTAGCAATATTAGACCAAACACAGTTTAAAAAATGTAATTAAATAAAAAGGACTAAAAGCAAGTGCAGAAAGAGTTTATTAGGTAGAATGTGGTAAAGAGATGGGACTGGGGGAGTGTCCCAGATCAAATCTACAGTGGGGCGGGCAACTACAAAACCCAGCAAATTTAAACTATAAGCTAGAAAAAGGTAGGGTGGGACAAAACAGTTTCAACACAGATCTAAGCAACAATTAACAGTACAAACTCTAAAACCAAAAATATACTCAGCTCTGCATATTTACAGATAGATTGGAAAGCAGTCTCTCTGAACAGGGAGACAACAGTTTCAACAGAAATCTAAGCAACAATTAACAGTACAAACTCTAAAATAAAAAAAATATACTCAGCTCTGCATATTTGCAGATAGATTGGAAAGCAGACTTTCAGGACAAGGAGATAACAGTTTCACCAGATATCTAAAGAACAATTAACAGTACAAACTTTAAAACCAAAAATATATACTCAGCTCTGTATATTTGCAGATAGATTGGAAGACAGGTTCCAGCAATTAAATGCAGGCTGTTACTAACAGGTCTAATTTTATGCAAGGGATCCTTGAGTTAGATAACGCACAAGCTGTAAAAACCAGTTATACCAACTGAAGACATGGCAAAAAATAGGGGGAGGTGAGACAAAACAGTTTCAACAGAGATCTAAGCAACAATTAACAGTACAAACTCTAAAACCAAAAAAAAATGTAGTCAGCTCTGTATATTTGCAGAAAGATTGGAAAGCAGTCTCTCAGAACAGGGAGACAACAGTTTCAACAGCGATCTAAGCAACAATTAAGAGTACAAACTCTAAAACCAAAAAATATACTCAGCTCTGTATATTTGCAGATAGATTGGAAAGCAGTCTCTCAGAACAGGGAGACAACAGTTTCAACAGAGATCTAAGCAACAATTAACAGTACAAACTCTAAAGCCAAAAAAATATACTCAGCTCTGTATATTTTCAGATAGATTGGAAGGCAGTCTCTCAGAACAGGGAGACAACAGTTTCAACAGCGATCTAAGCAACAATTAAGAGTACAAACTCTAAAACCAAAAAAATATACTCAGCTCTGTATATGTGCAGATAGATTGGAAAGCAGTCTCTCAGAACAGGGAGACAACAGTTTCAACAGAGATCTAAGCAACAATTAACAGTACAAACTCTAAAGCCAAAAAAATATACTCAGCTCTGTATATTTTCAGATAGATTGGAAGGCAGTCCCTCAGAATACAGGTTCCAGCAATTAAATGCAGGCTGTTACTTCTTCTTCTTTTGTCTTTTCCCAGTTAGGGGTCACCACAGGGGATCACCTGTCTACTCAAGATTGGCAGAGGAGTTTTACGGTGTCTCGTTGCCAGCCCAACCATCCACAGAAGGCACACACACGTACGCACTCACCTTATTAAAACTAGTGGGAGGTTAGCATAATGGTTAAGGTGTTTACCTTGCAGACACAAGGACAGTTAGCCTAGTACTAATCTATGAACCTAGTAGAATAACCAAATATGAAAGATGATTTTGCTGCAAAAATGGGACATACTCCTAACTATGGCAACAAAGGAGCAACAGGAAATGCAATTATTTAAATGTGTTAACCTGAACAGAGAACTAAACTCAGTGGACCAATTTCAATCTTGGCCCTGAAGTACACAAAACGCAGTGCATAATACTATGTGGACAATGCAATGGCAGCAGTCTGGAAATATCTGCACCAAGCCTGATACAAATTCATTTTGAAAGGTTCCGCAGGTAGTGATAACACATCCAGATTTCTGTGAGAAAAATAAGAGAACATACTTGCTACATTTCCAATGGAGGTCCTTTGAGTTTGTACTTAGTCCCAGTGGGCATGGCCAGAGCCTTTAAAAAGAACTTGCTGCCCTACAGTTCAAAACAATAGTCACACCTCTAAAACTGTAAGTACTACTAAAAAACTATAAATCATTCAGCGTAAGAAAACCTATACAGTGGCTGCATGCAACCAATCTAGGTCTTAAACTTAGCCACAGTAAATATGAATTATGTAATGGTGGCAAATAGCTTATAATATCTCAGTAACCATTGAAGCAACACATACTGCCAAGCAGCATTTTCTTCCTATAAATGTGAGCTTTCTTATAAGGCTAAGCAGTTTTGTCTGTCAGTTGATTGTTTAAAAATATGAAAATACGTTAATTCTGTTTCCTACACTAGACAAAAGTAAAATATCAATACAGCTGTGTTTACTATTGCATAAGCTTTAAGAATAAATATTTGGATACTTTGTATCTGGCATGGTTTTGGAATTAATGCAAATATGAGAAAACAATAACTGCCACCTAGAAGCAGCAGTAGGATGAAACTTCAGAAAAGCTTGGAGACATCACTTGACTGCACAGATCTCTGTAGGATATTTGCACGCAAAAAGAAAAAAATGTTCCTAAGTAAGCTTGTATAGCAGACTGCCTAGCAGAATGGAGATTCTCTAGGATACAGGTAAACATCTGGCTTTTCACACTGGGACAATGTTAACAAGTCTAATTTTATACAAGTGATCCTTGAGTTAGATAACACACAAGCTGTAAAAACCATTTATACCAACTGAAGACATGGCAGAAATTAGGGGGAAGTGTGACAAAACAGTTTCAACAGTGATCTAAGCAGCAATTAACAGTACAAACTCTAAAACCAAAAAAATATACTCAGCTCTGTATATTTGCAGATAGATTGGAAAGCAGTCTCTCAGAACAGGGATACAACAGTTTCCACAGAGATCTAAGCAACACTTAATAGTACAAACTCTAAAACCAAAAGAATATACTCAGCTCTGTATATTTGAAGATAGATTGGAAGACAGTCTCTCACAACACCCAGGTTCCAGCAATTAAATGCAGACTGTTACTAATAGGTCTAATTGTATGCAAATGATGCTTGAGTTAGATAGCACACAAGCTGTAAATAACAGTTATACCAACTGAAGACAGGGCAGAGAATAGGGGGAGGTGGGACAAAACAGTTTCAACAGAGATCTAAGCAACAATTAACAGTACAAACTCTAAAACCAAATAAATATAATCAACTCTGTATATTTGCAGATATATTGAAAAGCAGTCGCTCACAACAGGGAGAGAACAGTTTCAACAGAGATCTAAGCAACAATTAACAGTACAAACTCTAAAACTAAAAATAATAAACTCAGCTCTGTATATTTGCAGATAGAATGGAAGGCAGTTTCTCAGAACACAGGTTCCAGCAATTAAATGCAAGCTGTTACTAACAGGTCTAATTTTATGTAGGTGATGCTTGAGTTAGATAGCACAGAAGCAGTACAAAACAGTTATACCAAGTGAAGACACGACAGAAAATAGGGGGAGGTGGGACAAAACTGTTTGAACAGAGATCTAAGCAACAATTAACAGTACAAACTCTAAAACCAAAAAAATATACTCAGCTCTGTATATTTGCAGATAGATTGGAAGGCAGTCTCTCAGAACACAGGTTCCAGCAATTATACGCCGGCTGTTACTAACAGGTCTAATTTTATGCAAGTGATCCTTGAGTTAGATAACACACAAGCTGTAAAAACAAGTTATACCAACTGAAGACACGGCAGAAAATAGGGGGAGGTGGAACAAATTGTTTCAACAGAGATCTAAGCAACAATTAACAGTACAAACTCTAAAACCAAAAAATATACTCAGCTCTGTATATTTGCAGATAGATTGGAAAGCAGTCTCTCAGAACAGGGAGACAAAAGTTTCAACAGAGATCTAAGCAACAATTAACAGTACAAACTCTAAAACCAAAAAATATATACTCAGCTCTGTATATTTGCAGATAGATTGTAAGGCAGTCTTTCAGAAAACAGGTTCCAGCAATTAAATGCAGGCTGTTACTAACAGGTCTAGCTTTATGCAAGTGATCCTTGAGTTAGATAACACACAAGCTGTAAAAAACAATTATATCAACAGAAGACACGGCAGAAAATAGGGGGAGGTGGAACAAAATTGTTTCAACAGAGATCTAAGCAACAATTAACAGTACAAACTCTAAAACCAAAAATAATAAACTCAGCTCTGTATATTTGCAGATAGATTGGAAGGCAGTCTCTCAGAACACAGGTTCTAGCAATTATATGCAGGTTGTTACTAACAGGTCTAATTTTATGTAGGTGATGCTTGAGTTAGATAGCACACAAGCTGTGCAAAACAGTTATACCAACTGAAGACACGGCATAAAATAGGGGGAGGTGGGACAAAACTGTTTCAACAGAGATCTAAGCAACAATTAACTGTACAAACTCTAAAACCATAAAAATGTATACTCAGCTCTGTATATTTGCAGATAGATTGGAAAGCTGTCTCTCAGAACAGGGAGACAACAGTTTCAACAGCGATCTAAGCAACAATTAAAAGTACAAACTCTAAAACCAAAAAAAATACTGAGCTCTGTATATTTGCAGATAGATTGGAAAGCAGTCTCTCAGAACAGGGAGACAATAGTTTTAACAGAGATCTAAGCAACAATTAACAGTACAAACTCTAAAGTAAAAAAAAATATATACTCAGCTCTGTATATTTGCAGATAGATTGTAAGGCAGTCCCTCAGAACACAGGTTCCAGCAATTAAATGCAGGCTGTTACTTCTTCTTCTTTCGGCATTTCCCAGTTAGGGGTCACCACAGGGGATCACCTGTCTGCTCAAGATTGGCAGAGGAGTTTTACGGTGTCTTGTTGCCAGCCAAGCACCCAACCTTCCACAGAAGGCACACACATGTACGCACTCACGCCTAGGGCCAATTTAGTGTGCAATCCACCTAGAGCATGTCTTTGGAAACATGTAAAGCATACCTTATTAAAACTAGTGGGAAGTTAGCATAATGGTTAAGGTGTTTATCTTGCAGACACAAGGACAGTTAGCCTAGTACTAATCTATGAACCTACTAGAAGAACCAAATATGAAAGATGATTTTGCTGCAAAAATGGGACATACTCCTAGCTATGGCAACAAAGGAGCAACAGGAAATGCAATTATTTAAATGTGTTAACCTGAACAGAAAACTAAACTCAGTGGACCAATTTCAATCTTGGCCCTGAAGTACACAAAACGCAGTGCAGAATACTATGTGGACAATGCAATGGCAGCAGACTGGAAATATCTGCACCGAGCTTGATACAAATTCCTTTTGAAAGGTTCCGCAGGTAGTGATAACACATCCAGATTTCTGTGAGAAAAATAAGAGAACAAGCTTGCTACATTTCCAATGGAGGTCCTTTGAGTTTGTACTTAGTCCCAGTGGGCATGGCCAGAGCCTTAAAAAAGAACTTGCTGCCCTACAGTTCAAAACAATAGTCACGCCTCTAAAACTGTAAGTACTACTAAAAAACTATAAACCGTTCAGCGTAAGAGAACCTATACAATGGATGCATGCAACCAATCTAGGTCTTAAACTTAACCACAGTAAATATGAATTAAGTAATGGTGGCAAATAGCTTATAATATCTCAGTAACCATTGAAGCAACACATACTGCCAAGCAGCATTTTCTTCCTATAAATTTGAGCGTTCTTATAAGGCTAAGCAGTTTTGTCTGTCAGTTGATCATTTAAAAATATGAAAATATGTTAATTCTGTTTCCTACACTAGACAAAAGTGAAATATCAATACAGCTGTGTTTACTATTGCATAAGCTTTAAGATTAAATATTTGGATACTTTGTATCTGGCATGGTTTTGGAATTAATGCAAATATGAGAAAACAATAACTGCCACCTAGAAGCACCAGTATGATGAAACTTCAGAAAAGCTTGGAGACATCACTTGACTGCACAAATCTTTGTAGGATATTTGCACGAAAAAAGAAAAATGTTCCTAAGTAAGCTTGTATAGCAGATTGCCTAGCAGAATGGCGATTCTCTAAAATACAGGTAAACATCTGGCTTTTCACACTGAGACAATGGTAACAAGTCTAATTTTGTGCAAGTGATCATTGAGTTAGATAACACACAAGCTGTAAAAAACTGTTATACCAACTGAAGACATGGCAGAAATTAAGGGGAAGTGAAGACAAAACAGTTTCAACAGAGATCTAAGCAGCAATTAACAGTACAAACTCTAAAACCAAAAAATATATTCTCAGCTCTGTATATTTGCAGATAGATTGTAAGGCAGTCTTTCAGAACACAGGTTCCAGTAATTAAATGCAGGCTGTTACTAACAGGTCTAGTTTTATGCAAGTGATCATTGAGTTAGATAACACACAAGCTGTAAAAAACAATTATATCAACTGAAGACACGGCAGAAAATAGGGGGAGGTGGAACAAAATAGTTTCAACAGAGATCTAAGCAACAATTAACAGTACAAACTCTAAAACCAAAAAAATATATACTGAGCTCTGTATATTTGCAGATATATTGGAAAGCAGTCTCTCAGAACAGGGAGACAACAGTTTAACAGAGATTTAAGTAACAATTAACAGTACGAACTCTAAAACCAAAAATAATTAACTCAGCTCTGTATATTTGCAGATAGATTTGAAGGCAGTCTCTCAGAACACAGGTTCCAGCAATTAAATGCAGGCTGTTACTAACAGGTCAAATTTTATGTAGGTGATACTTGAGTTATATAGCACATACACTGTACAAAACAGTTATATCAACTGAAGACACGGCAGAAAATAGGGGGAGGTGGGACAAAACTGTTTCAACAGAGATCTAAGCAACAATTAACAGTACAAACTCTAAAACCAAAAAATATACTCAGCTCTGTATATTTGCAGATAGATTGGAAAGCAGTCTCTCAGAACAGGGAGACAACAGTTTCCACAGAGATCTAAGCAACAATTAACAGTACAAACTCTAAAACCAAAAAAATATACTCAGCTCTGTATATTTGCAGATAGATTGGAAGGCAGTCTCTCAGAACACAGGTTCCAGCAATTAAACGCCGGCTGTTACTAACAGGTCTAATTTTATGCAAGTGATGCTTGAGTTAGATAACACATAAGCTGTAAAAAACAATTATACCAACTGAAGACACGGCAAAAAATAGGGGGAGGTGGAACAAAATAGTTTAAACAGAGATCTAAGCAATTAACAGTACAAACTCTAAAACCAAAAAAATATACTCAGCTCTGTATATTTGCAGATAGATTGGAAATCAGTCTCTCAGAATAGGGAGACAACAGTTTCCACAAAGATCTAAGCATCACATAACAGTACAAACTCTAAAACCAAAAAAATATACTCAGCTCTGTATATTTGCAGATAGATTGGAAGGCAGTCTCTCAGAACACAGATTCCAGCAATTAAATGCAGGATGTTACTAACAGGTCTAATTTTATGCAAGTGATCCTTGAGTTAGATAACACACAAGCTGTAAAAACCAATTATACCAACTGAAGACATGGCAGAAAATAGGGGAGGTGGAACAAAATAGTTTCAACAGAGATCTAAGCATCAATTAACAGTACAAACTCTAAAACCAAAAAAATATACTCAGCTCTGTATATTTGCAGATAGATTGGAAAGCAGTCTCTCAGAACAAGGAGACAACAGTTTCCACAGAGATCTAAGCAACAATTAACAGTACAAACTCTAAAACCAAAAAAATATACTCAGCTCTGTATATTTGCAGATAGATTGGAAGGCAGTCTCTCAGAACACAGGTTCCAGCAATTAAACGCCGGCTGTTACTAACAGGTCTAATTTTATGCAAGTGATGCTTGAGTTAGATAACACACAAGCTGTAAAAAACAATTATATCAACTGAAGACATGGCAGAAAATAGGGGGAGGTGAAACAAAATAGTTTCAACAGAGATCTAAGCAACAATTAACAGTACAAACTCTAAAACCAAAAAAATATACTCAGCTCTGTATATTTGCAGATATATTTGAAAGCAGTCTCTCAGAATAGGGAGACAACAGTTTCAACAGAGATCTAAGCAACAATTAACAGTACAAACTCTAAAACCAAAAAAAATATACTCAGCTCTGTATATTTTCAGATAGATTGTAAAGCAGTCTCTCAGAACACAGGTTCCAGCAATTAAATGCAGGCTGTTACTAACAGGTCTAATTTTATGTAGGTGATGCTTGAGTTAGATAGCACACAAACTGTACAAAACAGTTATACCAACTGAAGACACAGCATAAAATAGGGGGAGGTGGGACAAAACTGTTTCAACAGAGATCTAAGCAACAATTAACAGTACAAACTCTAAAACCAAAAAAATATACTCAGCTCTGTATATTTTCAGATAGATTGGAAAGCAGTCTCTCAGAACAGGGAGACAACAGTTTCAACAGCGATCTAAGCAACAATTAAAAGTACAAACTCTAAAACCAAAAAAATATACTTAGCTCTGTATATTTGCAGATAGATTGGAAAGAAGTCTCTCAGAACAGGGAGACAACAGTTTCAACAGAGATCTAAGCAACAATTAACAGTACAAACTCTAAAGCCAAAAAATATATACTCAGCTCTGTATATTTGCAGATAGATTGGAAGGCAGTCCCACAGAACACAGGTTCCAGCAATTAAATGCAGGCTGTTACTTCTTCTTCTTCTTTCGGCTTTTCCCAGTTAGGGGTCACCACATGGGATCACCTGTCTGCTCAAGATTGGCAGAGGAGTTTTACGGTGTCTCCTTGCCAGCCTGGCGCCCAACCTTCCACAGAAGGCACACACACGTACGCACTCACACCTAGGGCCAATTTAGTGTACAATCCACCTACAGCATGTCTTTGGAAACATGTAAAGCATACCTTATTAAAACTAGTGGGAGGTTAGCATAATGGTAAAGGTGTTTACCTTGCAGACACAAGGACAGTTAGCCTAGTACTAATCTATGAACCTACTAGAAGAACCAAATATGAAAGATGATTTTGCTGCAAAAATTGGAATACTCCTAACTATGGCAACAAAGGAGCAACAGGAAATGCAATTATTTAAATGTGTTAACCTGAACAGAGAACTAAACTCAGTGGACCAATTTCAATCTTGGCCCTGAAGTACACAAAACGCAGTGCATAATACTATGTGGACAATGCAATGGCAGCAGTCTGGAAATATCTGCACCAAGCTTGATACAAATTCCTTTTGAAAGGTTCCGCAGGTAGTGATAATACATCCAGATTTCTGTGAGAAAAATAAAAGAACATGCTTGCTACATTTCCAATGGAGGTCGTTTGAGTTTGTACTTAGTCCCAGTGGGCATGGCCAGAGCCTTTAAAAAGAAGTTGCTGACCTACAGTTCAAAACAATAGTCACACCTCTAAAACTGTAAGTACTATTAAAAAACTATAAACCGTTCAGCGTAAGAGAACCTATACAATGGCTGCATGCAACCAATCTAGGTCTTAAACTTAACCACAGTAAATATGAATTAAGTAATGGTGGCAAATAGCTTATAATATCTCAGTAACCACTGAAGCAACACATACTGCCATGCAGCATTTTCTTCCTATAAATGTGAGCTTTCTTATAAGGCTAAGTAGTTTTGTCTGTCAGTTGATTGTGTAAAAATATGAAAATACATTAATTCTGTTTCCTACACTAGACAAAAGTGAAATATCAATACAGTTGTGTTTACTATTGCATAAGCTTTAAGATTAAATATTTGGATACTTTGTATCTGGCATGGTTTTGGAATTAATACAAATATGAGAAAACAATAACTGCCACCTAGAAGCACCAGTAGGATGAAACTTCAGAAAAGCTTGGAGACGTCACTTGACTGCACAGATCTTTGAGGGTTATTTGCACGAAAAAAGAAAAATATTCCTAAGTAAGCTTGTATAGCAGACTGCCTAGCAAAATGGTGATGCTCTAGGATACAGGTAAACATCTGGCTTTTCACACTGAGACAATGGTAACAAGTCTAATTTTATGCAATTGATCCCTGAGTTAGATAACAGACAAGCTGTAAAAAACAGTTATACCAACTGAAGACATGGCAGAAATTAAGGGGAAGTGAGACAAAACAGTTTCAACAGAGATCTAAGCAACAATTGACAGTACAAACTCTAACACCAAAAAATATATATATACTCAGCTCTGTATATTTGCAGATAGATTGGAAAGCAGTCTCTCAGGACAGGGAGACAAAAGTTTCAACAGAGATCTAAGCAACAATTAACAGTACAAACTCTAAAACCAAAACATATGTACTCAGCTCTTTATATTTGCAGATAGATTGTAAGGTAGTCTTTCAGAAACCAGGTTCCAGCAATTAAATGCAGGCTGTTACTAACAGGTCTAGCTTTATGCAAGTGATCCTTGAGTTAGATAACACACAAGCTATAAAAACCAATTATATCAACTGAAGACACGGCAGAAAATAGGGGGAGGTGGAACAAAATAGTTTCAACATAGATCTAAGCAACAATTAACAGTACAAACTCTAAAACCAAATAATATACTCAGCTCTGTATATTTGCAGATATATTGGAAAGCAGTCTCTCAGAACAGGGAGACAACAGTTTCAACAGAGATCTAAGCAACAATTAACAGTACAAACTCTAAAACCAAAAATAATAAACTCAGCTCTGTATATTTGCAGATAGATTGTAAGGCAGTCTCTCAGAACACAGGTCCCAGCAGTTAAATGCAGGCTGTTACTAACAGGTCTAATTTTATGTAGGTGATGCTTGAGTTAGATAGCACACAAACTGTACAAAACAGTTATACCAACTGAAGACATGGCAGAAAATAGGGGGAGGTGGGAAAAACTGTTTCAACAGAGATCTAAGCAACAATTAACAGTGCAAACTCTAAAACCAAAAAAATATACTCAGCTCTGTATATTTGCAGATAGATTGGGAAGCAGTCTCTCAGAACAGGGAGACAAAAGTTTCCACAGAGATCTAAGCAACAATTAACAGTACAAACTGTAAAACCAAAAAAATATACTCAGCTCTGTATATTTGCAGATAGATTGGAAGGCAGTCTCTCAGAACACAGGTTCCAGCAATTAAACGCCGGCTGTTACTAACAGGTCTAATTTTATGCAAGTGATCCTTGAGTTAGAAAACACACAAGGTGTAAAAACCAATTATACCAACTGAAGACACGACCGAAAATAGGGGGAGGTGGAACAAAATAGTTTAAACAGAGATCTAAGCAACAATTAACAGTACAAACTCTAAAACCAAAAAAATATACTTAGCTCTGTATATTTGCAGATAGATTGGATGGCAATCTCTCAGAACACAGGTTCCAGCAATTAAATGCAGGATGCTACTAACAGGTCTAATTTTATGCAAGTGATTCTTGAGTTAGATAACACACAAGCTGTAAAAAACAATTATACCAACTGAAGACATGGCAGAAAATAGGGGGAGGTGGAACAAAATAGTTTCAACAGAGATCTAAGCAACAATTAACAGTACAAACTCTAAAACCAAAAAAATATACTCAGCTCTGTATATTTGCAGATAGATTGGAATGCAGTCTCTCAGAACAGGGAGACAAAAGTTTCAACAGAGATCTAAGCAACAATTAACAGTACAAACTCTAAAACCATAAAATATATACTCAGCTCTGTATATTTGCAGACAGGTTGTAAGGCAGTCTTTCAGAACACAGGTTCCAGCAATTAAATGTAGGCTGTTACTAACAGGTCTAGCTTTATGCAAGTGATCTTTGAGTTAGATAACACACAAGCTGTAAAAACCAATTATATCAACTGAAGACACGGCAGAAATTAGAGGGAGGTGGGACAAAAATGTTTCCACAGAGATCTAAGCAACAATTAACAGTACAAACTCCAAAACCAAAAAAATATATACTCAGCTCTGTATATTTGCAGATAGATTGGAATGCAGTCTCTCAGAACACAGGTTCCAGCAATTTAAATGCAGGTTGTTACTAACAGGTCTAATTTTATGTAGGTGATGCTTGAGTTAGATAGCACACAAGCTGTACAAAACAGTTATAACAACTGAAGTCACGGCATAAAATAGGGGGAGCTGGGACAAAACAGTTTTAACAGAGATCTAAGGAAAAATTAACTATACAAACTCCAAAACCCAAATATATATACTCAGCTCTGTATATTTGCAGATAGATTGGAAAGCTGTCTCTCAGAACAGGGTGACAACCATTTCAACAGCGATCTAAGCAACAATTAAAAGTACAAACTCTAAAACCAAAAAAATATACTCAGCTCTGTATATTTGCAGATAGATTGGAAAGCAGTCTCTCAGAACAGAGAGACAACAGTTTCAACAGAGATCTAAGCAACAATTAACAGTACAAACTCTAAAGTAAAAAAATATATACTCAGCTCTGTATATTTGCAGATAGATTGTAAGGCAGTCCTCAGAACACAGGTTCCAGCAATTAAATGCAGGCTGTTACTTCATCTTCTTTCGGCTTTTCCCAGTTAGGGGTCACCACAGGGGATCACTTGTCTGCTCAAGACTGGCAGAGGAGTTTTACGGTGTCTTGTTGCCAGCCCGGCGCCCAACCTTCCACAGAAGGCAAACACACGTACGCACTCACGCCTAGGGCCAGTTTAGTGTGCAATCCACCTATAGCATGTCTTTGGAAACATGTAAAGCATACCTTATTAAAACTAGTGGGAGGTTAGCATAATGGTTAAGGTGTTTACCTTGCAGACTCAAGGACAGTTAGCCTAGTACTAATCTATGAACCTACTGGAAGAACCAAATATAAAAGATGATTTTGTTGCAAAAATGGGACATACTCCTAACTATGGCAACAAAGGAGCAACAAGAAATGCAATTATTTAAATGTGTTAACCTGAACAGACAACTAAACTCAGTGGACAAATTTCAATCTTGGCCCTTAAGTACACAAAACGCAGTGCAGAATACTATGTGGACAATGCAATGGCAGCAGTCTGGAAATATCTGCACCGAGCTTGATACAAATTCCTTTTGAAAGGTTCTGCAGGTAGTGATAACACATCCAGATTTCTGTGAGAAAAATAAGAGAACATGCTTGCTACATTTCCAGTGGAGGTCCTTTGAGTTTGTACTTGGTCCCATTGGGCATGGCCAGAGCCTTAAAAAAGAACTTGCTGCCCTACAGTTCAAAACAATAGTCACACCTCTAAAACTGTAAGTACTACTAAAAAACTATAAATCATTCAGCGTAAGAAAACCTATACAGTGGCTGCATGCAACCAATCTAGGTCTTAAACTTAGCCACAGTAAATATGAATTATGTAATGGTGGACAAATAGCTTACAATATCTCAGTAACCATTCAAGCAATACATACTGCCAAGCAGCATTTTCGTCCTATAAATTTGAGCGTTCTTATAAGGCTAAGCAGTTTTGTCTGTCAGTTGATTGTTTAAAAATACGAAAATATGTTCATACTGTTTCCTACACTAGATAAACGTGAAATATCAATACAGCTGTGTTTACTATTGTGTAAGCTTTAAGATGAAATATTTGGATACCTTATACCCAGCATGGTTTTGGAATTAATGCAAATATGAGAAAACAATAACTGCCACCTAGAAGCACCATTAGGATGCAACTTCAGAAAAGCTTGGAGACATCACTTGACTGCACAGATCTCTGTAGGATATTTGCACGAAAAAAGAAAAATGTTCCTAAGTAAGCTTGTATAGCAGACTGCCTAGCAGAATGGTGATTCTCTAGGATACAGGTAAACATCTGGCTTTTTACACTGAGACAATGGCAACAGGTCTAATTTTAAGCAAGTGATCCTTGAGTTAGATAACACACAAGCTGTAAAAACAGTTATACCAACTGAAGACACGGCAGAAAATAGGGGGAGGTGGAACAAAATAGTTTCAACAGAGATATAAGCAACAATTAACAGTACAAACTCAAAAACCAAAAATATATACTCAGCTCTGTATATTTGCAGATAGATTGGAAAGCAGTCTCTCAGAACAGGGAGACAACAGTTTCAACAGAGATCTAAGCAACAATTAACAGTACAAACTCTAAAATCAAAATAAATATACTCAGCTCTGCATATTTGCAGATAGAGTGGAAGGCAATCTCTCAGAACACAGGTTCCAGCAATTGGTGGTAGTTGTGAAGACATTTCATGTCAAAAAATTAAAGTAATGCAAAGTGAAATGTGGAAGAGCTAGCTTTAATCTTTCTAAATGAAATTAACTTAAAATGTTGAGAGTTACAAAAGTTAGAACAAAGGGCTATAAGTGGTTAGCTTCAAGGAGAATGGAGTAAGCAGCTCAATTGAACAGTGGAAGACAGTGAAGGTAGTTTGAGATGAGGAAGGCAGATGGGTAGCAGACAAGTAGCTGAGAGGAACATAGGCTTGATCTTATTTCCATGTGCCCCATGCAGACAGATCAGATGTTTTCCATGACTGGCTGAAGAATGTAAGAATTTTAAAGCATTAAAGAAAGACAACATAACCAGAGGAGTTGATTCCAATATGGTTTTAGACACCAAAAGGGCTAGGAAATTTGGAGCATTTGAATGTCAGAAACTAAATAAAAAAAACTGAGAGGATAAGACATTCGAGTCTTTTGGATGTATATCAAGAGTTAAGACTTGGAGGGTATGGCATACATTCTGAGAGTAAAACCAAATAAGCTAGGAGGTCAGATTGTTGCTTGCTGGGAAATCATTTGTGGAAATCACAGCTATGTACTATGGAGGAAAACTTTTTGGGCCAGGACATTAAGACCAGTTTGGAATTTGGAATCAAGATGTTTGTTGGGGAGAGATGGAATCCAGGGCATTGGAATAGGACAGATATAAAATGGACACAAGATAAGAATAGGGAGATGATCAAAATCAATAAAAACTGCAGGGACACAATGGAAATATCTGAATGGGATGACATGAAACTGTGTGGATGGGTAACAGTATGGCTAGAAGAGGGAGGATGAGAAAAGACAAGGTGCAGGAAGTGAAAGCTCTTTATGATGCACTTAAAAACTTGTAAAGTGTTGAACAAGAAGAGGTAGTAGCTCAGGATGTAAATAGGGTAGAATACCTGCCTATATGTGAAGGATTGAATAAATACAAGCAGTCAGAGATAAAAGCCAAGCTGGTGAGAAGAGGGGCAAGATAGTAGATAAGGGAAGAAATTTACATTAAGGTATTAATATGGAGAATTGAGGATTAGAGAAGGAAAACTTGGATCAGTTCAGTGGAAGATGAAAGCCAGAAGAAAGCCATATGAATGAGTGAATAAAGGCATGATTCTGATGTTATTACACTGAGATTTATAAATGGATAGAACCCCAAGTTGCCTTTGTTAACAAATGGAAAGGACATGTATTGGATGAAGAGTAGAAACATGTAATGTGCTGGGAAAGGGGAGGGGATTGAGGCCATTAGGCATCTGAGGGGTGATAAAGCAAGTGGTCCATATAGGTACTCCCTTGACTTCTGTAAAGGTGGTCTTTTAGGTGAGCAGCACAATGACGGATCTATTCAATGACACTAGAAAAAGAGAGATTAACCAAGTCTGTGGAAGAGGATACAACAATAGTATTGTGGAAAACATAGGAGACAGATGTCAGAAATTATTGTCCTATATTTCTATGCAGTGTGGATAATATCTGTGTTTTTTTTTTTCATCCTGAGCTTTTTGACAATCTCTCTTTTGATTGGAAAAAATCCTATCAAAATTAATAGAGGAATATCAAACTTTTCTTTTTTTTAAAGAAGATTGCCTATGGACCAAAGATAAACATTAAAAGTGTTAATAGTACAATAGTGTAGCATACTTGTCTTTGGTGCAGCAGACTGTGGGTTCTATTACCATACCAGGAAGATCAGTTGCTTACACTGCAGTGCAGAACTCCTGAGTGTGTTGTCCTTCAGATGAGATGTTAAACCAAGGAACAATCTGCTTGAGATGATGGTAGCTTAGCTGGTGCAAAAGATCCCACACCACCTATCGAAAAGAGAAGAGGTTCTTTATTCTAAAACATTTACAAAAAATATTTACATAATTACAAATTCCATTCACTTCCTTTACTACTATACATTTATAATTATATTTTTTTGTTATACAGAGTTTTCATCCTCATTAGACCCCACTCCTTTTTCCATAACCATCTGATCTTATTCAATATTCTTGCCAAAATCCATTTCCCATTAAACATCATTTCATTTATCCTTTCATTTCATATAGCTCATAATACATGAAACATTTTGCATGTATTCTTTTAATATATTCATTACTTTTCTAATAATATCCATATCTAATCATATCCACATGGGTTTATATTAGAAAAGCAAAGGTTTAGCTTGTCAAACACCTAAACATCGACAGCTAAACAGCAAAAGCTTAAAACCGCGAATGACCACTTACACAAATTTTTTCATAGGGAAAAAATTTGCTTGGCTGTTAACGGGAATTTGCCCTTTTCCCCAGTGTAGAGCAATCTTGGAGCTGGTATAGTTAGTTAGGGGGTGTGTGTGGGGGGGCAAAGCCCCCCAGTTAATTAAGGTTTGAAAGTTTCTGTCCCACGGCCAAGCAAATTTTTTTTCCCTATGAAAAAATTTGTGGAAGTGGCCATTTCCAGTTTTAAGCTTTTGTTATTTAACTGTCGATGTTTAGGTGTTCGACAAGTTAATCATTAGAGTATATAAAATAGACGGGTCTATGTTAAATGTTTGAACATCCAAAATGTCTTTATTAAAAATCTGATATCTTCTAATATAATTACATCTAAATCACATTTATTGCACAATTCCAAAAGTTGTAATACTCTCTCTCTGTTCATAATACTATTCACATTTACAGAAAGCACTTTAAAATTATTACTTTCCCTTTTCCTTAACTTTTTAGAAATTATAATTTTATTTTATTTTTCATCCATTTCCTTTCTTTTATATGTATCCTTTAAATTTTCTTTTTTCTCTCTTTTACCCTTTTACCTATAACATTCTTTTTTTCCCTTTTACTAGATCCCAGTTTGGATCTACTTCAAAACAGTGAATTACTATAACATTGAACCACAAACCACTGAGACCATAACATTGAAAATTCAGAACATCGAAAAGTTAGAACATTGAAATTACATAACAATGAACATTTAAATCATTAAGTCTTATATCACTGAAAGTGTTATATGGTTATGGTTTAAAGTGTTAATGTGGTATCACGTAATAAAGTTGTACATAGTAAAACATGGCAGATGGTATGTTTTGCGGTTTAAGAGAAGTTCTCACGTTGTATAGTAAAAGTTTATCAGATAACTGTTAAGCATTGTTGTTTGAGGGATGGATTTATTATTTTGAAAGAAGTCATGTTAGTGTTGTGGAAAGTGATAGGATAAGTGAGTAGGGGCATAAGTGTTTATTTTGGCTGTATGTACATGTCAGGAAAACAGAGGAGAC
Source organism: Protopterus annectens (assembly GCF_019279795.1). Lineage (NCBI taxonomy): Eukaryota > Metazoa > Chordata > Ceratodontiformes > Protopteridae > Protopterus > Protopterus annectens. Next base: position 183,480,286 of record NC_056749.1, read on the forward strand.
TGCAATACAGTGGGGAATGGGAAATTTACCTCGTCTCCACTGTAGTACAATCTTGGAGTTGATATAATTAATTTGCAGGCTTGCCTCCCAGCGGAAGCATTGAAACAAGTGTTTGTTCAGTTATGTTTGGGGGGTATTACTAATGTGTGCACTGTAACATTCAATGTTATGGGATGCGATGGTTTAAATTTTCAGTGTTATGTGGTTTAATTCTATGTTTTCATTGTTATGTATTTTTGACATTATGGTCTCAATGTTTTGTGGTTCAGTGTTATAGTAATTCAATGTTTTCAAGGAGACCCCCCAATTTATATCTTCCTCATCACTCATTTCATAACTTTCCTCTATTTCCTCATTTTTCCTTCTTTGCCTTTATCTAATTATCTAATTTATCTTCTACTTCAGTTTCTAATGCATTGTCATTTTTCATTTTCTTCATTTTTCTTATCAATTTCAGTTTTCCAATGCTTCGATAAATACCCTATTTTGTCAGATTTATATAATTTCAATTCACATTTTCTTGTGTCATGACCCAGTTCCCCACAAATATAAGATTTCCTTTTATCACAGTTATTTATCAAAAAAATGCTTTGGGTTGTCCCCAGTATTTTACCATACCCTTATTTCCTTCAATATTTATTACACTTAGAAAAGGACACAATTATATATATTTAGTGTTTAACATAATATTAAAATCCCATTCACCAAAACATAAACGCCTTTTCTCATAAACCTTTATGATGTCTAGCACTTCTTTATGTAAGTATTTTAAATGTCCTTGCAAAGTCTTACTGCTTCTGTTTGAAATTGCACATGAATCTTTATTTCCCTGTTAAATGTTTTAATTACATACAAGTTCCAAGCATTACAGTAGTTCTTTTCATATTCCCTAAGAAAATGTCCATTGCATAAAGTGTCAAAATGTCACATAATGTCTTTGTTAATAAGAATAAATGCTCTTACGTTTTCCATCCGAAGGAACTATTAAGTTGTCCCCAAACTTCATACCTGTCCAGTTCTTATTTTTTATTTTGAATCTTCGCCACATACATTTTTCTGTTACTGCCCTTGCATCATCTTTTCCCTTCCACATAGTCTCTTTTTACATTCCACTAGTGCCCTTCAAAATTGACTGTGCTACTGTTTGACTTTTTCCCATAATATCTCTCCAAGATACCTGTCCTTCATTCTCTGAACTGCTCTGCAACATCATCTCCTTGAATACATCATCCTGCAACCCTCCCAAATGGAGGGTTGTAATAACACAGGACTGACCTGCCAATTCCTCATTTTCAGTTTCAGAAAACAAGTTTTGCTGAAAAAGAAGTTCTTTATCCTCCACAGTCTCACTAACTGCTTAATGTTAAGAGTTTAAACATGAAACTGCACTCCCTGTGGAAGCACTCCTCACGTTGGAGGATGCTAACATCTATGCACTTACAGAGACATGGTCCAAGGCTGATGAAAGCACCCCGTTGTGCAAGGCAATAATACCTTTCACATGCTCAGACCTCAAAATGAGTGCGAGGGAACCAAAGGTGGAGGTATATTCATCTTCAGTTAAACCAAATACACTTCGAGACTGGTCACACAACATGACTCACTCAAACTACTCCATGCCCAATTAACAATTAGGGAAAATACCATACCATATCATTCCTAGCTATAGATCCCCCACCGTGAACCGGGATAAACACACCCTACCTTGATTTACTGGAATCCTTTGCCATACAGCCCAACACCTTAGTCATGGGATATTTCCATAGACTGGGGTCATACATGAGCAAAAACACACTTGTACAGAGGTTCCTGGACTTTAGCACAGAGACTGTGGAACAGATAGTCTGTGACCCCACTAGGGGCTCTAATATTCTGGACATAGTACTTATCAACATAGGGGATTGCTGTAATTCCCCATGTGTGATGCCCTTCTTGGTTAGGACAGACCACAAATCAATCTCGGAAGTAACTACTGGAACTGACATCCTCATAGGAACAAAAATTATAAAAAACTTCACCAAAACTAACTACAGTGTGCTAAGCGATGGTATTAAAAGCTTCATACCACCCACTATTGCAGACACCAATGATCACTATGCATAAGTGTACACAAATGCCCTGTACAAACACTTAAGTGACTGCATAAACTGCTGTACCTGACTGGATCAAAACCAGGTCTTCCCATAAAAACAAGCCACCATGGTGTACTTGAAGTATAAACAAATTATATAACAAGAGGAAGAAACTGTTGTCCAAAAGCAAGAGGGATATCACTCTGCAGAGGAAGAGTTCCCTCCTAAGCCTAAATAGGAAAATCAGAAATCTTGCAAAGTCTTATAAAGCAAATTATGAAACTAAAATTGCATCCCTAGCCAAGGATAATCATAAGGCATTATTTAACTATGCCTGAAGTCTATGTGCCGAACTGGTTGCAGATTAAATCACTCATACCACACAGGAAGATATCACCAACCTACTAACTGACAGATTGTCTAAACAGAGAATAAGTGCTTTTGGGAAGTTCCTTACCACAAGAAACTACCACATTGACAATACACCTCTAAGAGCTGACCTTGTTGTTTGGGATTTAGGAACTTGAGTGGACATAACTTTTGACCAACATGTGTCCATTATTGTAAGAAAGTCCTCCTATACTGCATAGCTTATAAACAAAGGGATTGCATGTAGATCTAGGGATGTCACTGTCTCCCCTTTACTTAGCCTTTATTACACTAGTCATTGAATACAATACACTCTTTGGCATGTAATTGTTCAGACACATGCAACAGCTGGAACACACAGAGATACCTTACTAAAAGAGTACAAGGCCTAAACAACCTATCCTACATGAACTGACTCAAAGACCTGTGACTATACTTGGTATCTTACATACTGTTAAGAGGTGACCTGTGTCTGGCATCAAGACATCCTCTGTCCCATTACTGATGGATTTACTGCACATCAGCAAGTCAAATGGCATCAGAAGTACTGTGTTTGGGGATCTAAAATACTTGTGCAATATCAACAGAATGGTTTGGAGGGACAGCTATATCTCTGAAGATACAGTTGCATAGGAATAGACTCCCCATCCACATAAAACCAAGTTCATCCTATCCATATTCAAGTGCAAATTGGATCTATGGATGAGAAAGAGAAAATGTATCCCAAGACTGCTCCCTGTACTACTAATGGACAGAGGCAGCTCCTAAATGCTTCATCCCAACTGACTCCTCTCAAATTACCAATGGTATGATCCCAGTAATTTTCGTTAGGGGTAATATGTAACTTTTGACAATGGAATGGGTAAGCCTAATGTCTAACCAAATGGGATGGTTAATTTGAGCACAGAAAGGGAAAGTGTCTAGGATTAAAATGGCCATCAAGGGCAGCTAGCCTAGTACTTACCTATGAACTTATACCTTGGAAGGTGCAATTGGAGATGGTAGGTGGATGGGAGGATGTGGTATGTAGGTAGGTAGGGCCTCAAAGTTTTGTTTACATATAAATAGTGGATTCATAAAAGTAATAGTATTAGTAGGAGGAACCCATAAGGGTGGTTTGTTTTTTACTAGGATTATTTTCAATGACCATTGAATGCTTGGTGCAGAGTCTAAGGGAAAGTTGGATGAGACAGAATAGTGGTAGGAAAATCAGTGGTATATATTTGTTTACAGATTTATTACATAGTGGTTGAGAATGTTCCAGTGCAACATTTATGGATTTTGGTGATGTTTAGTAATTTTGGTCCTGCATCAGGGCTTCATTACCACCCACAAAAGTCTGTACTGATTAGAATCCAAAATAAACAGATGGAGATGTGTCCCACACTGCCAGAAAATACACGGGGTGGTGAGGAGATGTGTGTTGGCTTAATGTATAAGCAGGTAGTTGAGATTAGAGG
>NC_056749.1:183489186-183649764 GCF_019279795.1 Protopterus annectens
CCTAGGGCTGATAGCCTAGTACCAACCTATGAACCTATGAATCTTTTATCTTCTATTCTCATTTCCAAACGTTTTATAATGTTACCTAGTCATTGTAGTTCAGATAATCAAAGTTTAAAAGGCTTCTCTACTGCCTGACATGTATAAACTGATTGAGGTTGTATCTGAGTGTGTAAAGCATGAATTTCATTTTTATTAATATTTCATTCAGGAGAACATAATTTGCACTGTTAATCCCCTAACAATGTACTGTGCTTAACTGTAAATTTTACAACATTTGCTGTAAATTATATTTTAGGAAAAAATGATAAAATAGCATTTTTTCTTTGTGTATCAGAGCATGTATTTATCTGCCTTGATACTTCCCCCTGTCTATTTGAAGTTTAGTATATATCGGCAGCAAATGTAAAGGGGCTTTTCTTCATTTCACTAATGCTTTAATCAGTGTTATAAAAATGTTTGCTATGTGCAGCTTTAATATAAAGCTTTCTTACTTGGTTTTATTACTGTTGTGGGACTTGTAGCCAGTCTTGCAGGTACATTGTATTAGGGGATACATTTCTATACCATCGTCACTTAAGTCCAATCCTTGTAAAGCTGAAAACCCCTTCTATGCTGCATGTTTAGTGGAATGGCAAAGTTGATGCTCTTCATGCTTAAGAATTGTGTAACTGTGACTTCTGGTAGTTGTGTTTAAAGACTGCTGGACATGAAATCCCATTTCTTCAGGGAGAGCCTTACAAGCCAGAGACCACTCACTGCTACTCATTGCAGCTGCTACTCAGCACCAAGACCGCTAGCCAACCCCAGGTCCCCAGTGGTGTGAGTGGACACTCCATCCAAGTATCAAGCTTGTGTCTAGTTAATTCATTGCCTCTTACATGTGTATGCACATCTGAATAGGAGAGTTCTTTGCAATTCTTTGAATAATCTTGTCAGTGTTTTCAATGGAGATTCTTATTGCAGTTAGGTACACATACATGTTGTAACCATGACAAATGGATGCCTTAGTATCTGGTATGTATCTGTGTCACATTAAAGCTTGGAGTCTGCCTGATGTATTTTAAGGGAAAGAAGTCTCTCTTCCGGCCATCCCCTCTGCAAATCATTGTATTGTCTTGTTCTAGTTATGCACATGCAACCAGAGTTCAGTACTTGCATTCAAATCTAGTACCTGGACTCTAACTGTCCATAATTTGAAACAAGTTAAAAATAAAACAGTAGTGTATATTATTGGTGCAGTTTTCTGAAATTATGCTGGGTGCAGCTTTCTGAGCAAATATTTTTCCTTAGACTCTTCAGTCATGTCTGATCTTTACTGTTGTGCACTCCGGTCCCATATGCAAATACATCTGGAGGGGATCTGTGGTGGCATGAACAGGCAGTTCTTCCTTTAGCTCTGCTGTTTACAAATACAGCTGGTCTCCTAGATGCCTTGTTACACCCTCTTACAGTATAAACAAAGCATTGTCGATGACTTGTATGACTGACCAGATGTCTTTCACTGAAATAAAAGTACTGAGTATGGAACTCCTGTGAAGGCTGAAGAGAAGATTCAAGTGGTCACAAAGCAATACTTCAACATACGCCATCCCAACATTCAAAAGGAGAAGGCTTTCAATAGAACTAGTAAATACTGGGCTTCTACAGTGACTGCATGTGCCCACTTGAAACTGCCTATGTAAATGTCTGGAGTGAATGCTTGCTAGTGTTATGAGTATGAGTAATTTAAGCAAGCAATAATGCCCAATAGGGTGGGTATTATGTGTGAAATAATGCCTGGCCTAGGGATGTCCTATGGTCCAATGCCACTGGAGGGCCACACCACCTAGGAAGGTCCATTATTTAACGATAACACCCACCCTGGAAGGCATTATTTTACTACATAATAGCTAAATTGTTTTATATTTTTTATTAGTATATACTTTATATTTTTGATGTAAATAGTTCGTCTGTTGCAAACTTGCTGTAGCAAATATAATTGCTATAGGAAGTATTTTACATATAAAGCAAAAGTTATGTAAGGATTTAATGTCCATGGAGAGAGAGACTGAGGCAGACATGCATAGGGACAGTGACATGCATACTGGCACACCCACAGAGGCACGCACACACACACACACACACACACACACACACACACACACACACACACACACACACACACACACACACACACACACACACACACATCCAGAAATTACAGCTTTTTTGACTAAGTACATAAGACATTTGTGATCGTATGAATGAAAAAATTCATACAATGCAAGACAATGGAATCCCCACACCCATGCCTCTCAACAGTCCTTAATTCTAACGTATGAAAATCTTTTGTTTCTGTTAAATCACCGGTCATTACAGTAAGGTCAATGAAGTTAGACATCCTGGTTTCAGAAGGTACAGAAAATACTTGTTAAGGTTATGTTTAAAATCTCCCCATGATTTTAGGTCTTTTTTCTCATATTTTTACCATTATCCAGAGTTCTTCATCAGAGAAGTTGAGAGGTCTGTATTGCACCACTCTCTCTCTCTGGCTTGCTTGATCACCGACTCTCACACCCTGACATAAATGTTGATATAGACACATGTTAACTTTTTTAATTTCTTAAAATGCTCCCTTTTTTCAGTCTGTGCTTCATGACGGTTTAGTATGCTGCCATGAAGGGGCAGAGATTATTTTACCAAGCTGATATCTGTCGAATGTTCATTCTTAAATAGGTATTGATGTATGACTCACCCATTATCTAAGGAAAATACTAAACTGCAACAGTCAAAATGCAGTTAGCAGGATTTGTGGGTTTATGTTCAGCTACCGAAAAGAAATATCTGGGAACCGCTAAATAGCAAATTTAAAACATTGAAATGTAACATTAACAAATGTGTATAGTTTTGAGAAATCATTCATCGAATGTCCATATCCATAGTTGGCCAACATGATGAGCACAACCAACCAAGGTGGGGGGGGGCTGTGCTCCACGCCACCCCCCCAATTACATATACCAACTCAGAGATCGCACTACAGTGGGGAAAAGGAAAAATTTAAAAGGTTTCCTTCACTTATCTTGTGCATCTTATTAATTCCTGGTTGTTGGCCAACAATGCCATTCGATGAACAATTTTTCAAAGTTATACACATTCAGTAATGTTATGTTTCAATGTTTTATGTTCGATATTTAGTGGTTCACAGATATTTATTTTTGGTAGCTGAACATAGACCTGGATTTGTTTGGTTCTACCCTGAAAAAAGTACTGATTGTGTGTATGTCATTGGCTTTATGCACATTAGAAAGACTGGCAACACCGGGGCACTTCTGCTCTTGAGTTTAGCTGGTGTCACATTGCCATAATGACTGTGTAGTCTTGTATATCAGGCATGCAATGCAGTGTAGTGCAATCCTTTGTAGTAGAATGGCATCTGCTGGGAGATGCACAAGTCAGCATATTTCTTTGTGCTGGTCCTAAGCCCAGATAAATGAGGAGAGCTACATCAGGAAGGGCATCCATTTAAAATATTTGCCAGATCAAAATATGTGGACAATACAGATTTCCATACCACATCGGCCGAGGCCTGGGTTAACAATGACTGCCTCCATTACTGTTAGCCAACAGGGAGTTGGTGGAAATTGGGCTACTGTTGGCCAAAGGAGATGAGGGGGAATGCATGCTTGGAGGCAGGAGGAGAGGAGGAATGTTTGGAGTTTGGAAGTGAGGGGTAGGAACTTTGAATGTTAGCAGTAGGGCTGGTAAAGGGAGAGAGCTAGTGGACATAAACTAGAGAAGGAAGGTTGACATATTGTGTGTGCAAGAGACCAGGTGGAAGGGGAGTAAGGCCAGGTGTATCAGACGTGGGTTCAAATTGTTCTGCCATGGTGTGGATGGGAAGAGAAATGGAGTAGGTGTTCTCCTGAACGAACAGTATGGCAAGAGTGTTGGATAGGGGGATGTTTATGAATTGGTGTGATGATTGTTTAGTGCATATGCTCTGCAAGTTGGGTGTGCAATGGATATGAGAGAGAAATTTTGGATTGAGTTGGATGAAGTGGTGGAGAGTGTACCCAAAATGGTGACAGAGTGGTGATTGGAACGGATTTTAATGGGCATGTTAGTGAAGGGAAGAGGGGAAGAGGAGGTGATGGGTGCATATGGTGTGGAGAGGAATGTAGGAAGTCAGATGGTAGTGGATTTTGCAAAATGCAGGGACATGACTTTGGTGAATATGTATTTAAGAAGAGGGAGGAGCATAGAGTGACATACAAGAGTGGAGGAAGATACAGGTGGATTATATCCTGTGCAGAAGGACCAGTCTGAAGGAGATTGGAGACTGCAAAGTGGTGAAAGGGGGAAGTGTAGTTAGGTAGCATAGGATGGTGGTCTGTAGGATGATGTTGGTGATCAAGAAGAGGAGGAGAGTGAGGGCAGTGCCAAGGATCAAATGGTGGAAGTTAAAAAAGGATAACTGTAAGGTGAAGTTCAAACAGGCACTGGGTGGTAGTGATGAGTTACTAGGTAGCTGGGAAGCCACATCAGATATGCTAAGGGAGACAGCTAGAAAGGTGCTTGGTGTGACATCTGAACAGAGGAAGGAGGGCAAGGAGACCTGGTAATGGAATGAGAATGTACGGGAGAGTTTACAGAGGAAGAGGTTGGTGAAGAAGTGGGATTGTCAGAGAGATGAAGTAGACAGGAACACAAGGAGATGAGGCATATGGTGATGAGAGTGGTGGTGAAGGCTAAGATTAAGGTGTTTGGAGAGTTGTATGAAAGGTTGGACACCTAAGTAGGGAGACGGTGCCAGTTGGCTAGACAGAGGGACTGAGCTGGGAAAGTTGTGCAGCAGGTAAAGGTGATAAAGGATAACGTGGGAAACATACTCACAAGCAAGGAGAGTGTGTTGAGCACATGGGAAAAGTACTTTGAGGGGCTGATGAATGAAGGGAACGAGAGAGAGAAGGTTGGAAATGCAACGGATTAGCAAGAAGGAAGTAAGGACAACTTGAAGAGGATGAAGAATGGAAAGGCTGTTAGTGCAGATGACATATCTGTGGAAGCATGGAGGGGTTTAGGAGAGATGGCAGTGGGGTTTTTAACCAGATTGTTTAATGGAATCTTTGAAAGTGAGAGGATGCCTGAGGAGTGGAGAAGTGCTTTGGTACCAATTTTTAGGAATAAGGGTGGTGTGCAGTTCTGTAGTAACTAAGGAGGGATAAAACTGATCAGCCACAGCATGAAGTTATGGGAAAGAGTAGTGGAAACTAGATTAGGAAGGGAGGTGATTATTACTGAGGAGCAGTATGGTTTCATGCCAGTAAACAGCACTACAGGTGCAATGTTTGCTCTGAGGGTGTTGATGGAGAAGTATAGAGAAGGTCAGAAGGAGTTGCATTGTGCCTTGTGGACTTGGAGAAAGCATATGACACAGTAGCTAGAGAGCAGATGTGGCACTGTATGAGGAAATTGGGAGTAGCAGAAAAGTATGTAAGAGTGGTACAGGATATGTACAAGGGTAGTGTGACAGTAGTGATGTAGGAGTGATGGATACATTCAAAGTGGAGGTGAGATTACATCAAGGATCAGCTCTGAGCCCTTTATTATTTGTAATGGTGATGTACAGATTGACAGACAAGATCAGACAGGAATCCCTGTGGTCTACGATCTTTATGGAAGACATGATTTATTGTGGGAGTAGGGAACAGGTTGAGGAAACTGGAGAGTTGGAGATATGCTATAGAGAGGACAGGAATGAAGGCTAGCAGGACTAAGAATACATGTGTTTGAATGAGAGGGAGGATAGAGGAATGGTGAGGATGCAGGGAGTAGAGTTGTCAAAGGTGGATGAGTTTAAATACTTGGGATCAACAGTACAAAGTAATGGTGAGTGTGGAGTGGTTGGAGAAGTATGTCAGGAGTGATTTGGGACAGACAGGTACCAGTAAAAGTGAAAGGAAGGGTCAATAAGATAGTGAGACCAGCTATGTTATATTGGTTGGAGAAGGTGGCACTGGTGACAAACAGGAGTCAGAGCTGGAAGTGGCAGAGTTAAAGATGTTAAGATTTGAATTGGGTGCAAAGAGGATGGAGAGGATTAGAAAGTAGTATATTAGAGGGCCAGCTCAGGTTGGATGGTTTGGAGACAAAACCAGAGTTGAGATTGTATTGGTTTGGACATGTGCTGAGCATGGATGTTTGGTATATTGGGAGAAGGATGCTAAAGATGGAGTTGCCAGGTAAGAGGAAAAAGGAAGGCCTAAGATAAAGTTTATGGATGTGGTGAGAGAAACATACAGATGGCTGGTGTGACAGAGCAAGATGCAGAGGACAGGAAGAAATAGAAACAGATGATCCGCTGTGGTGACCTCTAAAGGGAGTAGCTGAAAGAATAAAGATGATGCAGTGTAGTGCAATCCTTTGCAGTAGAATGGCATTCCTGACTGATTTTTGTTCTCGTGTCCTTTTGGATTTCCCTGACCATTTCTATTTATTTATGTTTTGTGAACTGATTTAGGGGAACTGACCTATGTCCTCTTATATATAAATCTGTTGCTTCAGAGGTATGTATTTTGTTGGAGTACAGAATTTGTCACCTGAATTTTGCACTTGTAGGCAGTAAATTGCAGTATACAAACAGAATTTTACATATCTATTTACAGCTGGAATGGGTAACTGAGTGCATTTCATAGGTGAGGTTATGACATAAGCTGAACCTTTTTACACAAGGCTGAGGTAGCCACCAGGCAGTGTGAACATTCTCTAGATGGTTGTCACTGTTGAAATGAAACACTGACCCCCATGTGCAAAAATGCAGAGAGTTGTGGATGGATAGAGTCATACCGTTAGATATATTAATATATATATGTATGAATTATAAATTATATATAAGATATATATATATATATATATATATATATATATATATATATATATATATATATATAAATTATAAATTAATATATATAATCTTAAATACATATATTTATAGCCATTTGGTTGCCTTAGTGTGTTCTTATAAAAATAAAACGACCAAAAATTACAGTTTTCTCAAAAAAGTGATGTTTTCTGTCTTTTTTAAATTATAGCATAATATTCAAATATAATATGCAACATTTTCTTATCTTTACTTGAGCAATTGCGCACACATTGTTGGCAGAAAGGGAGAGACTGACTGTAGGCGCGTTCATATTATATGATCGAGCGCTAGAAATAGCGAACGATCTATTATCAAACCCAAATGCACGAAACCACAAAATGTCGAAGGAACGGATCAGATCCAAAAAAAATGTACAGGCAACATAAAGTGGAGCTGTGCCCCCCACCTTAAATATACCAACTCCGAGATTGCACCACAGCGAAGAAAACAGCAAAGTCCGGAGAACTGGCCAGCAAATTTTTTCCCTGCGAAAAATTTTCTGGTCCGTTCCTTTGATATTCTGTAGTTTCATGCATTTGGTTTCGACAAATGAGCATTCACTATTTCTAGCATTTGATAATGTAATAGGAACCCACTGTAGGCAGCCACAGGATAGCAAGGGGTAAACCAAAAAGAAAATTAAATTGAACTTGAAAAAAATCAAAGAACATTACTGTAATAAAATAAGAAAAGAAACACTAACGTTGACAACATGCTGAAGCTGTGGAAGTAAGAAGACAGGCAGATGAGAACTGTATGCTTTCGAATGATGTAGGAGGTGAAAACTGTGAGATTAATATGACTGTTGTTGTTGTCTTTCGGCTTTTCCCGGTTAGGGGTTGCCACAGCGGAACTCCAGTCCGCTAATGATTGGCAGTAGATTTTCATGGTGCCGAATTCCCAGCTCGACACCCAACCTTCAACGAAGACACGCCCATGTTCACGCATGTCTTTTGGAACGCCACTCTATTATTCTTTTGTTGCAATTGAAGGAAGGACAATACTGAAATAAACTTGGGAGATTCATTAGATCAGAAAATAATATAATTGGAAATTCAGTTATTAAAATAACCAATGCTCACATTTCCAGAGGCTCTATTGAACATCAAATAGTGCTATGCCTGCTTGGAGCAAAAATACATAGTAGTGCCCAAGGATACTTTAATGTAAAGAAGTATAAAGCTGTTTTCATTATCTCGTCCTTAAGAACTCGTTGAATGTTACAAGTAACTTCCATTCTTCTTTGATAGTTAGCTTGAACATATGTTGCAATATATTTTTCACAAATCACATTTAAAAAGGAGAGCCAAGACATCTCGAATGAAAATATTTTTTGGGTAAATTCTCATGAAAAATAGCCCATTTCAAAAAAGTGTATTTAAATAGGATGGAGTCCACTTGTTATGACAAGGATGAGAACATTTGCAGCTGATATAGTACGATATTTAACCAACACAAGATTTTAGCCAGGTTAGAAATGCAATAGCTTATAACACATCAGAATTTGATAAATCTGTACTAGTTGTTAATACAATTAAGTCATTTTAAATGAGTTTGCAATGTTCACAGAATATTGCTCTTACTTTGTGAAGTATTTTTAAACAATTGTAAATAAATTCTGTCAGGGAATAAGTTTTTTCTGTAACAGACAAGTTACACAAAAACTCATTGAGTTCTTATGATGGTGATTAAATATTGTCGGGGAATAGACAAATCATACACAGTCAACCTAATGGAGAATGAATATTCTCAAACAGGGTTTTCATGTTCATATAAAACCCTACCAAACAAACAGGCCCCTGCTGTCGTGAAGCATGAATGGAAAAAAAAATGGCCATAATTTTTCTGTCGATAAATGTGGATTTGCTATATAGTGAGCATAAAATTAAAAGATAACGAAAGAAAAATGTACCAGTTAGTGTGCAAGACTACACGTGAAAGAGTGAGAGTTTGCACATCTCTTCTTTCATTTTCAACAGGCATTCCATCGGCATGCATTATCTAAACAATAAGAAGCATGAAACTCTTACATTCTGGCACTATTGACCGACTCGAATTCTCATTTCTTTTAACCAGTAAATCAAACTTTCTGTGAAGAACAGAACAAAAATATGCAGCAAAATCATTGGTTGTTAAGAGAAAGAAAGGGGTTGTATGATTTTTTTCATTCCTTTAATCACATTGAGACATACAAGGGAGTGTTGTCAGTCTAAAAAGTAGCCATAACTGATGGACGCAGTTGTATTTCTATATAGATGAAGGTGTACTTCTGAATGTTTGTGTGGACATTATTTTTACATCCAAAATAAGTTATGGAAGTACTTCCAATGGCAATTACATATGCTGCAGAAAGTTTGAAACATTAGTTGGAGAAACTTTTACAAGAAGAATTAAAAAAGCATGCAGTAATAAATTACAAAGCAATTTACAAACACAACTTTCATGATTATTGCCAAACATAAACTCTCTCACACTCCAAAATTTAGGAAAACATCATTTGGCACAGAAAAGCAACTTTATTAGAAACCCAGAACAATGTGTAAAAAACGAAATGAACTAGTGCCTCATGTTCATGACATGTTCAGATTCATATTTAGATCCTTTTGATATGTTATTACAGGAGGAGGCTTTATTTGTTTTCACTTAGGATACTTTGCAACTAAAGGGCCTTAATGAATTACTTATGAAATATTTAATATAACATCTTTGGAAGTATCTTGGAACCTCATGTCATAGAAGTTAGAATATGTATATTTTTGTATTCATCTGGGTTATTGTTATAATTATTGTTCTATGAACTCATTTGTTTCAACTGAATTATTTTTTACTTTTTCATTTAAATTCATATACATTCTGGTACATTCTATTCTATTTAGTAATGTTCTAATTGATGAACAGTTTAAGTGCTTTACTCTGTTTAAAACTTTTGAACCTTGAAGGAGTGCGCCAAGGCGCAAGTTTATTTTTGGTTGTTACACATTGTTCCTGGTTTCTAATAAAGTTACAAAGCAAATTAACAATTGACCTATTCTGTAGGTGCAAGAATGCCCTACAGAGCCAGTGTTATTAGTGAAATATTAATCTTCCAGGGGTGATACGGCCCTCTGGCTGTGGTGATCTCTTCCCTGATAATGCCCACTTTACTTTATTGCTTGTTTACTAGACCTGCAATTATCACATCTTTGATGACAATGTCAGCAATGTAGATTGTGTAACAGTGCATTTCATTCTAGTAGTTGTCTTTATACTCAGTAGTTAATCACCAAAGTGAAGTGCTGTTGACCTACAGGAATTCTGACATGAAGTGCATGAATGAAAACCCTAGTAGGTGGGAACTTAAATTTACTTCAAATAGACTAGGATAATATTGGTTCTGCAATGTTGGTAAAGAAGGCATTTACAATGTATCTAAACACGTTCTTTACTAATGTTATAGAAAGGAAGAAGGCATTTACAGTGTATGTTCAGGAACAGCAGTTGTAAACAAAGCTTCTAGGGAACAGAATTTAGTGGCTATTGTCTGTTACTAAGAATCAGGGGTGGCTCGTGCTATTGGGGTGCAAGACTGCAGCCCCCCAGCTGTAAAACAAAAAAGAAAAGAATAAAATAATAATAAAACAAAAAAGAAAAGAAAAGAAATAAAAATAAAGAAAAACACAGTGGCAAGGAAGCACTAAGAGATGAACAAAATATTTAATGGATTAAGCACTTTCGGCTGTCCTTTCACAATGACTTCTTCAAAATAACACATCAAAGTAAAAAGCACAATATAAAGCTTCTCCTTACAAGTAATTATGCATCCAATTAACCAATTAATCTAAGCCCTAACTACTAACATTTAAAGTTGCAAGTGCATTTTCCTGGCTAAGTAATTACTAAAGCATACAGAATTCATCTATAAAATATATTGCCATACTAAAAACATCCTAACATATGATTTTATGTTTCAAACAAGACCATTCATAAAATTCACTTAAAATGCCTATATTCCATGTAATACCAGTGGATGTATGAGTGCTGTTTAAAACTTTGCTATAGGTGGAATTCAGATTTTAGTTTCAAATAACTGGCCAGGGATACAACCTCATTTAGCCCAGGGGGATTTGTGGCATTCACCCTCAGTTGCCACATTAATTCTTTATATTCTAAGAATATATCACTAGGTCCCCCTCTTTCATTTGTTTTTACATGTTCCAAAACAAAGAATTTAAACTTGTGCATGGGAAATTTATTAAGGTGTTTCGCTAATGCCTTACTATTAGTGCCTTTACTTATGTCATATGTGTGTTGGTATATCCATGTTCTGAAGGTGTTTTTGGTTTTCCTAATATATAATACCTTTCACACACTTGGCAAAGTGCAATGTATACCACATTTTTGTAGCACAATTATATTTGTGCCCAGAGCAAACAGTCCCATATTGTGGTATAACTACCCTGTTGCCTTCTAGTATATGTTTACACTTTTTGGTGTAACTACTATTTTGGGATTCCGTCCCCTCCCTCTTTTGTTCCAACATATTCTTAATACTAGTAGTGTTCTTGTACACTGCAGTTGGCTTTTCTCCTATCTATCCCCCACCTGTTCATAATTTTTTTAACAAAAAACTATTTTTTTACAGAGTGTCTTTAATTTGTGGAAACTGGGGGGTAAACATCAAAATCATTGCTCTATTGAAGGTATTTTCTTTATTGTCCACATTGTGTCCTGCTCTGTTCCCATTGACTTCATCTGGTGGGTCAATCTTTATACTCAACCCCAACAATGGGAAAAAAATATCCTGCCATTCTCTTATGGGGCTACCTCTTGCAATATTGGTAGCACAAATTCCCTTGGCTACCCTCTCCTAACCAACATATCCAAAAGAACATCCCTTTGATATATGAATGTATCCATCTCACTCACCATCCTTGCCAGCCTAACCCCCTGTCCTTTAACCAGGGATCTTTTTTGATGTATGGGGTGGCTGCTTTCAAAATGCAATAATGTGTTCGACTATGTTTTCCTATATATTGTGAAGGTAAATTTCTTCAAATCTTGATTTTTCTTGATCTGTATATCTAGGCAATTTATTTATTTATTTACATTTGTTGACCGGGAGTGTCCGACTGGATGTAGGTCCATTTTCAGCGGAGGCCTGGGGAGAAAAGCTCCACAGTTAAAATAAACAGACAGTAGTTACATTGGATTACATAGCGATTAACAATTTAACATAGCAATTACTTACAACATATTTACAGATGAAGAACATAGTACATCAGTAGAAAACTAGAATCTTTATCTGTGAAGTACATAACAGACATTAACAAATGTTACAATAAGAAGTTCCTGCTGTATAATAAGTACTAGGCTTATGAGCATCTGAGCTTGCTATAATCAAGGTAGTTAGTGGAGTGGAAAGAAAGGTAGTGGTTGGATGGGGTGGGTGATATTAGAGTGGGAGTTGCAAGGGCATAGCCAGCATATTTTTAGGTGTGCTTTTAGTAAAGTTTTGAAGTGGGTGCATGATGGTATGGAGGTAATTGTGGGTGGGAGGGAGTTCCATAATTTGACTATGGTGCAAGAGAATAGTGCTTCACCAGCAGAGTTATTGGCTTTAGTGATCTACAAGTGATTTTTGTTGCTGGATCTTAGTGGTCTGGTGGTGCGATAGGGTTGGAGTAGATTCTGGAGGGATGGGACATTTAGTGGATGGTTTACTAGTTTGTGGGTGAGTGAGAGTTGATACCATTGAAGGAGGTGATGGAGTTCAAGCCAGCCCAGTTCAGCAAGTGAGAGACAGTGGTGACTATGGTAGGATGCCCCTGTGGCGAATTTGGCGATTTTGTTGTAGCAGGTCTCTAGCTTGTTTAGATCGTATTGCCTTAGGTTGGTATATATTGGAGAGGCATAAAGTAGGGGGGAGATAATTTGGGAATTTGCTACTGAAATCTTTGCTGCTTTGGTGAGAAGTTGCTTATTTCTGTATAAAGCTCCTAGTTTTTTTGGACTTTTTTATGGTCATGGATATGTGAATGTCAAATTTTAGTTTGATGTTCATCGTGTTTCACTGTTGCAGTCATCACTGTAGGGTTCTCCCCTGCCGGCAGGCAGTCCTCGGTCAGCCAGAATCCCAAAGTCTGGGTCCGGTGTCGGCTGCTCAGCCATGCTCCCTGACGTCAGAGTGCCAGGAGTACAAAGCTGGCAGTCGACGCCATGTTCTCCAGTCTTTCTTGCCGTGCGGTGAAAGCAGTTCACAAGTGCTGGTCGGCTGACTCCTGACAATTTTTTCTTACGTACTTCAGTCCGAAGACTTTCTTCTTCTACTCAAAGCTAAGTACCCCGTTGGGGAAACTTTTTTCTTGCTCCAGTCCGATGTCTCTAACTCAGCTATCTGCAAGGAAATTCCTGCAGGCTTTGGGTTACATGGCCTCCTGCATCCTCCTTGTACCATATGCAAGACTACATATGAGGAAAATACAGTGGTACCTAAAAGGTGTATGGTCCCAGCATTGCCACAGTCTAGACCCACAGATCACTGTCCTGCCTTGTCTACAAAAGGAATTCCTTTGGTGGACCAAGGCATGTATTCAAAACAAAGGGAAAGCCTTCAGTCTGTCTCCAGCCAGCCAGATACTAACCACAGACTCCTCAGATTACGCATGGGGAGCCCATTTGCAGGGAAAATGTCTGCAGGGCCTTTGGACAAAGGATCAGAAGCACCTGCATATCAATTTAAAGGAAATGTTAGCTGCTCAGAACACTCTATTGGCCTTCAGGAATCTGCTACAACCAGGACAACTACTGATACGGACAGACAACACCACAGTTATGTGGTACATAAACAAGCAAGGGGGTTCACACTCCTACCCCCTTTGCAGACTAGCCATGAATCTATGGAACACAGCTCTAGCTTGCTAAGTGGACCTACAAGCTCAGTATCTACCAGGGAAACAAAACATCCTGGCAGACAGTCTGAGCAGGAACCTGTCAGACCCACATGAGTGGATGCTGGACACCGAAATATTCAAGATGATTACAGCAGTCTGGGGATGCCCCCACATAGATCTTTTTGCATCTCACCTCAATCATCAACTACAGATTTTTTGCACAAGGACATTCCATGAACTAGCATGGAAAGTGGATGCACTATCATTCAGTTGGAGAAACCTCTCGGGATATGCCTTCTCGCCTCTACCTCTTCTTCAACGGGTGTTATTAAAGATCAAGCAGGACAAGCCCAAGATGATAATTTTACTGGCCCCAAATTGGCCTCGACAGTTTTGGTACCCAACACTGAAAAACCTTTCTCAGAAGCCCCCTTGGGTTTTACCTCAGACTCCGAACCTTCTGTCCCAACACCAGGGTCAGGTTCTGCACTCTCATGTCAAAACTCTCAGCCTGGCTGCCTGGCTAATCCAGGGTCTATGATTCATTCTCTCCTACCCAAGCAGGTTATGGATGTCATTTTAGAAGCCAGACGTCCTAGCACTAGAAAATCTTATGCAGGAAAATGGAAAAGATTTTGCACCTGGATGCAGGCTCAGGATTTGGATCCTCTTATTCCTAATATTCCTCTGATTTTACTTTACCTGACAGACCTATTACATAAGGGTCTCTCCTTCTCTTCCATAAAGATACATGCCTCTGCTATCTCTGCTCATTATAATACAGACCCTCCTATCTTTTCCCACCAGCTCATGAGACAGTTTCTCAGAGGAGCTAAAAATTTAAGGCCTCCTAGATCTCCACCCATTCCTGCCTGGGATCTCAACTATGTTTTGCAAAAACTCACCTTACCTACTTTTGAGCCTGCTGCCACATCTGACATCAAGTTTTTATCATGGAAGACAGCCATCCTGTTAGCTCTGACCTCTGCCAGGAGAGTTTCGAAGTTGCAAGCTCTCATGGCTGTGGAACCTTATATTATTTTTCACCAAGATAGGGTGTCTTTAAGAACTAATCCTACTTTCATGCCTAAGGTGGTTTCCAAAGTGGCTTTAAATCAAACTATTCACCTGCCAACTTTTTTCCCCAGTCCTCAAAATAGGGGTAAAGGATCTTGCATTCCTTGGATGTATACAGACAACTACGTTTTTACCTGGACAGAACCAAGGACATCAGGAAATCAGAGCAATTGTTTGTTTCTTATGCTTTAAGTTCCCAAGGCAAAGCCATTTCAAAACAGACCATTTCTAAATGGATCGCTCATGGAATCAGATTTTGTTATTCACACCATGGAAAGCAAATCCCAGGAAGTATTAGGACTCACTCTACCAGGGCTGCTGCCACTTCAGCTGCCTTCCTCAGGGGAGTTCGTACCAAAGACATTTTGGAAGCTGCAACTTGGAGTTCAGTGCATACTTTTTCTAAGCACTACAATCTACCTCTCTACTCTAAGTCTAGGGCAGGCTTTGCTACTGCAGTCTTGCAGGGCCTTTTAGCCACCCCCTCTACTTTATGACCACCTCCCTTTTCTTCTGCTTTGGGATTCAACCCTACAGTGATGACTGCAACAGTGAAACGCGATGAACATAGTACAGTTGTGTACACTTACCATAAATGTAGATGTTCTAGTGTCTTCACTGTTGCAGTCTGGGTTACCCTCCCTCCTGTCCCCTCTTATTTTTTCTTTTGTGTGGTTCCCTTCTTCACCCTTCTTCTGAGGTGTATTTGCAAAGGGTATGGGGTTACACTCATTTTGGAACACCTGACATCTGGGGCAAGAAAAACTGGAGAACATGGCGTCGACTGCCAGCTTTGTACTCCTGGCACTCTGACGTCAGGGAGCATGGCTGAGCAGCCGACGCCGGACCCAGACTTTGGGATTCTGGCTGACCGAGGACTGCCTGCCGGCAGGGGAGAACCCTACAGTGATGACTGCAACAGTGAAGACACTCAAAAATCTACATTTATGGTAAGTGTACACAACTGTACTTTGTCTATTTACACTCCTAGCAATTTGGTGTGTTCAGTTGGGTATATAGTGGTGCTGTCTTTTGCTGTGATGTTAATGTGAGAGTTGTTTTGAGTATGTCTGGTGGGTTGGAAGATGAGTAGTTTAGTTTTGTTAGGGTTGAGTATTAATTGGGCATCGGATAACCAAGTTTCAACAGAGGAAAAGGCTTCCTGTGTGACTTTTTGCAGTTTGGGGAGTGACTGGGCTGAGCAGATGATGGTTGAGTCATCTGCGTATTGTATGAGTGTGCCATGTTTGGTGGCAGAGGCTAGATTATTGGTGAAAACAGAGGAGTAGGGGTCCAAGGATGGATCCTTGGGGAACCCCTATGGAGACAGGTAGTTGGGGAGATATGTCATTCTGCCATACAATGGATTGTTGGCGGTCAGCCAGGTAACTCTGAAACCAGTTGGTGACTGATTGAGAGAAGGATAGGTTATTGAGGACAGATATAAGTTGTTTGTGTGGGACCATGTCAAATGCTTTAGATAGGTCTAGGAAAGTAGCAGAAGAGAGATAGCCATTGTTTTTATCATTACTATTCATTGTTACACTTAAATTGAGTTTCCTCATATACACCATGAAATCTAATAATGTCCTATCCACCCTTGCATTTTTTGTAGGTACAAAATTAAGACCTTTCTGGAACAGGTTGGCCCATTCCTCCATTACCTCTATGCTACTTACATTAAATATTTTGAAGGCATGGTGTGCATTTTCCACTATGGTGCAAGTGGTTGTGTTTATGCCTGTGGCACCATACTGTGTATCTACCAATTTCCAGCATCCCCCCCTCCCTCCTCACTGTTCCAAATGCCCTCTCCCATGACCAGGGGCTCCTGGAATATGGTCAGTGATTGTTGTTGAAGTTGTATTGCATGTTCCGGATTCTCTCCAATCTCCTGGGGGAGGGGGAGTCCCTAAAGGGGCACTTTCATAATTAACATTGTCATCCTGAAAAACATCAGTGTTGTCCCTTCCTTCTCCCTCATGTAAAGAACCATCATCAATAATTTCTGCTGCTTCAAGATTGTTGGCCAAATTAAACTAAGGCAGGGGGTAAGCCTGACCCTGTTCATATTGCCTTCTGTCTCTCTCAAGTTTTTTGTTTTTTTATCCTTAATGTTAACAATATTCTTGTCTACATTAACAAAAATAGCTTTGTATTCATTCACTTTCATTAGAAAACAGAGGTCTTGTTTTATCTGTTCATTCAACCTACTCACAGCATCTTTTAAAAAATAAAAATAAAAACAAAAGTAAAACAAACGCAAGTCCCGGAACATCGCGCATGTGCACTCACGGCATTTCCTGATATCCAGACTGTTGGTGAACTAGTCCTGAGCATGCACGCAGAATCCAGACTGTCTCACCAGCAGTCTGGATTAGGAAGACAGCATTCAGCAGGAAATATCCCAGAAGTCTATGCAGTTACAACTGCATAGACTGGAAGGGGATCGGACTGCAACTTCCGCAGGCTGGGTAGCACCCGGCTTGCTTTTGTGGGAAGGACTAGGATGAGCTTCACGGGAAGGGGAAGGATTTGCTCTCGTTGCGGCGGGCTTTTGGATGGATTCTACTCAGGAAGAAATAAAACTGACGACTTTGGGCTCAGGTAGAGTGTGTGTGTGTGTGTGTGTGTGTGTGTGTGTGTGTGTGTATGTGTGTGTGTGTGTGTGTGTGTGTGTGTGTGTGTGTGTGTGTGTGTGTGTGTGTGTGTGTGAACTCAGAATACATGGTGATGGGTAGAGAATACCGCAGGCTTGAACCCTGTACCTTGGACCCAGGTGGCAAGAGCCTGAATTCCCTACCCACCACCATTTGTAAAAAATTTGCAGATTTTTACCTCATATTTGTTCTGTTCCTCATAAAATCTGTGGTTCCTGTATGTTTGTTTCTTTACACACTCTGACAGTCAGTAGTGCAGTGTTGCCTGACAGCTACAGGTTCCCTGGTTTGATTCTTGGCTGGGGTGCCTTCTGTCTGGAGTCTGCATGACCTCCATGTGTTTGTGTGGGTTTCCTCCGGGTGCTCTGGTGTCCTCCCATCTTACAAAGACATGTTTCTGGAGTGCTTCTCCCTGGGCCTCTGCTGAAAATTGGCTTTTGTTCCAAGTCAGATTTTCCTGGTTAATAAATGTTAAATAAATAAAAATGGCAAGCATTTGAATTTCAGACTTTATATTCTTCAGAAAATACATGATAACACAAAACCTTTTATTCTAGCAATTTTCTAAGTTTATAAGATGGATATTTGAAATGTCTCCCTATTTTTGGGACTGTATTCCCCCATTATTGGCTTCATCCAGGTTTTGTGTGCTAAGTTTGAGAGCTATGATAAGAACTGAATTCATTGAATATGTTTGGGGGCTGTATTACCCCATTACTGGCTTTGTCCAGGTGTTTTTTTGCTAAGAGGTTGAGAGCTATGGTGAGAACTGAATTCACTGAATATGTTTGGGGGCTGTATTTCCCCATTATTGGCTTTGTTCATGTGTTTTGTGCTAAGAGGTTAACAGCTATGGTGAGAACTGAAGTCGCTAAATGGTAGCCATTTAAGTTTCAGTCATCTTCTCTTTCATAAAAGGGCTGATTTGGCATAGTGGTATGTTGCTCTGACTGTTTTGCACAGGGTCTGGGTTCAAGACTTGGCAGTGAAATGTATGGTGGTAACACAGCATTTTATTCTAGCAACTTTCCAACATTATACAAGCAATGTTTAAAATGTGTCCCTGGTTTTGGGGGATTTTGCCCCCCCCATAAATTTTGACTTTATCCAGATTTCTTGTGCTGCAAAGTTCAGAGATACAGCTCAGTAATGAGTAGATTTTACAAGGAACTGAGAGATGGAATGGAGCAAAAGTTTAGTGCTGCTTATGCTGAGTCTGCTTGCTTTAATAGCACAACAGGTCGTGTACTTGCTTTTGATGCAGAAGGCTGTGGGTTCTACTCCCACAGCATGCAAATGCATTGCTGATACTGTACTGTTGCAAAGGGGGTGGATGCTGCAATCCTTTTTGGCGAAGATATCTAGTAACTATGAAACTGTTATCAGTTTGCTATCCATTCCTTGTTGCAATATTACTAGCTCATCATTTTTTTAGTGTAACATAGGCAATTTATTCCTCAAGGCAACAGGCACTTTATTTGTAGATGAAACAATGAAATATAAAGTTGTTTGCTAGCAGCAACCTCTTCATTAGTTACAGATCTCTTTAATGTGGAATTATTTAGATGACTTTTACTTCTTCAGAGATTGTGCATATTTACTGATAGTGGTGGACTGTAGAAGTTTGAGTAGACTTTTATGATGGAAATGTTCTGAATTGGGCAGTTTTGTCATTATTGGTGCATGCATTTTGTTTCATTGTTTACTGGAAAAATGTTCAAAACAATAAATTTAAAACACCCTCTAAAACTGTATGGTATTGTACAAGGAATATAATTTAATACAATCAGGAAGGTGCATCAAATAGCATGTGTATGTTTCATGTGCAAGGGGCCTGTGATTTGAAAACAGCCAAAAGTTAATCTTTATCTGCCACTGGCAAAATGTATTTTCTTTGAATGTGGGTTCCAATGCTGTTTCAATGAATGTGAGTTTCAAAGGCAGAGAAGTTTTAATGCTAAGTCTATTTTCATTGTGAGACTGCATTGCTTTGTTTAGCAGATATCTGTTAGTGTTTGTGCTGTAAAATGCAAAATAAAACTTTCAAATGAAATTCAAATCATTGCAGAAGTAAAGCAGTAGGCACATTACAGTGTTTATGGTAAATTGGGCAAAATAACTAAGGAATGGGACACTGGAATGGCTGCGGGGGGGGGGGAGGGGTCCATTCGACCATGATTTTGTGAGGAGGGAAGGGCAGCAAACTGAAAGACAGCCCCAGCTGAACTATACCTCTCAACTCTCCAGATTTTTGCAGAATGAATAGATTTTTGCTTCTTATTTTTGGTTTGTTCCTCATAAAATTTCTGGTTTTCTGGCAAATCATTTAGGAATGAAGTCACTAAATAATGACAGACATTGAGTTTCAGACATCATAACTTTCAGAAAAATGCATGCTAAAGCAAGACCTGTTATTCTATCAACTGTCTAAGTTTATACAAGAGCAATTTTAGTACTGTTTGTATGTTCCCCCAATATATTTGGCCTTGTCCAGATTTCCTGCATTGAGAGGTACATGCAAATAAATTGCTTTATAGAATTAGGAATATCCAAACCTTTCAACTGTCCCCAATTTTGGCTCAAAATGTTGCTCTCCCTCTAATAATCCCTCCACAAAATGGCAATTTTGGAAGAAAACATGGAGGGTTTACAATTATAAATAACTGTAATGATCAGAGTTATAGATTACTTTTATTTCAGAAATGCATGTATATTCTCTTATTTTGTCAGCTCCTCAAGTTAACAGTACTAATATTAAAAAGGTGTCCCTTCTTTGACAGGTTCCCAGCAGTATTGTGTGGCAATTTTTATATTTTTGCATCACATTTTTGGTCTGTTTTTCATAAAATTGTGTTTTTCTGGCAAATTAGTGGCAAATCATTAAAGACTGAGGTTAGAAAATAATGGCAGACATTTGAGTTTCAGATTTCATACCCTTCAAAAAATTCATACTAATGCAAGACCTACTACTACTCTATTATCTTTCTAAGTTTATAAGAGCAATATTTAAAAAGTGTCCTTACTTTTGGGCCTTTGTCCCACTTCTATGTAATGCTTTGTCCAGATTTATTGCCCTGAGGTTGAGTGTCAGAGCCATCACCATTAGCCAGAGACATATCAAATTGTGACATACTTGTTGCACCCCATTCCCTCTGGATGTGTCTAAGCAAGGCAATGAGCAGTTATGCAGTGTAAGTGTACAGAGTATTCTCCCATCCAAGGTAGACACCAGTACAACAGTGGCTTTTCATCTGTCCTTGATTTTGTAGAATGTTCTGGTTTTCTGTCATATTTTTATACTTTTGATTTATGCTTCTTTTTATTCAGAAAATGCATGATGTCGCAGTGCCCTGTTGCTCTGTGTTTAAGTAGCAATTCTTTAGTGACCATCAGGTAAGCTTATCGGAGATTGTAAGATGCAAGTAAGCTTTAATAAGCATACTGTTAAAGAATTACCAACATTGAAAGCCTTTTTGTTGTTGCCATGCAGAGAATATTTACATAACTCGATAATGTATAAGCCTTAGGTATTGAAATTCATATGACAGTATTTGTAATAAAGGACAGGATGACAGTATTTTCAGAAGCTAATTACACTTGTTGGAGACTTGCAGTCATCTTTGCAGGCTTTACCCATAAACTAAACAAAATGCCAATCTATCATGTTACCTGTGCAGTAATCCTTTAAGCAATTTATCTTGAGCTTGTTGCTTGTTTGCTGTTCATTTTTTACTTTGATCATGTCTTCCCCATGAAACAAGTAGATACTTGTCAGGCAGCAGGTCTTTTTTGGATAAGAAACATTTTTACAAATTGGGATATTAGCTACTTTCAGCATGTTACTTGGTACTTTTATAAAGCTGAATATACATTATAATTAGAACTGCAGTGCAAGGAGAAGTGGTTTGAGTTGAGTGCTGCATGTTTTTTTTTTATACTTGATTTTGACTGGCATTCCAGTAATGTATTTAAAAAGTAATTTATTTTTTCATGCCTCACAACCTTTTTGTTTCCATCTAGATATTAAGTAAGCTGTCATGTAGCCAATGCATTGAAATATTTTTTTCTTCTACACTTCATTTTGTCTTGATTGGACTCTCGTAATGATGGTTTGGCAACCGGGGCAGCGTATTTGATTAAATTTCCAGTTGTTGTGGTTTTGAGCAAAGCCCCACCCCTTTCTAGTTGGCCACATCCGTTCCCCAATGGCCCCACCCATTCAGCTGTGTCCTGCAGCCCCCCTTTAATTTTAAGTCACCAGCTGCCACTGCTAAGAATAAAAGAAAAGGTCCCAAGTGGTGAAGGCAGCCCAATCCAAGCTAACCCAACCTGGGGGAGCTGTGATTCCCCACCCAGAGTAAACAGAACAAATGCTAAAGGGAGTAGCTCAAGAGCAGGTTGTGGTTCAGAAAGGAGAGCAAACCTTAGCTTCTATCTGGAAGTTCCAAAGTTTTCATATTAAATCTCTCCAAATTTTCAAAATAAGTTGCTTTGAGTCAGTATTCATGTAAAGAAACTTTATTTGGAATAGCTCCACTTGAGTAACCCACATGCGCGACCTCAACCTGATCTATGACATCAATAGGACTTGTTGGTAGGAGAGATTTGTATCCCAGAGACTCCCTCTTTTGTGGAATAGACTCCCTCTCCACATTAAGCAGAGTACCTCATTAACCCTTTTTAAGCACAGCCCTGGATAACTGAATGGGGAACAGAAAATAAACCCCTGGGATTCCAGCCATGTCCCTGCTGGACAGTGGCATAGGGTGCTGACTTGTTGGAACATGGGTTAAATTCTTGGCTAGGCTTGTAAGTGCCTCAGGGCCAATGGCCTAGTAACTTCCTATGATCAATAAATTAAGACAACTAGGTATTAATCTTAACTGGATAACATAGATAGCTTCATTGTTTATAAATTGGACATGACAAATATACAGCAAATGGGTAAATGAAATTCTAGGTTATGGTCAGGATATCCTGATTTATATTCTTCACCTTAGACAATAAGATAAGGAAGGAGGAGACTTCAGGGCAAGATACCATAATAAAACCTTCTTTATTAACGTTAAGCACTTTCGTCCTTCAGTAATATGGACTTCTGCAGAATAAATCAAACTAAAGACACACGTTTTTATGCATTAAGACCAGCTCCACAAATCAACACCTAAACATATAATCAAATTAATCAAGTAGAATTGAAGACACCAAAATCATTTAAAGCATCCATAGTCTTAAAAAAACTAAAGTACTCCCCATGTTAATCTGTAGATCAAAATATAAAGCAAAATATGAAAAAAAATTAAAAATACTAATTTTCCTTACTTCATACTACTAAAAGAATTTTTGTACATTTTTACACTTATAAAACTATATATATATATATATATATATATGTACATACACAGTGGATATAAAAAGTGTACACACCCTTGTTAAATGCCAGGTTTTTGTGATATAAAAAAAGTGATGAAAATAAATAATTTCAAAACCTTTTCCCACCTTTAATGTGACCTATAACCTGTACAATTCAAATGAAAAACAAATCTATTAGGGGAAAAATATAAAAAACGTACAATAAGCTGGTTGCGTAAGTGTGCACACCCTTAAACTAATACTTTCATGAAGCACCTTTGAATTTAATTTTAAAATGATTTACTGTGGTCTCATTTTTTTATATCACAAAAACCTGACATTTTAACATGGGTGTGTACACTTTTTATATCCACTGTGTATGTGTGTATGTATATATATATATACATATATATATATATATATATATATATATATATATATATATATATACACACACACACACACACACACAAATGTATATGGGCATATGGCAAAAAAAATTAATAATAAAAAAAATTCATATCTAATCTAAATCATCACAAGGACCTCTCCATTGTCCCAAATCAACCTGGTTGATAACCATAAACTTAAACTGATGTGAAGGGTATTCTTTTATATGTTTGTAAAGGGCATTCTTATTGTTTTTCTTAATATCATATAGGTGTTGGTAAATTTGTTTCCTTAAAGGTTAGTTTTCCCAATATAAAATGTGGATCAACATCCACACTGAGCTAGATACATCTTCGGTGTAAAAAACTTTATTATTCATTTTTGAAATATGCTGAATTTTCTCATCCTTAACATCTGTAGTTACCCACAGTTCCAAACTGTGTTGATACATTTCTTTCATCATGTATTTTTTTAACTTCATGTACTTTCTTATATAGTGAAAGAAAAAAAAGTTTTAACTCCTGCTCCTCCATATCCAAAGGGAGAGGAGATCACTTGGAAAACATCCACCATGTGTTGCCTGATAGCTCAACCCCCACCATGTTGTATAATTTTAACATCCTTTCTCTTGGAAAACAACCATGTATGATACTCTGAAATCATCCTTGCATTTGGACTCTGACCACAGTCATGCTAGAATAGTATTGGAAGTATTAGCAGCTCAGTATAATGTCAATTACTAGGCCATTACGGCACTCACCCATTGCCATAGGTCTTTGTGCACTGTTTGTCCTATTTACTTTGCAGTGGACAAAAGTGTATATGCATAATGTTTTGCAATTTTTGCTTTTGCGTAGTCAATATGCGAGTGCATTGTGGGACTACAGATTGTAAGCCATCCAAACTACATAGCTTTGCAATCCACAAGGCCATGCTGGATGGATATGCCATGTAGCATTGTCAGAAGGAGAGGTGGCAATACATTTATATATTTCAGTACTGACTTGTGCTCATGCAATGCTGACACTGTGTTTTTCATTTTGGAGGTAGAGTAATACTCACTCCATGTATTTGGAAATGTTGGTCATAAGGCAATAGTTATTTGTGGCAGACTTGGGACAGTGCAGTGCATTGCATTTCTGTAAATAATAGTGCCACCAGACTAACGTGCTGTTCATCTCAGATTTATGAGAAATGCCATCGACATTTTCAGTCATATTCTGTGATGGCTGATAACTCATGGGTGGTATCTGGTAATGACTATGACATCCTCACAATAAGGACACTGGTAATGTGGTGCCACAAATAACGGTGCACTTCAGAGTGCTGTTGTCCATAGCTGATTTGTATGTATTGTAGTTGTCTATATGTGTGGTTGGTTGTAGTCATGATATAGGCAATACACTGTTTGAATATACAATGAACTCCTGAATATGAGCCATGGATACTTGATGGCTCGAAAGTCCAGGTGGTGGGGTTTACATGTACATATATCTCGTTACAGCTGGGTGACACCTCCAGGTGTTTCTGCAGTTACATCCTGCTGATGTCTCTAGACTTCAAATATTGCTTGTTCATATTTATATTAATTCCAAAACCATTTTATATACAAAGTAGTAAAATATTTCATTTTAAAGCTTACACAATGACACACGCAACTGTATTGCTATTTGACATCTGTTTAGTGCAGGTAAAGAAAAATGTAATCGATCATATATTTATATTGTCGTAAATGTGTTCTTTTAAATATCTTGGTAAGCAAGTAGTACAGATGGAATTGATTAGCTTGATATGAAAGCTCCCTGCTGGGTGAATAAAATTCTACTGTAAGTATGTGTACAACTTGAGTAGTTGGTGGGATGCTGTAAGTTGTTTACAAACAATAGCTGCTGTGTTTAATGTGACTTATAAAATCCATTTCAAGACCTAGAACCTCAAGACTACCACCACTGTAAAATAGTTGTGCTGAATAGTTTAGCATTTACACTTCTTTAGTAACATCTGTGGTTATGGAGATTTGTTTGAAACTTGAGAACATAATTTGATTATATCAAAAAGTTTAGGCTCTGCACATTGGAAGTTACAGTGCAAACTTCCAGAGCACCTTGGGAATGATATAGAGCTATACATATATAGGTAATGTTGATGGTACACATTCTGGTGACTCCTGGATGAGAGATAGGTGCACATGTGCAAATGATTTCCAAAGCCATTATCAAAACTTGTGCTTGCAATGGTTATGTGAATACCAGTCCAATAAGGTGCAACATATTTGCTGTGTTCAGTATATGTGTTCACATGACATAATCAACCTAGTATGATGGTAATGGATGAACCAAGATGCATGTGGGGGTTAATTTGGTCCCAGTTACATATTAATAACACTATACTAGTCACTATGCACCTTTCAACAAACCAGTAAACAAGGCCATAGCATGCATGTAACGTAATAAGTTTAACTGGCTAGTTTCTGCAGGGAGATGAACAGAATTTGAATGGTGAGTTCACACAGTATCTGAAATGTTTGCTTCCTTTGTTTTTTTACTGCCAGAACAAAGGCCACTGCTGTTGTATGCATTAATTTATTAATCTACTGTGATGCAGTAAAGAGATGGCAACAACCAGTATGAAATCAGTGGTTAGGAAGAATTGACAGAGGTCAGATAGTGTACAGGTGCAGAGGTATGAAGTGTAACAGAGTTTCTGTGATGTTGAGGAGGGAGGCCACATGTGGCATTCTGATTCTCCATGTTGGCAGAAATCATGTGATAACATCCTCGTGGTACTCCTGTAAAAAAATGGACAGTGAAGAAAGCATCTTCCATTTGTGGCTATTCACTTGGCATGGTCTGATATGATTCACTGAAAGGCCTGGAGGCAGTGCCCTGTGCCAGTACTGTGAATTTAAACTATATTCCCTCAGCTCTTGGCTTCCTGCAGTAGAATAGTCAATACATGCCCCCTCTGCTCTTCAAGTGAAAAGCAAAAAAGAAATACAGCCAATCACATACCACCAAATACATCATGCTCCCCAGCTCCAAAAAAAAAAAAAAAAAAGCTGAAGTGAAGTGCATGCAAGCTACCCTGTTAATCATGCCCTATAATACTTTGCACCCAGAGCAATTACCCTCTTCACTCCACCCTTGCTACACTACTGCACAGAGGAGTGCTAGGATATGGTGGTTTCTGAGAAAGGTTTGTCAAGTGAATAACAGGTCCCTGATATCCATCATGGTGGATGTTGGTAGCAGTATAGTGTATCATCTGTACAGTAGAACAGCTAGGGTGGGGTGAGAGTGGCAGCTGCCCTGGGTGCAGAGTGTAGGGAGGGCACAATCAGCTGATCCAGATGTTTCTCTCTAATGCAATACTGACTTTTAAAAGGCTGTATTGCATTTGAGGTCAAACCTAAGCTCTGTAGTGTTCTGTGTTTTGTTTAAACTGTCGGAACTACTTGCTACATTGTAACAATCAATTCACTACAGTTTGAAAGAAAAAAAAAATTCATTTTTTTTAAACTAAAACCTGAGTGCTGTAGTGCTTGTTACAAAAGTCTCAACAGCATGTAGGAGAGAGAATACATTGATAGGGTCTTGAGGTGGTCTGTATAGCACATGTTGTTTATTTATTTGATATTTGTTAACCGGGTTAGTCCACCTGGGCTTGTAGCCCATTTTCAGCGCAGACATGAGGAGAAAAGCTCCAGTTACAAAAAAAGTTTACAGTAATAAACATTCACACTCCAAGATAGTAAAATTACAAATACAGCAGGTCAACAAAAATAGAATAAGAAACATACACATAATAATATACAAGTAGCATTGCACATAAACATAGCAAATAAACCCAACACAATTTGAGCTATCTATATTTAGAAATGGTATTTACAAGATAAATCCCTGTTAGTTTAATAAGTGAAAAAGGCTGAGACTAGTATGAATACACATATGATGGGAATGAAATACAAGAGTGTGGAGAAGTTAGGTAGGGTCCTGCCAAGGGGTTTGTCTTGGTGTTAAGTAGATAAAGTTTGAGGGGTTTTTTGAAGCGTAATGGGTAGGTAATGGAGTGTATGTGTATAGGAAGTTTGTTTCAAGCTTGGACCATGGGGCATTTATAGAGTAGTTTGCCCACATTTTTCTTTGGTTGGTAGATATCCAGGAGTTGCTGGCTTGAGGTATGGATGGTCCTAGAGGGGGAGTAGGTGGATACCAGGGAGGAGAGAGATGGGCAGGAAGATAGTTTGTATAGTATAGAGTGTATTATTTGAAATTGCGATAGGAGGAGTTGTTGGGGGAGTTCAAGCCATTGGATATCCTGCATTCGGATATGGAGTTCAGAGATATTCCTAGAGATGGAGATGAGTCGAGTGGTCGGCATATTGGACACACAAAATAAGAATAAGAAGAATCCAGGCTACCAATGAAGGCAAACTCTTTTATAAAACCACACAGATAAGCGCTTTCGTCTTGGAGCAAGACTTCTTCAGATAATACACAAGTGCTACACATTACTTATAAAGCCCTCTCAATTAAATGCAATAAAATTTTAAAGGCACATAACTCAAATACATAAAAAATAAATACTAAACATACATTCATACAACCTTGTAAATAAGGATTGTATTTCAGTTGTGTTTATAAGTAATGTGTAGCACTTGTGTATTATCTGAAGAAGTCTTGCCTTCATTAGTGGCCTGGATTATTCTTATTCTTATTTTGTGTGTCCAACTTCCATTTACAGTGTGGTTTGGTCGGCATATTGGATTAGGGAGGATTGTTTGCAAGATGTGTGTAGTTCATTAGTAAAAATATTAAACAGGAGGGGACCCAAGATGGAACCCTGTGGAACAATGGATGTGACCGGAATGGAGGGGAGAGCAGGATGAGAGCCACCTGATAGATTGTAGCCTACCAGAACGGCATCTAGAGAACCAGGCTAGGGAGGCAGGAGACAGGTTGGGATTAGATAGCTTAGATAGCAGTAATGGGTGAGACTGTGTCAAAAGCTTTGGAGAGGTCTAGGAAGAGACAGGATATGAGTTGGTTATTGTTGCAGGCCACAGCGATAGTATGAGTAAATGACTGGAGGGCAGTAACTGTACTATGACTTGGCTGAAAACCATGTTGAGTGGGAGTAAGGAGGTTTTGTTGGAGGAGATAGTTGAGAAGCTGTGAGTGAATGTATTTTTTGATTATTTTAGATAGAGGGGATAGGATGGTGATGGGTCTATAGTTAGTTTCCCCCTCTGTGCAGGAGCATGGTGAAGAAGGATTTCCAGATGAAAGGGACTGTTGCTTCTTGAATGAATCTGTTGATTAGTATGGATACAGGATAGGCTATAGATTCAGCAGCTAGTTTGAGGAAGGTAGGAGGGAGATTATTCATGGAGGGAGAGCAGGGTTTAAGCTTCAGAAGAAAGCTAATGTGTGAAGTGGGAGGAGAGGTTTGTATTGAGTGGGTTGGAGGAGGAGTTGTGCTGGAGGGTGTGAGTTTTTGAATTGTGTCAATGAAGTGTTTATTGAGGAGGGTAGCAGTTTCCAGAGGATAATTATTTGGGAAAGGGGAGGGGTTGGAAGGGCAGCTTGGACAAAGAATTGTGTTTAGAGTAGACCAAAACTTACAAGGGTTGGATTTGCTATTGATTTTGGGAGAGTTATAGTAGGATTTTTTTGTCCTTATTGATTTGTTTCTTGGCAGGATTCTGCAGTTCTCTGTAGTTTTGTAGTAGGGGTAGTCCTTTTGTTTTGACCCAGGCTTTCCAAGCACTGTCTGTTTTATGCATTCAAGATCTAATATCCTTAGAAATCCAGGGAGCATAATTAGATTTGATTCTAATTCTCCTGCAGGGGGCAAGGGAGTTCAGGGTGTCCAAGAAGATGTTATTAAATTTACTCACTGCATCATTGAGAGGGATCTGCCTGACTATGGACCAGTCAATGCTAGACAGTATGGAGATGAATTAGGAAATATTAAAGTTAGAAAGTTTATGACAGTCTCTGTAAAGGTGTGATTTGCGTAGTTGGATAGAGTGTCTTAGAATGGAGATAGGAAGATGGTCACTTAAGGAGTCCGGTACGGTAGACGGATTATGGTAGAGGTTGGGGGAGTTAGTGAGGATCCAGTCAATAGTGGAGCCAGAGGAAGATGTTTTATGCAGGCGGGTGGGGGATGTTATCAGCTGATGGAATCCCTTTAAGCTGATACTAAATTGTGGAGTCAGTTGTAAGATTGGACCAGCCAATGTTAACATCACCAAGGATGAGGGTTTTGTAGTGAATATTGTGAGAAAACCAGGATAGGATATTTTCCAGGGTTGGGATATTATTTCCAGGGGGGATATATATATATGGAAGCAATTGCAAATTTCTTGTGTGAGTTAAGATGACAGTTTAGGATGATTATTTCAGCTATATTCTTTTAGTGAGGAAAGTCTGTGGACATTCCAAATGTTGGATATACTTTGCTAGGTACATACCAAAGGGGACATTGTACTCAATGATATATCTGATGAATGCAGTGGAACAATGACTTCCTTGACCCTGGATGCCATACCTTTGTTTAGATGTTGCGCAACTTAGAATGATTTCCTCTACTGTACACACATGATAGTCAAAGGCCAGATTACTGTCTGTGTGTATTTAAGTCTCTGACTATTGGGTCAAGTCTAATGGGTGTGTTGTCAATATGATAGTTGCAAGGGGTGAATGGCTCTGACATCAGTTTTTGTTTGTCAACCCTTCCTGGAGAACATTTGTGTCTATGGAGGATTCAATCACAGCTCCTAATTTGTAATCTGCAAACTTAGTCAAACAGAGACCACTGACATTGGCCTTGACTTCAGAGAAGTAAATGCCAAAAAGCAGCGATCCCAGGACAGACCTCTGAAGGACTCCACTTGTGACTTGCCTGTTTGTAGAGGTGGACTCCCCAATTCTTACTTCCTGGGTCCTGTCTGTGAGCCAGTTGTCTATTCGCTGGGTGACATAATGATTTGTACCTAATGTCTTGAATTTGTCAACAATGCCTGAGTGTGGTATTGTCAAATGTTTTGGCCAGGTCAAGGTAGGCAGGGTGAACCATTTTGCCCTCATCCATTGCTTTGGTGACCTTCTCAAAGAAGTCCACTAGATGGAGTAGGCATGACCTGCCCTCGACAAAACCAAATTGGGTTGGGTCCAGTGTCTGGAGGTTTACTTTATTATTGATCATTTCCATGATAATTCTTTCCATGGCTTAGCATATCAGACTAGTGAGACTTAAAGGTCTGTAGTTTCCAGGTACTGTAAATGGCCTACCTTTGTGCAGAGGGATGACTGTTGATGTTCTTGATTCATGAAGCACAAAGCCTTTTTGGAATCTCCAGTAAAATAGCAATATCACAGGGCATGATAGGTCATATTTCATGCTATTTAGAAGTCATCCTGGGATATAGTCTAGGCCCATTGATGCAGTGTTCCTGGCTGGGCGAGAGCATTAAGAACCTGTTCTTAGTGATATCGGGGGGAGTTATATTTGATGGTATTTCCTGAGGGAATGTAGAGGGGGGGACAGAGGGTTAAATCTGGAGATGAATTTGTCAGCCAGTAGGTTTGTTACATCTTCTGGTTCAGTATAGGTAACTCCATTTACAATAAGATCTGCACAATTGTGCATTCTCTTTGTGTTTTCGGACATAGCTAAAGAATGGCTTGTGGTGGTTGTTGGCCTGGGAGGCCAACTTTACCTCAAAATTGGCTTTGGTAGACTTTATTTGTCCTCTGAGTTGTTTGTTTACTTTGATGACAGTGTTTTTATCCTGCTGGGTGCTGCACCTCCTCATTTTTGCCATTTTTTTTCTTCCTTCTGTTATACATCCTATTGATTTTGTGTTGCCACCTGGGTGGCTTGTTAGTTCTGTACTTCTTCCTGGTGGGTAAAGCTGTCTCTATGCAGCTATGAACATGCCTGTATAGGGTTTCTGTGAACAGTTCTGCATAGGTAGCAGTGTTCTCAGGGTTCATGGGGTCTTAACATTTTGCCGGGTTATCACTTAATAGCAGGAAGTTAGCCTCAGAGTAGTTCCTGAATATTCCAGGGTTAGCTGGAGGTCCAGGTCTTATTTTTACTTCAAAGGAAACCAATTTGTCATCTGACCTTACTAGGGAAGACATTATACTAGGGCATGTGCAGCACTCTCCCATATTAGTGAGGACCAGAACCCATATGGTTGTACGCCTAGTTGGTGTATTGACAATCTGGTCTAGGAAGTGTGTTTACAAAATGGAATCTCTGTGCCTATACATTTGGTGTCTTATAGGATTCCCACTTAATAGTGTGGTA
Source organism: Protopterus annectens (assembly GCF_019279795.1). NCBI lineage: Eukaryota > Metazoa > Chordata > Ceratodontiformes > Protopteridae > Protopterus > Protopterus annectens. Next base: position 183,520,761 of record NC_056749.1, read on the forward strand.
ATTAAAATTGTCCATGAGTATGTTATTGGGTTGGAAGGTGAGCGTTTCCAGTATGTTTAAATAAATGGCATGAATTTCCTGGGTCATAGATGGGGATCTATAGGTTGTAAGGAAGTGGCACTGGATTTTGCCTATGGTGATTTGAACATGAAGCTCAAGTGCATTGTCCTGTTCAACCAGACTTGAGTTATATTAATTTTTGATTTAAATGGAGACACCTCCACCTTTAGTCCCTGTCTGTGTAGTAGCTGTTCTAAATGTGGAAAAAGCATTATCGCTCATGGCTGGTGGGTTATTTGCGGCTTTAAACCATGAAAAAGGTAAATGCCTTTAAGCCGGAATTGAGCCAGCAACCTAAGGAGGACTTTGGAAATCATTACAGTTCTCTGCTCTACTTATTGAACTATCAAAGGGATCACTACAGTCCTCCAGTCTACCTTAGTAATGGGTGCTAACCCTAATGCTGCCCCTTCCCCCAACCCTAAACCTTAATGTCATTAAAGCCTTCCCATAACACTGCTACTACACAAGACAGACTCTCACATACATACACAAACACTTTATCTCCTAACCTAACCCTTAACCTAAAATACACAAACTTGCACACAATCATTCAACACCCATCCTTGACCCTAACTCGTGCACATACACACACACACACACACACACACACACACACACACACACACACACACACACACACACACACACACACACACACACACCCCACAACCCCACATAACTGTATCAACATTATTGACATATCCACTGTTCATAGGTTCATAGGAGGCTACTAGACTAATGGCCCAGGGCCCCTTACAAGACTAGCCAACTTGTACCTTTGTTTTCTTATAGACCAGAGAAATAGTCTATATTTGTACCATGTGTAATCAGCATTGATTGCCCCTGTCAAGGAGGGACACATGTGAAACCCTTGGGGTAAATTTGCAGTTTCCCAAGTTGCACTTAAATAGGGTCATAGACGAGCTCTGCCTAAAGTGGATTGGTAGTTTGTTCCAGAGGAGTGGCAACCTCTGGGAGACAAATCTGTATCTCCAGTGAGTTCTGTTTGTTGGAAGCTAGTCCTTTGGGTGAGCCTTGTCCCATTTGACTTGCGGATGGGTAGCAGTTCCATTAAGGTGGGGTCCGAGACTGGTCTGTAGGCCAGGCACAAGTCTTCTCTAAGCAGTCCTATATGATAAGAGTATCGTGACAGTGATTTCAGTATGTCCATGTAGGACATGTTCTGAAGATCTTGAATTTTCTTGGTGAGGAACCTCTGAGGTCTCTCCAGTTGCTGCAGGTTTCTGGTGAGGTATGTATAAAAGGGAGCATTTGTACTCTATTGGTCTGATGAGGGATGAGAACAGGGGCATTATAACCTTCTTCACTCTGGATGCTATGCCTTTCCTCACCACTGTAGATACATGCTGGTCAACGTTAAGGCCACTGTCAACCTTTGTACCCAAATCTGTCACCACTGAGTTTGAACTTAAGGTGGTCCTAATATTGTAGTTTGCAGGGACATCTCCTTTACCAAAAGGGATGATGATAAATTTTTTTTGCATTGAGTTTAAGACCGTGGCTTTGGCACTAATCATTTGTCTGAGTAAGCTCATCTTGTACTATGTTAACATAATTTGGGGATTCAATGATTGCCCCAGTTTGCAATTATCTATGAACTTTGACATGTTGACATTAAATCACACCCCTACACTTGTCGAACAAAAGTACTTTTGGTCAAATGCAGGGCAACCATAAATAAGTATGCGTGTATATGTGTTGGTGTGTGTGTGTGTGTGTGTGTGTGTGTGTGTGTGTGTGTGTGTGTGTGTGTGTGTGTGTGTGTGTGTGTGTGTGTGTGTCTAATATATATATATATATATATATATATATATATATAAAATATACACATACACATGTGTATTCCTCTCCAGGATCACCATACCTTAGAAGAAAGGGAATAATCTATATTCTGATAAATGGCTAATCAGAGTTAGTGTACATAAGTCAGAATTTTGGCCATTCAGTCTCCACATTTCAAGACCACATTCTGTGTCCTGGTATTTCATAATTACCATTAAATTGCTTTGTCTTCTCTGACTTCATTCAGTCACTTGTGATACTAGTAGATATTACCTCATCAGAGTAGCACCATCTCAAATGACGCTCACTCCACTGACAGAGTACCAGCTACTCTCTGTAATAATGTCTAAATCACACATGGCATAAGTCATGTGGAGCAGAATTATCAGATGCCATGGTGAAATTGTGTTACAGGCGATATGGAGGGCTTGTTCTCCCAATCAGAGCTAAACAGTTATTTTGTGTGTGTGTATATATATATATATATATATATATATATATATATGTATGTGTGTGTTGACCTCTCAACTTTGCACAATTTTATGAACCTCCACCATTACATGTGATTTTTTTTTAAGCTGTCTAGTGCACAGGCAACCACACCTAATGACCTACACAGGTCACACATCTTAGAACTCCCTTTTTCTGAAACAAAAATGAATCACCCTGTGTGATTAAAATTTTGCAATACAGTTTATTAAAGACTACAGATGTTGCACTTTCTCTTTGCTTATATTTTCCACCATTTTATCACGCTGTTTTCTTAAATGTTGTTCCACATTCCTACCGGAAGTAGGAAGAGTTGTGTGCCATTTGATATTCAAACTTTAGGCTAATTAGATTCCACATTTTAAGCTGAATGTTCCCATTTTTCATGGACTTTTGTTCCTGTTTTCAGTGCCTGCTGGTTGACCGATACACATGCAAGAGTCTGATCATGCTTGTAATATGGAAAGGCAGGGAATATAGCAATGATTATTAAGTTTAAAACTGCAGGAAGAACATGTCTAGTAACTTTGAAAGCACATCAGTAACCTTGAATAAGGCACATTCCTCTGTTATGTTAACATAAATGTGGCAAAACTGACCGCTTAGCTTGCCTGTCTTAAAAGGCCCAGGCTGCTTGCAGCCCCTTAGGATGTTGACATGTTGAAAGTTTTCTTTACATTTTCCCTGTCTTTGGCAATTGGAACGTCTCTCAGCCCAACAGAAATCCCTTTATCCTCTCTACCCAGGGGTCCAAATTGTCCCCCAGTTGATGAGATACTTCGTTAGGAAAGGGGAAGGGGAATAACTTGGGAATGTAACCTGCCCTCAGGCTGGGTAACTGGTCCTATTTCATCCATAGAACTCCTCTGGGGTTTTGAATAGCCTTAACTTATGGTGGCAGCCTTTATGAGTACCAAGGCCACTGAAGTGTATATTTTCACACAAGAATTCCTACTACAGTGCATAGTGATGGGGGGGGGGGGGTATTACACTGTAGTTGTGCTGCCCACTCTTTAACATCAAGCTGCCACTAGGTGTCAGTATTGCAACAAACAGCCCTTCCTTTCAGCATGAACGCACCAATATCAGCCCCTCACTGTCAGCCTCCCTGGTTGGTTCCACCTGCACCTAGGTTGCAGGCCTAGCCAGAGTTACCTGGTTAAATGTCAGGATTTTATTTCTGTGTCATTGATCTGGGAGTTCTTCATCTTTGACTGCTTAAGACTTAAGTCTTAACTGCCTTTAAAACACAGTGGCTTGGACTTGCTTCCATGATTGCAGAAATAAAATCCACAGTAATATGTAACAAGAGTACAGATTTTAAAAATTAGATGATACAGGTGACTTTGCAGAAAAGGCATCTCCCTTGAGACAAAAATAAAATTTTATAAATCATAATGTGGGAGATCACATTTAAAAGCATGACTTTCACTCACTGGTAGTGAAGCATCTACTGATTGTTTATATCACTAAGGTATTTATTTTTCTTGTGCCTATAGCACCTGCTTCCATCTGCCACCATTTTTACTTCTGTTACTTTGGGTATCTTTAACAGGTTACTCTGGGTCATTTGGTCTTAAACTGTGTGTGTGTTTTATTAGGTGCCATTTTTGATGAAGCTGTTAAATCGGTATCTGAAGAAATGTACAATGTCTTAAAGCATTCACGGTCACAGATTTTTCCAAAACTGGTTTTATCCCTTAGTATTTTACATTTGTGAGTATATTAGACTGTCTTTAATGTCATCTCTATTACCGATCTGGCACAAACATTTTGTCATTTGTGCACCTAAAGTCATCAGGGGTCTGACATTCACTCATTAATCCATTTCAAGATTGTAGGGGTATAAGAGTGCTAAAGGTTATTCCTTACTGGGCGCAAGGCAAAGAAATGAATACCTGCAAGGGTGCCAGGTCATTGCAATATGGAACACACACACATAAACTTACACTTAATTAAGAGCAGTTCAACTATGCCATGTCTTTGAGATGTGGAAAGAAACTGAAGTAGCTGACAAAACCTATTCATTCCAAGGAAGAAACCAGAGTACATAGAAGGCACCTAACCTGAGAAATGACTTGGTCAAGCAAACACTAGTGAGGCAGCATTGCTAAGCTATGAACCGCTGAGACAACCACGTTTTCAGCAGCCTTGGGAATTTCATAGCATTAATCTGTTGTGATTGACTGCATTATTTGTAAAGAGTTTTAGGCTGTATTCGCAGAAATATTCCTGATGTTTCATAGATGATTTTTTTATCGGTAGGACAAGCCATAGCTAGTTTTGCAAACACCACGAATGTGAATTTTAATTTAAGGTTTCTGAGAATATGGAAAACAATTATGATTGTGTATATTGCTTACATTATGACTTTTTGTGCTGACAGTTCTTCACAACTTCTGTTTTCTTTCAGGAGATTTCTGTAGTAATGTTAATTAGATAAGTTCAAGGAGACATTTAAATAACCTGCTTATGATTTTCAACTGCACTTACGATGAGCTTTAAAAATTTGTTTCATTTATTGTGGTATTTTGAAACATGGCGAGATTTACCAGGCATTCAGTGTTTTTCCCCTGGTGATGATGTTGGTAGATCTTCTGTGAGTCGTCAAAGAGAATTGAAGTCACGACTGGAAAATGTGCACCTTTATACTCTTAATGCACTGTTCATACTCGCAGCATGCAGCTCTATATAATGTCTCTGTTATAGTAATCTTCCAGTGGTATAATCCACTCAGCTGCAGCATCCAGATGAAAACAGATGTTTCATCATATATGGCCTGCCCTTAAGTACACTGACTATGGACAGGAGAATTCCAAAAATAATCAGTCTCATTTTGTATGTAGCTAACATAGTGCAACAAAAGGATTCACACAGAACTTGTTTATATTTCCATCATTGTCTGCATGTTCTTTACCTGGACATATTCCTCATGTTTTTGAACACCAGAGCCTCGCTGCATATCATTTATTTTTCCAGCTGCATGTTCAGCCCACACTGCCTTCCTTTCCTTACCGTTATTTTAGGATGCTTCTGTGCGTGACTGCTGAGAGTGGGATTATTGTATTAAATCAACATCACTTTCCACTCAAAAGACCCTAAGGTCCTATACACCAGCAGTAAAGGAATGGCAAATAAAATGTTTCAAAGGATTACGGGTCTCCCTTAAGGTCATTCTGAAACATTAGTGCTGTCCCAAAATCACATTAGAAATGTTATTTGTTGAACTGAGTTCACTATTGATTAATAAAAGACTAAGTTTTTCCAAAAGGTGTACTCAAATTGTTGCATAAAACAGTGATGACTAACACTTGGAAGCTAAAGCAAAGGGAATGAACATTAGCTGGAAACACTTCATTTTCCATTTTATTGCTAGCATAAAGCAAACATTAGTCATATTTTTGTGGCATTTAGTCTTTGTTGTAAACTGTTTAATGCTGTTTTTCTGATTCATGTGCAAAAGATATATGGATATTCTCAAGAAAATAACATTTTTTATTTTTGCAATTCCCTTGTTATACTGCTAACACATAAGTATCACTTAAAGTCTGCAAGACATCAAAGAGAACAGTATAAACAGCAATGTACACATTTGCACTCACCCCCATCAATTGCAGTATTTAAGTACTATTTGAAATTCCTTGCTAGATGTTCAGCAGTCGTACGATTTATATTCTTGTGATAGTCGTTCTACTCACAAATGGAAACTCTGTTGGTCAATGTTCATTTTCTTTGTTTAGATCTGACATGCTTTGTTCATTGGCTGCTGTTAGGCATTTCAAAATCCTGCAATATCCCTGAGAGCATGAGTATAAACTTCACCCCACATCTTCTAGTTAGTTTTTCATCCCTTCTCCAGCGGATCGACTCTGTCTGCCTTTTACAACTACTGTTGCAAAGTCCGCCACACTTGTCACTGTGGAACATAAAAACAATTCTAGTCGCATGATAACTGAGACAATAAGAGGGATAGCTTTATACACCGCAAAGTGTACACACTTGCAAGTTTTGCCACCCTTTATGAGTAGCTAATAGTGCCCATCCATTAATCAAGCAAGGCTCTATTCTCTGCATCTTCTGGAAGCTCATTTACCCTGCGTTTAGAGAGCCAGCATTAGAACAAATAGAACGGTATAATAGTAGCAGTTTACTGGTATAGTATTGTGCTAGTATTTTGAAATAGTGGGAGGAGAGCTTCTTTCTGAATGCAGGTAGCTTAAGCATGGTTTATCCAAAGATACTATACAGTTTTCTGGACACACAATATCTGAAACTTGCTACTTCAAGTTTTTTTGTGCATGTCCAGGATTAAGTGGTTGCATGAAGCCATTGCCTCCTCCCTCTAAATTACCTAAAACCTAAAAAAAAAAAATGTGACCCCAAATCTGCAATACATCAATATGCCAATGGTGTGTTTGTAGGGGCAACAGGTGATAGGGTAATGAGAGACTGTTCACCTGCTAGTAAAATTATTTTTATTTATTCACCCTATGCTGGCCATTTTGTCAACCCTTCCTTCTCCAAAACTCCGTTAATCCTTTCATTCCCCATCTTAGTTTGAGATAGCCCATTCACTCTCTCTCCATGGCAAGATCTATGTAGTTTATTTATTCTGTACCTGGAGCGAGCATCTTTTGGCCCATTCATTACCCTCAGATGGAAGAGCTGTATGACTGGAGTTAGGCTTCTCCCTAACCCCTCTCTGCAGTGGCTTATGACTTTTGCAGTTTAATGCTCTCCACAGGCGATGTATATGTGCTTCACATATATATATATATATATAAATATATATATATATATATATATATATATATATATATATATATATATATATATATATATATATATCTATGGGCATCCCCCCAGCTAATATACAGTGCAGTTATCACAACCACCTACAGTACTGGTAGGGTCAGCATTGCACTTGGAAGAGGTCCTTCTAGGGAGGGAATCTGTCGTCGGCTGCTCACTCCCCTCTCCCTCGGAGTTCCTCCAGTTCCTCCATCACTCAAGTCACTATCCAAATGCAAGTCATCTGGGTCATAAATAGTGGCCTTATCTTTGTAGTTTGTATATGTTCAAAATTAGCCATTTTCAGACGCCCCAGGTTTTGTAGGAATGCATAGACTGACATGACTGTTGTGAATGATTTGGCCAAATATATGCAATTACTTTGTTGCTTACCTGTAGTATTCTTATTTTTTAAGGAAACATTTAGTTAAAAGCTAGTATAACAGTAAAATATATCCATCCAGTAACTAGGATGAAAAACTGCATGCAGAATCATTACAAGACATGCTATTCCAACTTTCTGTGACACTCATTACAACCAACCCCAACCTATAACCTTCAGAAGCTATGCAATAGCAAGGCTCTAATACCCCAAATCCCTTCAAACAAACTAAATGGTTCTGAGCTCATCTTCTCTGTATTTGTTCCCAAGCTATAGCTGTGTCATCTCACTTCACTGAAATAATAAACTGCTGTAAAATCTGTCAAAAATCAGTTTCTACAGAAACAAAACAAATGCAAGTACCTGTATACAGGCTATATTACATAAACTAACCCAGTGCGCGCTCTCCATGCTATTCCTCACCTGCACCTTAACAAGTCTGCTATAATATACGATTGTCTTATGCAGGTACATGCATAATATAATTATTCTATGGTAATTTACAAGTGCCTATGCATTATTCTCTGTTTGATCCTCTGTAAAGTCTTGCACATTGTTACTACTTTCTAGATTTTTGTTTACACTCTGTTGTGCCTGTTTTGCATTTAACCTGGGCTGAACCTGTAGTTGGTCATGCTATGATCAATTCTCTGTCCTGGTAACTAAAATGTAAATTTATTAAAAAAAACACTTTCATGTATACTACTTGGATCCCCATTTAACCTCTTAGTTGAGAAAATAATTAATATGCTCTCTTATAAAGTGTGGCAGAAGGTAGGCATTCGAATAGTCAGGACCTACCTTAGCGAGGCATGTAATATGGAGACTGAATTGCTGAAAAAAATGGACTTGCATAGATCTAGCATGAGAGTGACATTTCTTGGAATATTTCCCTTTTCTTTGAGGTACGGTGGTTTAGGATTTGGCATGTATAAGTTTGAGGGATGTGGTGAGCTTGTCATGGTAGAACACTATCTAGTTCCCTAGAACATTGTCCCCACTCTAATTAAATCCCTCTAAAGTTAAAATCCTCCATTAACTGTAACCTTAAATTTGTTCTGAAAAAGTACACCAGGGTAACTTTTTTGTTCTGTATCTGTATAAGTACTACTACTATTGGTGTCTTGAGAGTCTCCTCTCCTTCTACCAGATCCTCCATTAGCAGTGCTAGTTCATTCACCTTTGTTCGAATCACCTTTTGCCACATTCTGTTGGTTACCCCTTTGCCTACTGTCATCAGTGGCAACAATAAAGCCTTCTCATCTTAGTAAGATATCTGTGTATATTATTAACAAATAGTGCACGTGTTCACACAATTCAACTGCTCTTACGTACTATTACTAACACCTCCTGCAACTTCTCCTCGAAACTTCTTAGGGCTTGAAATTCCATAAAGACACATGTCAAGGTGGTTCTTTCATCCAAATGACATCCACAATTAAATGATTTTACCATGAATATGTTTATTGAATGCTGGCCAGAGTGAAGCAACTATTTGTAACCATTTCTATGCAAACAGATTACATTTTCTACAGACACTAGCATATCTAGGCAACTGACATAAGGTACTCAACTTACTGGTATCCATAGCCTCATCTCAGGGAGTGTAGTAATTAATAATGACACTAATTAATGGAAAATTTATAAGGCAAACACATTGAAGCACAAGTTACTACACATACACACACACACACACACACACACACACACACACACACACACACACACACACACACATGCAAGTGCACAAGCTAACATGCACAGTTGAACCAAAAACCATTTAACAGCTGCACACCTGGACAAAGCAAATACACATTCAAACCATTTTTACACAGCTGGCAAGTCGCCACCACCCACTCATACCTCTCAACTTTAGTGCAAGAAATCCGGACAAAGCCACAAATAATGGGGGGCAATTGCCCCAAAATAGGGACACTTTTTAAATATTGCCCTTACAAACTTGATAGAATAGCAGGTTTTGCATTAGCATGAATTTTCTAAAGGATATTAAGTCTGAAAATCAAATGACTGCCATTATTTTCTAACTTCAGTCCTCAGTGATTTGCTAGGGATTTGGTAGAAAACTACATTTTTATAAGAAAAGGACTAAAAATATGAGTCAAAAATATGGACATTCTGAGAAAATCTGGATAGTTGAGTAGCTATGCTCAGAGTTTATATAACCAGCTCAAGATATAGCTTACCTTGAATAAATGCTACTCATATCTCTGAATAATATACATCCATGATTACTCACTTACATGAGTGCACACACAACTACAAGCCAAAGCACCTTCTCAATCGCACTTAAAACACACACTCACCTCAGCTTTCAAACATTGCACTACATATGCCCGTGTGAGCACTGGCAAACACAACGAACCCTTTCGATAATCAGAAAATGCTCACATACATGCAGCTCAGATCTCAAGCCCTGTACCAAAAACACATGATCAAATTCCTGAAAGATGCACTGTATAAGACTATGCCAATGTCTGCTTGGGAAGGACTTCATTTACCTGCCAGCATCCATGATTGTGCATTCAAGGCCCAGTGTATTAATCCTGTCAGACCTTTTGCAGTATATTTCAACTTTTCTTGCTCCCACAACAGACATTTTCTTTCCCCTCCATTTGCTTTCAATATACCACTTTTTTTTTCATTTTTCCTCTAGGTACATAGACCCCCTATCCACTGTGTTACTCCACTCTATCACTAGTTGGCAACATCGGCATATCCCTAGTCTCTTAATTTCTTACTCCACAGTCAGTGTTGAATAGTAATGACCGACTACTTACTGCTAAACAGAGTCCTACATACACCACTAGCATGCGTCCAAATGTGGCCCATCCTCAAACTCCCTAAGAGTCCTGTGACGAGTAAGGTCTTCGCCTCACAGACACAAGGTACTGGGTTTGATTTGAACTTTAAGCACTGATGTTGAATCCCTGCTGGTGAGGTGTGTCTGTGACTTGCTTAAACTGATAGTTGCTTTCTGTTTCACCTTTTCCATTTTGTTTTTTGTTTTGAGAAATCTGCTTGGCCTGGAGTTTTGATTCTGTGTGGTAGATAGATACTTAAATTCCCCTGGTTACACATTTCACTTGTTTATTTTTCATTGGTTAATTTGTTTTTTGAGGGATATCTAAATACACAGAGTGCATCTGTGGTTTTGTCCTTTCTGTTAAGATGCAAGGCCTGGAAAAACTATAAACAATGTTGGTGAATCCCTGCTGGTTATTTGGTGATTTTTAAACTGCCCACCCTTACTGTAAGTCCAGCTTTATAAGCTCCTTCCTGCTGTTGATATCTTGAATTCTTTAGTTGCTTTTCCTTGTGTTAATCTTGAAAAAAATGCATTTTAGCTCTCATTATCTGTTCTGCTGATTTACTTTTTTTGAATTCATTATCTAGCTGGCTGTTGGATAAAGTAATGTATTTTTGCACTCTTTTCTGCGTTGAGATGACAGAGGATTTTTCATCTAGTGGCAGAGCATGGTAGCCTTGTCTGTATAGGTTGAGGAAGCAGATTAGAGATTCCTGCATATAGCTGTTTTATTGGCCAGAGGGCTTATTAATCACTTGACATTGTTTTACTGCCTTCATAAATTATGCACATTTGAGTGGCTGTTTCATTTCTACAAAAGTAAGTACTTTTATTGAACAATCACACTTGTATAAGCTGTTTAACGTACACTGTTATCTTGAATTACTTATTGCCTTTCCTTACGTTTGTTTGCTTGTGGTAGCATTTCACTTCAGTCACTTTTACATTAGGAGGACTGGGATTAGTCATCTAGTGGGAGTGGGTATTTGGCCTATTGAGTTGGGAAGCACAAAAAAAGGGCTCTAAGTGTAGTGATTATTGGCTGGAGGGCTCAGCAGTCTGTTTCTTGTATTTCCAGTGCTGGTATAGATTTCGCACATTTGTTTGGAGCTGCTCATCGTGCCAGTGCCCTGTACAGACGCATCGATCTCGAAGCATATTTTTCCTTTAGAACTGACTGTAAAATGTTACCCTGTAAAGCAGTAAATATATAGCAAATACCTTGAACACTTGTTGTGTCTTTCAGCTTTTCTCGGTTAGGGGTCGCCACAGCGGAACTCCGGTCCACTAATGATTGGCAGTAGATTTTTACGTGCCGAGTTGCCGGCCCTGACGCACAACCTTCAATGAAGGTACGCCCATTCACGCATGTCTCTACAGAGAAGATGCTCTAGCTGAGAATCGAACAGGACAACGTCTTAACTGTCAGGCGACAATGCTACTGCAGCACCACCACCTGACAAGCTTAAATTAGGTGGTTGTGCATTGAGTGGCAATGATGTTAAATGTATTTTATAGCCTAGGGTGCCTCTAACCACCTCCCAAAAACAACACCCATAATAGACTTCTGTTAACTTCCATATGCCATGCCATTGTAGCTCACCCATTAGGGGAACAGACAACATGCCTATACAATCTCTTAATTTCTCTGCAGCCAGGCTGGTGGATATGAGTATCTTCAGACAATGTAGCAATTGTCTCATGTTTACTAACCACTTAATTCTGCAAGTGTTGTGCATGCACAAAGCCACTGGAGGATAAACTCTCACATAAAAGCACACAGGCTGTCAAAACGACACACAGTACTCCTTACACATAGCACACAACACACACACACACACACACACACACACACACACACACACACACACACACACACACACACACACACACACACACACACACACACACATACACACACACACACGCACACACACCCCAACTTATGCTGAGGTACTTAAATGCAAACTTCCTAAACAGAAAAGACTTCCCATAATACCCATCAGCAAAATTATCCACAGCAAACCCAAAACCCTTAAAACACTTCAAAGCAACACATAACATACATACAGGCTTTGTCAGTGGAGCCCCAAATAAAAAGCCCATAGGGCAAGCAAACATACTGCCCAGGACTCTAGTCATAGGGGACTCCATTGTAAGACATGTTCATGCCCCTCTAACCAGGCTGAACAAGAAGATAATGGTTATTTGGTTATCAGGAACTGGGATCCATCAAATTATGCTTGCACTCAAGTCAGTGCACAACAAGTACCATTATGTTTCTATCATAGTCCATGTAGATGTAAATGACCTGAGACATACCTCTCAAGCTATATGAAGAAAGACATTATAGATTATAGATCTGTCTGACTGTCTCAGGCTGGTATGAGCCTAGCACTGAGCACCATATTACCTTCACCAAGAATGATGCCACAATACCAACAAAACATGATTGATTTTAACAATTGGCTTTCTGGTGTCATTCAAAGGGGTCCAATATTTGTCAGCATGGGAAGACATGGGTAACAAACCATGTTGCTTTGCCAACGTAGTCTGCACCTGTCTCCTGTAGAATTTTGAATACTGGCTAAAACTTTGTCTTCCCCATAGAGCCTTTTTCAGGCAATGCCAAACTGACAAATCTGCCAACATGGCAAAATCAACTATCTGATCGTCATAGTGTTGCTGCTCAATGATATGAGCTTAAACAGAAAGGTAAACTCCCTGTAAGCCCTCTGCAGTCTAGAGAATATAGACATCTGTGCAGTTAGAGACATGGTTTAAAGCTGCAGACAGTACCACAGCAATGCAAGGCTTCAGTTCCTAACACACTTTTAGACTAGTAGCTGTACAGACAGGGACTAAAGGTGGAGATGCCTCAATATACATCAGTAATGAGAATACCTCTATGTTGGTAAAACAGGATGATATACTGCAGTTTCTCAATGTGTAGGTCACCATAGATGAAATCCCGTACCATCTCTTAGCAAGTTATAGGTCACACTCAATACAGTGAAAGGAAAAAAATCATGGCTAAAAATCAGGAAGTGTGACTCCCATAAAGATAAAACCACTCTCATCAAAATAAACCGGCAGCTAAGAGGGCTAATTAAGCCCAATAAATCCATTTTTGAGGTCAAGGTAGCCTCCCAGGCAAAATAGAACCAGAAGGCCTTCTTCAGAAGCCTCAAAAGCATCACACAACAGTATGCTGAACTGGTGGTTAATGGTGTCACATTCACTGAGCTGGGCAATATAGTGAATCTACTGGCTGACAAGTTAATTTCCAACTTTAACCCTCCACCACCAACTCACCCCCGGCCAGTTCCCAAGAAATACCTAAAAACATAATCCCTCCAACACTAGAGAGCATGCCCTAGCTGTGCTCACTAAGACCAAGAACACAACCTCAATGGGCCCCAATAATATCCCAGGATGCCTCCGGGATAGTCTAAAACCTGGCCTATCGGGGTTACTGGAGTTATTATTTAACTATAGTCTTAAAACAGGCTTCTTGCAATGAGAATGGAGAGCTGCAACAGTCACTCCTCTTCATAACAGTGGGCCATCAACAGATCTTGGAAACTACAAATCCATTAGTCTGACAAGTCTTGTATTATTGAATATAATGCCCCCTTCGGTATGTATCTGGAGCTTTTACACATAAAGACGTACATTTTGCTTGCAAAATAAATAGGGCATGTTGGAGAGACAGATATGTATCTCAGAAAATTCCATTTCTTTAGAACAGGCTCCCCATCTGTGTGAAACAAAGTCCCTACATAATCCTATTTAAGTGCAAGTTGGATCATTGGTTGGGAATCGAAAATTCGCCCCTGGTCTGGCACCCATGTCTCTGGGCAGAGGTGCTCAATAAATCATGTCATAATCAATTGTCTCCCTATATAAATGTTTAAAATGTGTAACTTGTGGGGCACACTTGGGTTGCATGGCTAGGCTTATAAAGGCCACAGTGGTGGTTAGCCTAGTATACACCTATGAACCTATTCAGTGATTTCTATAATTTTTTTCATGCCATCTTATCTGCAATAAATACATTATGTTTACCTGGAATGAACATACGAGGATCATTACAACAAAGCCTCCCATTTCTTGGCCAGGGCTAACTAATCTTAAGCTACTTTACCATGACCCATCCTAAATAAAGGCAAGTATCATATTCTTAAAAGACATTAGAGAAACAATCTGGGAGGTTCGAGTGAAAATTAACATACATAGCACTGTGTTAATGCAATGTTTGCACTTTCTGATCAAGGTCTAAGACCATTTTCTATATAATCAAATAATTATTTTTAACATTAATTCCCAATAAGTTTTATAAGCTGGAGCTTGTAGTGAGTTTCCCCAGCCAAACATCTAGCTGAGTAGTATAACTGGCTTCGCTCAGACAGCTGTGGAGTCTAAAATGATCCAAAGACACACAAATAATTGCTATTGATCTTGTTTTAAATTGATTATCTTTATACACTAAGAATTGCCCAATCCCTTTGAAATAACAATATAACCTTTCAACATTCTCCCTTGGTTTAGCCAAATAGATGAAATTGTCTTTTGCAAGCAGTGATGTTCTTATCTTTTCCTGGCCTGTTCTGAAGCCTTCGATATCTGATTTCTAATCTTGTTCTTCTAATTCTACATACTAGAAGGCCCAAATAGAGGGTAAACAAAATAGATGACCAGAGACATTTCTGGCATGTTCCTCTTAACATAACATTGGCAAATGACCTGCACGCATCTTGATCTTCTCATAAGTGCCCGCAGATATTGAAATAATCAACTTTATTAATTCCCTTGGAAATCTGAAAAGTTACTAGAATCTGTTAAATAATGTTGCATTCCAACTTGCCTTTGGCAATTTGATAAATATGTTATCAAGCGTCTGCCATCCCTCCATAAGCCCAAACTGAACATAATCTACTACCCAGGACAAACAATTTGTTCATCTCATTGCAGCAATGGTCATTAACGGTTTGCCTTGTAGGGGGACAGCAGACTTGGATCCTTTTCATTCTTAGAAATTGCAACCATTACAGCTTCTCTTCACTTTATAGGAATAATTCCCTTCAGTAAGACCTCATTGAATAATTTAAAAGGTACCATTACCTCTATATTTTGGCTTTAGAAATTAATAGGGAAAAAACATCCTTTCTGACTTGGAATATTCATCATTAGCTGGTGTTTTCAATATGAGTCAGTTGTTGTACATCAGTTCCATAACGTCTTGGGTCTGTTTTTTTCTGTGAAAACATGGTTCTCTATGAAGGTTAGTAATTGTACTTTATCTGTTCCCTTCCAGTCTATGAAGAATATACACTTTCTTAAAAACAGATAGAGCTTGAGAAATTTCACAGGTTCTCCTTCTCTAAGGACATATATTTTAGTGAACCCACTGTTGTCTAAACTTAATCACCTTTGCAAGTTCTCAGAATAACCATACTTAATAAATTCCTTCTCAAAATCCCTTTTCGGTCCAGTATCTTCATTTTGTCTTTCAACCAACATATTTCTTACTCTTCCAGTTTTATCAAGCCTCTCCTCCCAGGAATTGGTGGTGCTGGAGATGATCTCCCTTGATACGGAAGTTTTCAAATCATCTTGTACATTCACTAGACTATCCTTTCCCTGCAGTATACAGGTTACCATTGTCCTTGTCCAAGTGATACACCACTTCCTAATCTTGTTTCATATATATATATATATATATATATATATATATATATATATATATATATATATATATAAAGCTAGGAAGCACCAGGGCCTCATCCCATAAAATGTGGCCAGATTCCTTTGGAGATTATCTCAGAATGGAGGCTGGGTGAAGAACTGAGTTCTTGGCCCATCCTCCAGTCTGACGTTATCTCCAAAGGAATCTGGCCAGATTTTATGGGGTGACCATAATCCTCCCACAAAATACAAATATCTTCCAGAATCTCTTAAATATGGTTCAGTATTTAGACAGTATTTCATAATGGGTATAACCAGAGATTCATATCATGAGGAAGAGGTATGTCTTAAACTCAGAATCCTAATATGTCGTTTAACAAATCAGTGTAATCTAAAAACTCTACATTCCTTGATCACATCTCTTTTGCTAGTTAGAATATCCCTGTCCCTCATTATTAATTCTGTGCCTTCAAGAAATACTGTCATAGGACTGACATCTTCCTAAATTCTTTGTTCCAATTTAGGAGAGACTAAAGCAAAGAAAATTACAACCTTTTTATTCTCTAGAAAGCCTTTGATTTCCCTTTAGGATCTGAAATTGTGTCTTTTGGACACTATTTTGACATTGGGATCACTACTCCTCTCTGGACGATCCCCTACATGATTTTTCCCCTGGTTAAATTTTCCTTAGTTTATGGTGTTCAGCATTGCAAGTATGGGTTTCATGCTACACCCTCAGTTTTGGTGACCGTGGTGTTTTCCAAAGTTTGGTATTAGGTTGGTTAGTGTTTTGCTTGGAGATGATTCATTATTGGGAATTGCTGCCAGTGTGGTTCTCCATGTGTGTGCTGGCAGCAGTTGCTGTATAGTATATTTAAGTTCTGTGTGTGGGGTCTTGCCCTCCCAATGGGGGTATGAAGGTTTTCGTCCCCAAAATATACATTGAAGAGTGGTCACTTTTCTTGTTCTATATTTATGAAGGCAGTGTTTTTGCAGTATGGATGATATTTTGTGGTTCTGTCAGAGGTGCAACGGGGGCAACTGTCCCAGTCTTTGCATTTTAGTCTGTTACTGCCATTTAGAAATCAATGCCACTAATATTTTCAGTCAAAACTGAAGTGCACTGTTCTGTATTTTGACAAAAACTGTGTAACAAGCAGTTTGTCTCATGGGATAACTGACTGGGGGATCACACTAGGCTCCAGAATAGCAGGATTTTTTGGGCAGCCACTATTTTATTTATTTTTAGCTGTTTTTATGTTCCCTTATTTTTTTTAAATAGGTCACTCATGACAGAATCATTTCCACATAATTTTAACTTCTTGTAGTATATTGGCTGCTATTCTATGTGTCTAGACCTTATTTACCATCATATTATTTGTTATCAGCATTATTACCATAAACATGTTTAAAATATTTATACAACTGTTGCAAAAAATAGTTATGTCAATGTGTTTTATCAAACAAAATAAGTTAGTAGATACAGTATACTCTAGCAGTTGAAATGGAGATGGCATTGTTTCTCTACACTGAACTGCACCACAGTTTTAAAATCAAGCCTGGTGCAGCCTACTCTGATGGTATAGGATGACTATGGCCTAGTTGATGAGCAGATCTGCTGCTTAGTGGAACAGGATGGGGGTGGGTGGGTGTGACCATCCTTTGAGTGGATGGTTAGCCATAGCCACACCTCCGTTAAGACAGATCCCATATTGGAGGGAGGAGGCGAGTTTTTCAGGAGGAGCCTGCGCAGAGCAGACCATGGGGGCATCAAAGTCAGTGATGGTAGCCATTGCCTACATGTTTGTGAAGGATTGTCATGTGCAGGCCGTGAGGCATAAGTACTCCATATGTCCATGAGAGTACTGAGGGGATGGGAATTAGGACACAGCAATGTGCTGGGATGCCAGCAGTGATGCAAAACCCCTGATGACGGTCAGGGTGAATGCACCTTTGGCTATGTCTCTCCAAAGAGGATCTGAAGGATCCCCCATATTGAGGTGTTCTCCACATCTTGAAAATCAATGGGCTTGAATTCCTTAAAGAAAGTCTTGATTTAATAGAATAGTAGAATAACGAATTTTAGGAAAGAAAGAAATCAAGGTAGGTGTGATCTTCTATTTGGACTTGAATAGCATTTAATAGTCTTGCTCACTGAATGGATGAACCTGAGCAGCAAACATCATTTCTAAAATTTTACAAACAAATATTACGGAAACGAGCACCTTATTCTAGAAATTTGTCTTTGTGGATAATTATTCTTAGAAAATGTCTCACTCCCCCAAAACCTTTAACATTAAAGAAATGAATACAGAATGTTTAATGAATTGTTAACTTTCCTTACTATAGCCTTTTTAAAAATTGTACTGTTCATCCCATAAGCTGCTAAGAAGGAATCAAATTAGTCTATCCTTCATACTATGTACTGACTAATATTAAAGTATCCAAAAGTTGTTCATTTCTGAAGTTCAAGTGGCACATTCATTGTCAATATAATTTCCTCCCCATTAAGGTGCATTAGACCTGTATGTGCAACACATTAAGTTAAAAGGTGACCCCAAGCTCCAGAAATGCCATTTAACTTTGAGGGCTGTAAGGTGTATGCTACACTGTAGCTTTTCCCTTACAGTCACTTCTCACTCCATTCTTTTAGTCATCATTAATTCGATTATTAAGAATATTAAGACTCCTAGCCCCCATGTTATTCTACTTAAACATGGCAAGAACACATTAGCTACTGGATTATTAACCATTCCATCTGCAACATTCCCTCAAATTAATCCCACTGTAACACATCATTGCAGGCTATGCATTTAACAACTGTTCATTTAAAGCCCCCTTGTTACTGTTCTGTCACATCATCTTTACAGTGAGATATACTGGCATATGACTTTGCTCCCAAATGAATAAAGAAGTATAGATAAGCACAGAGAGGGAGATGCATTAAAAAGAGAAGAAAAAAGGATACATTAAACCATGCAACAGTTAGCAACACCACTTTCAGAGTGTGCCACAGATTAATAGTTTGTCTAAAAAGTAAAACTGATCTTTAAAGTATAAGGTCTATCTGCAGTTTAAAGAAAATGTTTTAAACAGTTGTGGGGTCTCTCAAATCTCAAACTTGTTGAGATTTCTTATGATCCCCCCTCAATAGTACCTTGCTGTTTATATTGTGGATAATCCCTCCATCAGTATCTGGATAGACTTGGCTGAGCTGTGACCAGCCCTTTCCCTCTGTTGCATTCTCTGGTTAAGTAGTATTAAGCTTTTTAAGGCCTTTGATCTCTGTTTAGGGTGGTGGTTCATCTGCTCCAATGACTAACACTTTTCTCCTTTTACAATTCCATCATCTGTGCTTACCACATCTGCCTGAAAGTCCCTGACATAGGTCAAAACCTTTTGTGCATCTGTAATAGCTTTAGCTTTAGCTACAGGATTTTTTTTTTAAAGAAAACTGGATAGAACAGTGGAAATTAAACAATTCTTATGCTGCATTTTTTTCAATACTAGCACAATCAGTGCTCATTTTCTGTGACTAAATGTTAAGAAATACTCCATGTGTCATCAAACTTGCATATATTGTCAGGTTGCCAAAGTAATACTTGCTTCAAGAAGAATGTTTCCATTTTTCCATTTTAACAATATGCCTAGTTTGTGGCAGCTATGTAACTAACCTCAGCCTAAGGACTCTATGCCCTTTCCTTTCTAGAGTAGTTTGGTATCCAGACAAACTAGCTCACTTAAATTGTTGGTCTTCTGTGAAAAGCAATTATGACCCTTCAGCTTCTTGTATTACAATATTTTTTTCCACTGGATTAAATACTTCTGGGATTTAGAATAATGAAATGCTTACTCCAACCCCCATGCACTACACAAATTATTTATCATTCTGTCTTTGAGAACATGGTTCTAGTAATTACATTTCCATAGTATTGTAATATGGTACTTCCCAAAATATATTATTCTTGATAAAATATATCAGATTGCCATTCAAGTTTGTTCTATTAATGGCTGAGTTATCAATGTTTGATAATGCAATTTGGTGCTCACAGTTGGAAGAGTTGCAATTTGCTGAACTGGTTTATCATAGGGAATCATTGGTGACATTGTTTCTGTTACAGTTCTAGCATTTAACTGTTACATTTTCAAGTTTTTCTTTTTCTCTCTGGTTGTGTGACTGTGGAATTGATGTCTATATAATTTAGGGGATTCCAGGATCTGGGAGGGGAATGACTCTTACATGGGAAGGGCAGGGACCTTGTCCTCCCAAAAATTTAATTTAAACAAAGCTGTGACTGGTTGTGTTAAAAGATTTGTAGCTTTGTCTGGATTTAACTCTGAACCACTTTATTTAAATGTGTGTCCATTATTTGCAGATGGAATTTCTTGCTTAATTCCTAGGGCATGGCTGAATTCTGATTTTATCATAATACAAATACATTTAATCACTTTGGTTTACTTATGTTTTATTGATCATGGATGGCCTAGGTAAGGGGCATTGTCTTGGTTAGGTTTAAATCATGTCATAGTTTTGTGCATGTTCAGCATATATGGAAGACTGATGTTTCTGCTAAATGGCCACAGGAGTTTATCTCATTGAATATGAAGCCTAACACTGAGATGTGACATGGCACTGTGTCCATTTACCAGCAGTCTCACTACTTTAAGAGGTCTCCTTTTTATTAATTAGGACACAGGTGCAGTGTTAGTTACTTTTAAAAGTAATTACTGTTACTAGTTACTTTCAGTGAAAGTAATTTATTACTATTACTTATTACCTTTCTAAAAAGTAATATATTACTATTACTAGTTACTAACTAAAGTAACGCGTTACTTTTACATAAGTGTAGTTTATTAATAATATTGAGATTTACTCACACAAGTAAGCACATACATATACGTGTACTATTAAAGTTGTATACACGATGTTATGATGATGATGAATAGCATTTAGCAGTTGAAAAACTCCAGCAGATTACTTTTTATAGCTGGGTGGCACAGTGGTGCAGTGGTGAGTGTTGTCAACTCACAGCAAGAAGGTTTTTGGTTTGATTCTCTGCTGGGGTGCCTTCTGCGGAGAGTTTGCATGTCTTCCCCATCACTTGTCTTTGTATATTCAAATAAGATGATGTGCGGGTGTTGGTTTAAGATGTTTATTACACACAACACATCCGGATGGTTGACTGGAACATAAAACTTAAACTAGCTAACTGACTGACTACTACAAATATCCATGCTCTCACTCTGGCTGCTTACACAAAATGGCACTTTGCTTGCACGTGCTCAGTACTTATATGCATATGCCCACAAACTACAGTGGCTTTAAAGGTACAATAAACACTATGATCTACATCTTCCCTTGTTAATAATTTTGTCATGCAAATAAAAAATGACAATCAGATGCACATAAGAAGTATATAAACACATAAAAATAACAATCATGTCCAGGTTGCAATGTATCTAGGATTAGGTCTTGAGATACAACCTGACCTCGTTATATAATAATCAGTACTGGGTTTAGATGTTTCACAAGTCCTACTTGGTGAAAACCTTTTGCTGTCTACATCCTCACTATCTCTCCTTTTAACGGTTTGAGAGGTTTGCTGGTTTTGTCATAATGGAGTTTCTGTGACAAATGCTTTTTCGTGAGTTGAGCTTTTAGGCTTTGTTGTTTTTAACACTTGGAATCAACAAATTCTTACTGATTGGTAGTGTAGTTGTGGTTTGTCTTGACATCAATCTCTGAGCAGGTGAACAAAGTAAATTGTCTTGAGGAATGTTTCTGAGATTAAGCAAATTGAGAAAAATATCTGTTTTGTCTCTTTTGGATTTCTCCAACAGCTGTTTCACACTTTGAACTGCACATTCAGCCAAACTATTAGATTATGGATACTCAGGACTACTAGTAACATGAACAAAATCCCATGTCTCAGCAAATATTTTGAACTGCTGACTTGTAAACTGTGCACCATTGTCAGAAATGACTTTGTGCGGACTATGGACAGAAAAATGTCTCTTCAATTTCATAATGACACTACTGGAAGTTAAGTTAGGAAGTAGGTCAATCTCGAACCAATTTGAATAAGAGTGTACTAATACCAGATGTTGACCATTCCATTTGAAAATATCTGTGGCTACTGTCGACCAAGGTAGTTCAGGAATCTGGTTCATCTGAAGTGTTTTTTGTTGGTGTGGTTTAGTACTATTAAAAATTGAACAAGCTGATATTTCCTTCTCAATATATTTTGACATAGAAGGCAAAAATATTAGTCCTCTCGCCCTTCTTTTGGTAGAATCAGATGTTCTTCGTGTTTCACTGTTGCAGTCATAACTGTAGGGTGCTCCTGCCGGCAGGCAGCGAGGTCGGCCAGAATCCCAAAGTCTGGGTCCGGCGTCGGCTGTACAAGCTAGTACCCTGACGTCAATACGCTTTGGTACATAGCCCTCAGCCGACGCCATCTTCTCCAGTCTTTCTTGCCGTGCAGTGGAAAGCAGCTCGCAAGTCGTTGGTTGGCGATTTTCGAACAGCGTATTTTGTTGTTGTCGGTCCGAAGTTCTTACTTCTCTTCTCAAAGCTAAGTACCCCGTTGGGGAATCTTTTTCTTGTTCCTCCGATGTCAGAAAAAGTTAATAATTGTATAACGTGTTGGAAACAAATACCTCATAAAGATTTCCACTCTTACTGTCTACCTTGCTTAGGCCCTGACCACGACGTTTCTTGTTGTCGGTTCTGTGCTAGGTTCAACTCTCGTACTATCAAGCGCAGGTACGATTGGGCTTTAAATTATTTTGGCAGACGCTTCAATTATAGAATGTCGTCGGACACTACCGGAATTCAAAAGAAGCGCAAAGACAAAGACAGGCCTCCGAGGTCCAAACAGGACTCGTTGCAGCTGGAGCCAGCGTCCGGTTCGGCTGTCGTCAGTGAGGCGCTTTTGCAGCCCCTGTCGTCCGCCACTTCTGAACCGATGGCCGATACGGACTCCCATGGGGAGCCATTAAGGCCCACTATTTTAACTGCTGCAGGACCTTCGGACGTCGCTCCTTCAGATGGGTCCGGAACCGCTGTCCAGGTACCGGCTTCTGAGGGGGTTTTCAGGCCTAATCACATCACTATTTCAAAGGCAAAGGCAAAGACAAAGACTCCTGTTAAGTCTAAAGTTCCTGCTCAAGCTGCTTCTGAATCTACTCCCAGGACACAGAAGCAATTATTAAAGATGGCTGAAGATTTGCTTACAATGATTAGGTGTTCCCACCCCCCTCCTGAGAAAAGGCCTCGACAGGATGTTACTCTGGATTCCTCTGACCAGGCTTCTGTATCTTCTGTTTCTTCCTCAGATCAGGACTATTCCTTTCCTCCTTATGAGGATTCGGATGCTGAGGACTCTTTACCCTCGGCCTCTCCGCCTGAGGATTTCTCTTTTGGGGAAACCTTGCATGAGATGAGGGAACATTTTCATTGGGAAGGACAGGAGTATTCTGCTTCCAAGAAGAGGCTTAGGGAATTTCTTCTTCTCCCTCAGCATAGGCCTTTAGCTATCCCTCCTGTTTTGGACATTGTAGATGATGCTTTTTCTGAGGCTAATTTGAATCCTGATTCCATGCCTCCTGCTCCTTCTAAGCCTGATAGATTTTATAGGGTTCCTGACTCTCATTTATTCTTATTTAAAACCCTTCTCGGATCCTGAAACTATTTCTCAGGGCTCTAAGGCTGCTAAGGTTGCTACTTCTAAAAATCCTATTCCCTCTGAGAAGGATTCTCGTGCTTTAGACAGGTGGGGAAAAAAGGTATATACTTCTGCTACCCTGTCTGTAAGGGCTTTAAATTGCCAGTTTCATATGTTTAAGTATCAGCAATTTCTTTTGTCTGTTTTAAAGCAAAAGCTTGCTTCCCTTCCTGCATGTGCAGAGGATATGGAACTTCAGGATGTCTTGCATGCTACTGAACAAGTGAACAAACATAGTTTACATTGTGGTTTTGATGCTTTGGATGCTTCTTGCAGGGCTGCAACCTCTGATACTGTTATCAGGAGACATGCCTGGCTTCGTGAACAAAGTTTACCTGAACAGGTTAAGGCTAAGTTATTAGATGCCCCTGTTTAACATGATGTTCTTTTTGGATCCAAGGCTGAGGAAGTTATTAAAAAGATGGAAGAAAAGGCAAAGTCTATGCAGACTGTAAAAGATTTCTTGCAAGTTCAGCCTCCTAGGTTTTCCAGGAATTGGCCCTCTAAAAATTGGTCCTTTCCCACGTCTGACAGGCTTCAAAGGGGAAGATATAGACGCTCCAGAGGTCGTGGTCAAGGTCAGGCCTCTTACAGATCTAGACAATGGACTGCTTCTTCACCTAGAAGGGGAGAAGACAGATCCCAATCTCAAAGAAAGCAAACTCAATGACTCTCTCGGTTGGGCTACGGGACCCCTTCACCTGGATGCCCCTCTCTGAGGAAAACTGTCTCTTTTTTACAGAAATTGGACTCATATTACCCAGGACAGATGGGTATTGGACGTGATTTTAAAGGGTTACAAATTCCACTTTCACACTTTGCCAAGGGCTCACGGTTGGCCAGATCTGCCAAAACATCAATGGTCAGAGGCCTTAAATCAAGTGGATGCTCTTCTGGCCATGAGAGCCATAGAGCCTGTTCCACTCTCGGAGATGGGAAAAGGTTTTATTCAAGACTGTTTCTGGTTCCAAGAAAACAAAACTCATGGAGACCTATTCTGGACCTTTCTGTGTTAGACACCTTTTGGAAATTCCAAAATTCAAGATGCTTACTCTGCAGCAACTAATTCCAATGCTCTCTCAGGACGCCTGGATGGTGACATTGGACTTAAAGGAAGCCTACTTACACATTCCCATCAGGCAGGAACGCAGGAAATTCCTCAGGTTCAAGGCAGGTTCGAGGCACTTTCAATTCTCTGTACTGCCCTTTGGTTTATCTACTGCGCCCAGAGTCTTTACCAAGTGCCTGGCACCAGTAGTGGCTTACTGCAGACTTCAGGGGATCCAGATTTACCCCTATTTGGACGACTGCCTTATTCAGGCAGACAGCAAAGATCTTCTACTTCAACATCTGGATTTTGTTCAACGTCTTCTTCTCCTACTGGGATTCTCAGTGAACACAAAAAAGTCACATTTGATCCCTTCTCAACAAATGGTATTCTTGGGAGCCCTCTTAAATACAACCTTACAAAGGGCCTTCCTCACTCCAGAAAAACAAACTCAGCTGGCTTCTACTTTCAGCACCTTGGCAACTCTATCTCAGCTCACTGCAAGGAAATTCCTGCAGGCTTTGGGCTGCATGGCTTCCTGCATTCTGTTGATTCCAAACGCAAGGCTTCATATGAGAAAGCTTCAATGGTATCTGAAAAGTGTATGGTCACAGCATTACCACGATCTGGATATTCTGATTCCTCTGATCCCCTGCCTTCAGAGGGAGTTCCTCTGGTGGTCCAGGGTATGCACTTTAAACAAAGGAAAGCCTTTTCGTCTACCTCAACCTACTCAAATCCTAACCACGGACGCCTCGGATTATGCTTGGGGAGCACACTTTCTAGACAATTGCCAGCAGGGAACCTGGACAAAGGACCATCTGCACTGGCACATCAATCTGAAGGAAATGTTGGCAGTTCAAAATGCCCTTCTAGCCTTCAAGCACCTTTTGCAACCAGGGCCTCTGCTAATTCGCACAGACAACACCACGGTCATGTGGTACATCAACAAGCAGGGGGGTTCTCATTCGTACCCCCTTTGCAGACTAGCTATGGCTTTATGGGACACAACTCTAAATTTGAATCTACATCTCCAGGCTCAATTCATTCCAGGGGAACAGAATCTCTTAGCAGACAGCCTGAGCAGAAACATTTCAGATCCTCACGAATGGATGCTAGACACCAACTTATTCAACAGGATTACTGCAGTTTGGGGATGTCCCCAGATAGATCTGTTTGCATCCCATCTCAATCATCAGCTGCCTCGCTTTTGCACCAGGTCCTTCCACAAAACAGCTTGGAGAGTGGATGCCCTGTCCTTCAGCTGGAGAAGCCTTTCAGGATATGCCTTCCCTCCTCTTCCTCTACTACCTCGGGTATTACTGAAGATAAAACAGGACAAGCCCAAGTTCCTCATCTTGATTGCTCCAAATTGGCCTCGACAGTTTTGGTATCCAACTTTAAAACACCTGTTCTTGGGGCCTCCTTGGATTCTCCCTCTGAACCCTTCGCTTCTGTCCCAGCATCAGGGTCAGTTACTACATTCCAATCTCAAGACCATTTGCCTGGCAGCTTGGCTCTTCAAAGGAATTTGATTTCCTCTAGTCTTCCCAAACAAGTTTTGGATGTTCTTCTGGAAGCTAGACGGCCTAGCACTAGGAAATCCTATGCCTCTAAATGGAAGAGGTTTTGTATTTGGATGCAGGACCGAGGCTCGGATCCTCTGGTTCCTGATCTCTCTTCTATTTTGCTTTACCTTTCGGAACTTTTATCTAAAGGACTTTCCTTTTCTTCCATTAAGATTCATGCTTCTGCTATTTTTGCTCATTTCAGTTCTGATCCTCCTGTTTTTTCTCATCCTTTGGTGAAGCAATTCTTGAGAGGGGCTAAAAATTTGCGGCCTCCCAGGACCCCTCCTGTCCCTGCCTGGGATCTTAATTATGTTTTAGAAAAACTTACTTTGCCTCCTTTTGAGCCTGCTGCATCTTCAGATATTAAGTTTTTATCTTGGAAGACTGTCCTTTTATTAGCATTGACCTCTGCCAGAAGGGTCTCAGAGTTGCAAGCTCTCATGGCTGTGGAACCATACCTTATTTTCCATCAGGACAGAGTATCCTTGAGGACCAATCCTACTTTCATGCCTAAGGTGATTTCAAAAGTGGCTTTAAATCAGACAATTCACCTTCCTACTTTCTTTCCAAATCCCCAAAATAAAGGGGAAAGGATTTTGCATTCATTAGATGTGCACAGACAATTACGATTTTACCTGGACAAGACTAAAGAGTTCAGACAGTCTAATCAATTGTTTGTTTCTTTTGCCTCCAGTTCTCTTGGAAAGCCTATTTCTAAACAAACTATTTCCAAACGGATTGCTTATGGAATCAGATTTTGTTACACTCATCATGGGAAACAGTTTCCAGGTACCATTAGAAGTCATTTTACTAGAGCAGCTGCCACTTCTACAGCTTTCCTCAGAGGAGTCCCTACCAAGGATATCTTGGAAGCTGCCACTTGGAGTTCTGTGCATACTTTTTCCAAGCACTACAATCTCCCTCTGTTTTCTAAGACCAGGGCAGGCTTTGCCTCTGCTGTTTTGCAGGGTATTCTTGCCTCCCCTTCTTCTATCTAAAGCCTCCTCCCCTTTTACACTGCTTTGGGATTCCACCCTACAGTTATGACTGCAACAGTGAAACACGAAGAACATAGTACAGTTGTGTACACCTACCATAAATGTAGATGTTCGAGTGTCTTCACTGTTGCAGTCGGGGTTTCCCTCCCTCCTATCCCCTCTTTTTTTTCTACCTTTTCCTTTTTTGTGGTGTATTTGTGTTTCCTTGTTGGATTCATTTTTGTTTTATTGGGGACTTCTGACATCTAGGGCAAGAAAGGCTGGAGAAGATGGCGTCGGCTGAGGGCTATGTACCAAAGCGTACTGACGTCAGGGTACTAGCTTGTACAGCCGACGCCAGACCCAGACTTTGGGATTCTGGCCGACCTCGGGCCACCTGCCAGCAGGAGCACCCTACAGTTATGACTGCAACAGTGAAGACACTCGAACATCTACATTTATGGTAGGTGTACACAACTGTACTTTCCCGAGTGACCTCAATGCAAAGTTTTACTATACTGTTGCAAGGATTTTGGAATTACCACTTTTGGGCCTTTCATGATGATACCATCTTCCATCAAAATCTTGTCTCAATAAAGAAAATACTGCTGCACATCGAGTGGTAAACAAGACTATTTTACTGGCCACCCATTAGTGGTAAAATGGTTCAGCCTGCAGAGAACTGTATCAGAAGCTGTGTGATTAAACTCATCAAGATGTGTGGAAGAACACTTTCTCACTTCCATAACTTCAAAATCAGCTTTTTCATTGTCATACTGGTCATTGGTTTGTCTGGGTGATCAGGATAAAGTATCAGCAAGATAAAGAAGTTTGCCTGTTGTGTAAATCATATTGAAATTGTACTTTTGCAGTTTTAACATCATGCATTGCAATCTAGCTGGAGCTGTGTGCATTAATTTTTCTAAAATAGTAACCAGAGGTTGGTTATCAGTTTCAAACTGGAGAGGTCGGCCATAAATATAACCACTGAACTTCGAACATGCAAACACTATTGCCAAAAGCAATTTTTTTAATTTCTGCATACTCCATCTCAGATTGAGTTAGAGTTCTAGTTGCATTGGTTACTGGTCTGCTCCCTTGAAGAATTACTGCACCAAGAACATATTTTGAAGCATCACAGGAAAGATTTAAAGGTTTGTGAACATAATATCTCAAAGTGGGTGGACTGGCAATATTCTGTTTCAAGACATCAAATGCTGTATGAAGTTGTTTCAACCAGGACCAAGTTACATTTTTGCATGCCAGCTCTTGTAGCAGTGCTGAAAGCTGACTTAAATCAGGAATGAACTTGCCTAAATAGTTGACCATGCTAAGAAAACATTGAGATGCCAGCTAAACAATGCCATGTCTTTACAAGAACTGCAGCTTGCTTGGATGGATCTGATTGCAAGCCTGAACTGATACAAATGACCCATATAAGTAACTTCTTTTAGCCTGACTTTACATTTCTGAGGATTCAGTTTAAGATTCACAAGCATGATCTAGAACTTTTAGGTACATAGGTAGGTACTAGGCTATCTGCCCAAAGGCATTTATAAGCCTAGCCAGAATGTGTTGGCTTTTGCCGCCCCCTTAGATTAGTTCCCTGTGCCTCTGTCCAGCAGAGCCACTGAAGTGATCCCCGAGGTAAACTTTCTGTTTCCCATCCACTCGTCATTGATTCTTTTGAAGAGTGTTAGCAAGGAGCTCTGCCTAATGTAGATTGGGTTCTTGTTCCAAAGCATGGGAAGTCTCTGGGATAGGAATCTATCCCTCCAGCACATCCTATTTATTGTTGTGGAGAGGTTTAGATCCCTAGAGCATGTGGCTCGATGGGATAAGGTTTTCTTTAGGTGGAGCATGTCCATCAATTCTGGGTTGGACATGGCCTTGTATGTCAGGCAGCGATCACCTCTGTGTAGGTGGTATGCAACCGAGTACAGCTGTAGTTTCTTCAGTCGAGCTGCATAGGGCATCTGTTTGAGGCCAGTGATCCTCTTGGTGAGGTACTTCTGTGGTCTTTCCAGCTGTTGCAGGTGTCTTGTAAGGTACATCCCAAATGGGGTGTTGTCGTCTATGATAGGTCTGATGAGTAATGAGTAGAGGGGCACAATGACCTCTTCTGATCTGGATGCGAACCCTTTTGTGATTAGGTGGGCCACTTAGAAGGATTTTCTAACCACTTTGGTAATGTGATTATCAAAGGTGAGATTACTATCTACTTGGGTCCCCAGATCTCTTATTATGTCTTCCATATTTACGGGGCTACCACCTATGTGGTAGTTTGTGGTTACTTTGTTTTTTCCAAAGGGGATGACTATGCACTTTTTGGCATTTAGCTTTAGGCCATGATTGACACTAGGTATCCGTCTCAGTGAGACCCTTTTGGAGGATTTCTGTGTCAGCTGGAGAGTCAGTTATAGCCCCTAGTAGTAGTCTGCGAACTTGGTCAACCATAGTCTTCCTGTGCTTGCCTGTACCTCTGAGAAGTATATGCCGAACAGGAGCGGTCCTAGGACTGAGCCCTGGGGAACACCACTTGTAACCGGTTTAGAGTCAGACCTAGCTCTCGCAACTCTCACCATGTGGGTTCTGTCCATGAGCCAGTTGGCAACCCATCTTGTGATGTAGGGGTTTATGTTCAGGCTAGTGAGCTTGTCTATAATACCAGAATGGGGAATGGTGTCGAAGGCCTTAGCGTGGCCTAGGTAGGCTGTGTGTACCACCTTTCCCTCGTCTATAGCCTTGGTAACTATCTCAAAGAAGTCCACCAGGTTTAGGAGGCATAATCTGCCCTTAAAGCCGAACTGGGTACGGTCCAGTGTTTGGAGGTTTCCAATGTCTCCGTTAATGAGTTCTATGATGATGCACTCCATAGCCTTGCAGACCAAGCTAGTCAGGCTTATAGGGTGATAGTTCCCGGGGTCTGTTGTGGCTCCACCTTTGTGGAGTGGAATAACCATTGCTGTGCGCCACTCTATGGGTACGTAGCCTGTGGAGAGGCTGAGTTTGAACAGTGCATTTAGATGAGGGGTTAGTTCATCTTTGAGCTCATGTAGGACACAGCCTGGGACACCGTCCAGTCCCATTGATGCTGTGTTTTTGGCTTTGGAGAGGGCTGTTTTAACCTGAGTGTCTGTGATTTCAGAGACACTACATTCTTCTGGTATGGTTATGGGCCCTTTTGGGGGTGGGGGGTGAAGTTTGCACTGAACCTGTCTTCCAGGATGTTGGCGATATCGGTCGGTTCAGTATATTTTGTGCCATTCTGCACTAACTCTGAGCAGATCTGAGCATTGCCACTTAGATTCTTGACATAGCTAAAGAATGCCTTGTGGTTATCTTTGGAGTCCTTGGCAATTTTTCTTTCAAAGCTCGCCTTGGATGATTTTATGAGGGATCGTAGTTTCCTGCTGATACTGATCAGGGATGTCTTCCCCTCTTGGGATTTTACTCTTTTCTGTACTAGTTTCCTCCTCCTGTTGTACAGCTTGTTTATGGCAGGGGTCCACCAGGCTGGTTTTCTTTTCTTGGAGGAGTGAGTCTTGGTTTTGCTTGGGATGGCATGATCCATGCATTCTTATAGGTGCCTGTAGAATGCATTAGTAAAGGATTTTGCAGTTTGTACAGCATTATCCTTCAGCATGGGGGGCTTTGAAACTTATTACCTCAGTCTTAAGTAATGTGAAGTTTGCTTTTGAAAAGTTTTTCATGGTGGTTTTCTTGTCCGGGGGTGGGGGCGGAATGTGGATATCCAAAGTAATTTGTTTATGGTCAGATCTAACCAGTGAGGGGTTGACCTCCGGTGTGGAACACTGGTCGCCCATGTTGGTGATGACCAGGTCCAATATGTTGTCACCTCTGGTGGGAGTGTTGACCAGTTGAACCAGGGCATTTGAGTTTATAAATTCTAGGAAATGTTGGGCAAGGGAGTTAGTACTTGAGTAGTTCTCCCAGTTAATGTTTGGATAATTGAAATCACCCAATATTAGGGTGTTTGGTAGGACTTTTATGTTTCCTAGTGTTTCCAGAAACAGGGAATGGGGGTCCTAAGACATGGTGGGTGATCTGTAGCAAGCTACAATTTGAATTGCAGTTTTGCCTGTTGTTAGTTGCACATGGATGATCTCTGAAGCATCGTGCTGTGCCACTAACCTGGAGGTGTGGGTATCCTTGATGAATATGGATATGCCCCCACCTTTTGTATTTCAGTTTGGGTTCTGTGGCCGAAATGAATGATATGAGTTGTAGCCTGGTAGTGCTGGGGTGCTCTCCGGAGCCTTAAACCAGGTTTCTGTTACTACACATATATCGATTTTCTCCATACTGAGGAGTGCCTCGAGTGTGTGCATTTTGAGGTTAGACTTCTGGCATTGAGTAGCATTAACCTCAGTTTTTTGTTACTTATGCTATTTATGATGGTGGGTTTGTCTTTTGAGCCTTGCCTAAAAAAGGCACTAGGGGGGTGGCAAGAGCTTTGGCCAGTATTCGAAAGCCTAAGGGTTACAGGTGCAAGCCATCTCTAGCGAAGCAGCGTGGCTTATTGAGCATGTCATCCCAGGCTGACAGACACTGGATCCCTTTTGAATGACACCAGAAACTTGGCCAATTGTTGAAATCGAGAATTTTTTCTTTATAACGTGGTATCATTCTTGGTGAGGACAGGATGCTACTCAGGGTCAGGGTCATAGCGGCCTGGGCTATGTGATCAGAGAGCTCATCCATGTCTCTTTTCATGTAGTCCAGGGAAGTACGGCTCAAGTCATTCACACCAACATGGACAATAACAGAGTGATATTTGTACTTGTTCTGGAGTGACTAGAGTGCTTGTGTTATGTGGCAGATCCTAGCACCCGACAGGGAGCTAACAGTAACCTTCTCCTTATTCAGCCTAGTGAGTGGGACGTCAGTGTGCCTGACTATATTGTCACCTATTACTAGTATGTTGGGTATGTTATTTTGCCTTACGGGCTGTGATTGCATGGCACACTGAGGTTTTCTGAGGTTTTTATCTTTTTTGACTTCACCATTGTCTCCTACAAGAATAACATCTGCTATAACTGCACATGGATAACCAGAAAAAATTTACTCCATCGCATGTTGGAAGACTTCACTGGCAGAATTTATCCCAAATGGCATCCTCAAAAATCTGTACCTTCCCAATGGTGTACTGAAAGTGGTTAGCAAGGAAGATTTTCAATCAAGTAAAATCTGCCAAAATGAACTTTCTGCACCTAAGACAGAAAAAACAGTGGCATTTGGCATGACAGCAGCAACTTCAACTATACGCATTGGATGATGTAGTTTAAGTGCTTTGTTCAAATTGCTTAGATCGATTCATATTCAAAAGTTATTTGAGCTATTTCTATGAACTGCTACCATGGAGGATACCCATTCAGTTGTTTCTTCTTCTGGAAAAATTACTCTTAAATGTGCCATTCTGTCTATCTCTGCTTTTACTTTGCCCGGCATTGCTACTGGAACCTTCCATGCTGGTCTGGCAACTGGGCTTACCTAGTAGTTTAACTTCATGGAGTACACAACTGGAAGTTTGCCAAGCCCATATTTGAAAATATCAGCATATTCAGAAAAATATTCTGTGTGAAACCTTCGTTGTTGTTGATGTTTACATGGTGGACTTTCTTATTAAATGAAATCAGTCCCATTTTCACACTATCTTTGAGGCCTAACAATGACTGCACATGCTTTTGACTATGTAAAACTGCAAGTCATGGCTGTTCCCGGCATAATAGCATGAAAGCACTACAGAGCCTTCAGTTTGAATCTCTTCAGCGCCATAAGCAACAAGCTTCACACACTTTGCCAAATCTATTTTTTTATCAGCTTTTACCTTAGCAAATATTTCTGCTGACGTAACATTGCACTTTGAACCACTATCAACTTTGAGCTCTACAGGACACCCACTAATCAATACAGTACAAAATACTTCACTCTTTGCCAACAAATCTATTGCATTAACCTTTTCGTCAAGAACAGAGACACCATCAACATAAAAAGTAGGGTCACACCTTTCTACTTGATCAACTTGCTTCTTGGAATGCTGCTCCTTAATAAAATAATGTGCCTCTTTGCTTTCTGAAATGATTCCACTTTTTATATCTGGTGGCATTGGTGACTAAAAGCTAAGCAGTTTTCTCACTTAGGTTTTGTGACTGCCTTCACAATTACGACAGTTGACTACGAGATTTACCATGGGTTTTGCTAAATCACAACTCAGTTTTCCTGCATGTGCCTTGGGTTTTACTAAAGCTGCCTTGGGTTTCATTATGGGTGCTACACCAGTTGGCCTATATCTCTTAACATTGTGCTGCATACTATCAACATTTGTGCTGGACGAAGCTGTAAGCATGCTCATTAGCATATTCATGTGCTTTTCTGTAAGTTCATACATCTGACAAATCTCCTGTGGTTTTGATTAAAGTTAAATCACAGTCTTGAAGCAAAATCTCACTGCATCATTAACACCACACGCAAGCTTGTCTTGTGTCTCAGACCACCAAATCTGCACATTTTGACTTGTTTCTCAAGTCAGTTATATATGCTACAAATGTTTCACCAAGCTTTTGATCTCTTGTGTAAAATATGTGCCTTTCCATTGTAATATTGGTTTGAGGGTTGCACATTTCCCTAAATTTATGTTTTAAGCACTCAGGGTCTTCCTGCATTTCAGCCTGTACCACAATATGGCAGTCTTCCCCCCTCCTCTGCATAAACAGCAGGCACATACACAAATGAACATTCTCTCTCATTGGCTTCTGAACCAGCTAAATTGAGCAGAATAAATGCTTTTGCATGTACATCTTTATAAGAAAAAGCAACCTGCATGAAAATATATTCTTGCTCAATCTCCAATTTT
Source organism: Protopterus annectens (assembly GCF_019279795.1). NCBI lineage: Eukaryota > Metazoa > Chordata > Ceratodontiformes > Protopteridae > Protopterus > Protopterus annectens. The sequence goes on from NC_056749.1 coordinate 183,555,004, forward strand.
CAGCAATATTATCAAACACAAGCGGACCAGCTCAGTGAAATCCCTCTGTCATGGCAAATAAGTGTCAAACACACACCAGGTACTTGTAATTATATTCAACTGCACAACAGACTCTTTGAAATAACTGTAGGCTGCACTGTAATACTGACCACACTGTCAACACTTTGCACATTTTAGATACTTTGAATAACTTTAGTTAATGCAAAAAAGTAGTACTTTGCAAAAAATAGCTTTCTCTTTTCCGAACATTTTATATGATTCGGATATTGTTTCACGTTTTCATAATTATTTCATGTACTTTTTTTTCAATATGTCACAATTTTGAACAATTTGTTTATTCAGTAATTGGTTTGGAATGCTTTGCTTTATATTCATTGAGGGAAAAATTAAATGAGTTAAGTACTTGGAAATATTTTCTGACCTGTTTATGAGTCATTTGTGAGTTGTTTGAGCCACTGTTGTATATTTCTCCATTTCTGACTGTGAGCCTCCTGGTTTTAAAAAGTTTTGACTTTGGATTCCATTCTGACACTGTCACTCGTTCAAATAAGATGATGAGGCTTGGGCATTTGTTTAAGATAATATTGCAAACAAACACATCAGGATGGATGACTGGAACATGAAACTTAAATGAACTAGCTGACTGACTGCTACACACACACACACACACACACACACACACACACACACACACACACACACACACACACACACACACACATGCTTTCACTCCAGCTGCTTACACAAAATGGCGCTCTGCTTGCATGTGCTCAGTACTTTTTTTTGCATGTGCCCATGAACTACAGTGGATTTAAAGGTATAACACACACTATGATCTACACTTCATGTGTTTAAGTGGGTTTCCTCAGGGTGCTCCGGTTTCCTCCCACATTCCCAAGACATGCTGCAGGTTGGATTAGACATTTTAAATTGGCTTTAGGTGTGAGTGTGTGCATGCGTGTGCCTTCTGAAGAAGGTTGAACGCTGGGCTGACAACTCAACAATGTAAAACTCCACTGCCCCTTGTTCTGCAGACTGATGATCCACCGTGGTGATCCCTAATGGGCACAGCCAAAAGGAGAAGAAGAAGACCAGTCTTTATAGCTACAGAGTCACAGATAATAATTAAACCAAACCAGCCAGCAGCATAAGACGTATAAAAACCTATCACATTTTGTTTATTTTCAGCAACTAAAAATTGAAACCCAAAAAGAATTTTAAATGGAACATAAAAAATTGTCAAGACAAATGTTGGTTGATCATACATCCACCCAAAAAGTCCTGCTTGGTGCAGTTGGTTGGGGCATTGGGTGCTCAACTGATGTTGGTTCTGACTGACAGTGGTATGGAGAACCAATGCCATTTAAAATACTGCAAGGTAAGGATATGATCTCGAGCAGGCTAGAATTATCCCAGTGTTAAGGGATGTTTTAGTGGGTGACAGTCCCATAGTACCAGGGCAGGGCCAGAGATTGGTCATCATTAACATTTACTTCCTTGCAGTGCTACAAAAAATGAAGTAAATTTTGCTCCAGACTAATTCTAATGGTCTATTATGAATGCTACATGCAATGAGTTGAGCCAACATTATGTTGTAATTTTTTATCCAAATTTCCACTTCAAAGTCTCTATTACCTCCTAACATCTGATTACTATCCATACTATATAGGGACTGTGACACCCCTGCACTGGCCTAGTAATCAAGGAGCCTCAATCCTCACAACTAACACCAGTAAGGGATGTGCACACTGGGAGGATGACAAGTACACCCACAAAGTACAATTTCCCTTAACTCATTAACCCCGAGTAGCTTCTCATGGCGCCTGTATGTTTAAGCCCGAGCGCGCCATGAGAAGATAGAATTTTCAAACTGTTACCCCCGAGTGCTTCCACAAGTGAGAGAAAGTGTACAGCTGATTTGTAGTTCACCTTAATGTAAAACACTCTGAAATCATAACTAAATATGTAATTTATCATATTTAGTTACGATTCAGTGTGTTTAAACATTAAGGTCACATTGAAGTTTTCTCAAAAAAAAGCATTTTAAAAGTTCTTGCTAAGCAAGTGGTGGCAGCCAATCGGATTCTTGCATTCCGAGCCACCACTTGCATAGCACCTCCACCCCCAACCTAAGCTTCTTTTGATCTGTCCAAATAAATACAGGCTTCAGTAGTAGCAATTCACTTACATTTTTTGCTTTTCTTTGACTTTACATAGTTGCTACTGGATCCTGCAATTTATTTGGGCAGAACATCTACTTCTGTGTGCAGGTTTGCGGGCTTGGAATACTGCATCTACTTCCACGAGCGGACAAGAGAAAATCAGTAGAGTTGTAATGGAGTCCGTTTCCAGAGAGTAGAGGTGAGTTGTGTACAAGTAGTGCTAGCTCATGATATTTAGTAGCGGCCGGTGTGCGAAGTCTGTGTTTCTCCAATGTTTGAGCCTTCGTCCTCCTTCCCCATTATTTCCAAGATGTATTGTTGTGAAAGTTTGAGAGCTATGCTTGCTCAGTAATTTCTAATGGTGTGTGTGTGTGTGTGTGTGTGTGTGTGTGTGTGTGTGTGTGTGTGTGTGTGTGTGTGTGTGTGTGTGTGTGTGTATGTGTGTGTGTGTTACTTTACTATCCTAGCTCTCAACCTTTCAAGCTCTCAAGTATTTGTGCTCCGTTTTTCATATCATTTAATTTTACTGGCAAACAACTGTAAAGTCATGCCTGCCAGATAGTTAATGGACGTGTTCTGTATGCGTGCAGAAACGCACCAATTAAAGTGCATGGAAGAGCCTTAAGATGACAAAAAAATGCATTTGTATGAAGGTTCGAATAAAAAATTAAAGCTTTTTATGCAAACACAGCCCAAATAAATACGAAATGCTCAGTGCAAAAAGCATCACGGTGTGACAATACCCCGAAGTAATTTCAGTGAGTCTAAGCCCTGAGTTATCGTGACTGTTTTCTAACGTGAAGCAATATCTAGCAATTTATAAAGTCAGCACTGGATTCTGCTGTAGATCTGTGTACAATTACCTTAAATATTGTACAGTCCGAGCTGACTGGAGCGAGAGATCTTGGTGCTTGCAGGGGCTCTTTATATCCTACAATAGACTCTTGGACTATCCTAACACTCTCTCCTTCTTTCATAACCAGATAAATTCCTTGCAGTTTTGTCGTAAAATGCCTTTGTTTCAGTTGTGTGCACTGCAGGAGTTCTAATGCTGTGTGACTACTTTCTGGAAAAAGTTGTTGGAAGGAAGTGTAAAGTTCTGATCCCAAGCAACTGCACATGAGGAATTATACTGTTGACAGTCCTATTGAGAGAATAAGTATTCAGCTAAGGACAAAACGGTCATTTCAATCTCCGTAATCATACTCTGTGAGAATGTATTTTGACTGTATAGCTCTTTCCACCTGTCCTTTCAACTGAGCCTTGACTTAAATTGTGCATTTTGCTCAAATATCCCATGTCTGGAAAATATACACTTCACAACCATTATAGCTGATTGTCTGATGGTATTTCTCAATTCAACTGCTTCAGTATCATTGTTTACACACATCAAAAATATTAAGATTTTTGCATTAGAGATACTTACAAGTGGTTTGCACTCACATTCCACTGTGATAGTTTAATTCTCAGTTTGTGCATAGCCTGTCTTTTTTATCAGTTAATACCTAGATGCATAGTAGATCCATTCCTAATCCTTGATGACTTGCCTCAACTTGAAGGCTTGTTGGTAGGGTCATGTCATAGCATTTCAGAGTTGCTGCTCTGGCCACTAGCCTCAGCAAACTGGATCTCTTTTACTGATCTGCTAATTAACACCATAGGGATTCAAACTATCAGCTTTCTTAATGGCACTGTGTTCAGAAAACTGGGGAAGAAAATGTAACAAATACTGTATCATTCATACTAATTGCATTAGAGGTTTTTAGTCCACGACATGTCTCCAACTGACCATCACATCCTGGTCTTGTGCTGCTAAATGTGCATCCCTGGTACTATCCCCTCAGGCTGGGACCACCTCAGCTGTCATCTGATTGAAGAAGTGGACTAGTAGTCAGCAGCAGCAGCACATACACTGTCCTGCATTTTCTTTGGCCCTATCCTTCCAGTATGGTGACATTATATGGTCAGTCTGTGTAACGAGCAGTGGCCTTTGAGGATGTGTCTGCTGTAAGCCCTAGGGCAGCTCCAAACCCTAGGTCATCATGCAAGCTGAGCCCAGCCATTGCTCAAGCCCCTTCCTCCAAAAGGTTTTAAAGAGTCTCTCACTTACAGTACCACAGTCCTTATGTCCGAGATAGGAAATCTCTGGAAAATTTGCTTAATTGATTTTCAGAATAGGCATCTATCCTCTCTGCTGCACATCTGTTATCCTGGTCACTAATCAATCCTGGGTTGGTTTGCAGAGCATCATTGCATAAGGACTAAGGATAATCACAAGTCTTTCTTTAGTTATGTTAGGAACCTGTGTGGGAATTCCCAGATATGCTCAGAATTAGTCCAAAATGACAAAACATACACCGAACCCACAGACATTGCCACCATCCTAGCTGACAGGTTCAGCGCAAACCCCCCCCCCACTCCCTACCAAAAGGGAAAATATCTATCCCAGCAGAGTGCTGCCCCCCTGACATCTCAGATGCTCAGGTAAGAGCCGCCCTCTCCAAAGCAAAAAACACAGCATGAATGGGACCAGACGGTGTCCCGGGCTGTGTCCTACATGAACTCCAAGAACAGCTAAACCCAAACATAAAACTACTGTTCAATCTCAGCCTTACTACAGGATATGTACCCAAAGAGTGGCGTACAGCAACAGTGGTCCCTCTTCACAAAGGTGGTGCCTCAACGGATCCTGGAAACTATTGCCCTCAGATTTTGCTTGCTTGTACCTGTTACGGAGGTGAATTTTTCATTTTAACCTTGCCTAAAAAAGGGACTACAGGGGTGGAAAGAGCCTTATCCAGTATTCGGAATCCCAAGGGCGACAGGTGCAGTCCATCTCTGGTAAAGCGTCATGGTTTGTTGATCATGTCATCCCAGACAGACAGATACTGGATTCCCTTAGAATGAATACCAGAAGCTTAGCCAGTTGTTGAAGTCAATCATTTTGTCCGTGTACTGTGGTATCATTCTGGGTGATGGCAAGATGCTACTCAGGGCTAGGGTCATACCTGCCTGGGCTACAAGATCAGACAGCTCCTCCACGTCTCTTTTCATGTAGTCCAGGGAGGTACATGTCAGGTCATTCATACCAACATGGACAATGACAGAGTCATATTTGTACTTTTTGTGGAGTGACCTGAGTGCATGTGTTATGTGGTGGATCCTGGCACCTGACAGGCATCTGACAGTAACTTTCTCCTTGTTTAGCCTGGTGAGTGGAACATCAGTGTGCCTGACTATAGAGTCACCTATGACTAGAGTGTTGGGTATGTTGTATTGCCTTAATGGCTGTGGTTGAGTGGCACACTGAGTTTGTGGGCTATGTGTCATTTTGGGTTGTGTTGGATGGTGGTGGTTGCTTGCGTTTCTGCTTTGGAGGTCCCTGTTGCTTGGGTAGATTTTTTATTTAGAGCCTCCATGAATGTAGGTGTGTGTTTTGTGTTTCTGTGTGTGTTTTGGTGGTGTAGGTTTTGAGGGACTATGTGATGAGTGTGGTGTGGTGCAAGTGTTTACCTTCTCCTCTTGACTGTCTATTCCAGTCTTGGGTGAAGAGAGCTTTGCTTCCAGTTTGGCTATATAAGTGCATCTCTCACAGGTTGTAGTGTTGGGTGGTAGGAGAAGAGGGTTGTCTGTGTACATGAGGCAATTGCTGCATTGCCCCAAGATGCCCAGATTCATCAGGTAGACAGGAGAAAACACTGGGAGCTGACCCTTAGACATGCCTGGATAGGTGCTTATTTATTAAGTACTAAAACTGTTTTCCTCTAGACAAGTGAGGAAAGTTGAGTGCTATAGTAATTTGTAGCTTATTTAGTGCTTACAATAAGTTCTGAACAAGTGCTGAGATCAAAGAAACAGATTTGAGTGCTGAAACTAGAAAACTGGTGTGATACTTACTTTGAATGAGACTGATTTGTGTTCAGATCTCACCAGGTCAAAGGCTACATTAAAGTCTGTCTGTGCCCCCAAGTCCCTCACTACTCACTCGACTCTTAGGGATGTGGTGTCAATATGACAGTTATAAGGGCTGGATGACTTCCTGGGCTCACTGTTGGGTATTTCTTATCATTTACTGCTAGTCCATGGTTCAGATGCCAGTTATTTGTCTGTGTTAGCCCTTTACGGAGAGCATTTCCTAGCAGTGGTTCATTTCAGGTGTGGATATATGCATCTCAGATTTGGCTTTTGTAGATTTTATTTGTCCTCAGATCTGTTTGTGCAGTTTGACCATTTTATTGTAGGGGTCACTTTGGTGAATGTTTCATTTTGGTTCATGTATATACCAGAAACTGTTACTGAAGGGTTGTTTGGGGAAATATTTCATTCTGGTGCTTGTACATATTTTCGCAGAATGTTGAGATTTCTTTGCCTTGTTTATTTGGCCTGGCAAATTCTGTGTATGTTTTTATTTATTTATTTTTTGTCTTTTTTTTTTTTAACCTCTAGACAGGTAACCAAGATGGTGTTTCTCATAGATGCATTGTATTGCTTATGAAACGTGGGGTCGCTTCTGTGAATGCTTCATGTTGGTGATTGCAGACACTAGGAGCTATTGCTGAAGGGTAGTTCACGGAAATGCTTCATGTTGGTTCTTGTGCATACATCAACATTTTAGTGTCACAGAAAAGATGTTGCATGGTTGGCTAATCCATCTGGCCATTTTGTCATCCTGGGAGCTGGCTGTGTTGTACTGAATCACTGGTAAAGTATGTCTTCTATCAGAAGACAAGCTATCTAGACTAGGTAACATGTCTTAGTGTTCAACAATTTTTAGAAACGTCTAAGCAGAGTGAGGAAATCCATGTTGCTGTTGTGAATGGGAATATCTTGTGAGTCAGGTGACGGGCAGCAATCCCACCAAATGTTTTTTTTGCACCAGTGGTGATTACTACAGCAAATCTGTCATAAATGAGATATGAATTGGGGTGACTTAAAATTTTGAAGAAAGGAATGGTACATGTCCTACGTCCATTTTTTATAATTTTACTGATGACTGCACATACCCTTCAACCATCCAAGAGAAATTATATTTTGGTTGATTTTCCTGTTGGTGCTTGTACATAGGAGGACGTTTTACTGAATGGTTGTTTAGGGAAAATCTTTCATTCTGGTGCCTGTGCATATATTATATTGAAGGGCTCACTTGGGTGAATTCTTCATTTTGGTGGCTGTACATACTAGGAAATGTTACATGCGTTTCGTTTGGGTAAGCTTTTAAGTTTGGTGATTGTGAATTCCTCAACATTCTACTGAAGGGGTTGCTTGGGTGAAGTGTTCATGTTGGTGGTAGTACATACTAGGAAATGTTACTGAAGGCTTGTTTGGTAAAACATTTTATTTAGATGCATGTATACCTGGACATACTAATGAGGATGTTGCTTGGGGAAATAATTAATTGTGTATCAGGGAAGTACATGGTCTGACTGCTGATATGACCACTGAGCAAAATAGTTGATTGTGCCATTTTGGTGCTTGTGCATACACAATGCAAACAACTGGAGGGGTTAGTGGGGAAACATAGAAATTAAGTCTGAAAATTAAATATGGTTACATTACTTAGAATACAGCACAGAAATGTAATTATAGTGCAATATGCCAGCATATAAAACATCACACACACCACTGACTAATTAAATAATGTAAAATAAGCAGACAATAAATCACTTCTGCTTGTATTATTCTATTTGTGATTAGTAGTTGCATGAGTGAGATAAGTTATCACTTGTTGACAACTGCCAGCATGGAGCTACCATATTTTTTGTGCATTTTTCCTGGCTTTGTCAGTCGTGTGGAATTTACGTGGGAGGAAGGGCTCAGTAATATGTAAGTGTTATACTATTTTACTGAATTACTCAGGTGTTCTCCTTACTGATAATGAGTCTGTGTTACACAACAGCTTCACAAGGTAATATAATGAATGCCTAGTCAACAGGTTATGTGCAGCAATTATCACCTTTGTCTGAGCATTCATAACTTTTCAGTACTGAAAGGAAGGTCATTATCACATTAGCAATAAGTGCAGTTACAATACAGCAGTAAGTTATCACTTTTAGTAGAAGTCGTTATCACTTTGATGAATGCACAAGCCAGATTGTGTTTTTCTCTATTTGTAGTCATTGCAAGCCACCCCCTCCATTCTTAATCAACTAGCTATCCTCCAAAACCTCTGTTGTTTTTAATATATATATATATATATATATATATATATATATATATATATATATATATATATATATCTATATCTGTGCATATGTGTGTATATCGATATATATGTATGTACATAATGTACTTGCACATATACACATACACATGAATATCAGTATGGTCAGGAAGGTTCCTCTTCAGAGATTTATGCCAACTTCTCTTGTGTTGGTGGGTGCATCACGGGGGGCATACCCAGCCATCCATGGATCTTGTGATCGACCTGGATTGCAAAAACAAATGGCAAAAAATAAAAACTGGTGAAAAAACAAACAAGATGGACCTGGAAACAATGAGAACGGACTCAATGTAATAGGCACTGTTTTAATGTAAGCGCTTTCGGCTCAGTCACTACTAAGCCTTCTTCAGACAAACAGTGAAAACAGTAACAATAGGAATTTAAATACATTACCTAATTAGATAGTAATTATTAATTAAAAGGGAAATGCACACCGTATAAAACATTAAACATAAAAATCATTTATAAATCAAAATAAACACAGAAACCTCACTACTCTAAAAATGTTCATGTGTGTAGCAGACAGCCTGAGATTACCCATAAATAATAAAGGATACAATAAGCGTTATTCCATATAGCATAAATGAGAATGTGTAAAAACATGTATTAACACTCATTGCTATTTCTAAGCTATTTATGCTTAATAAAATATATATATATATATATATATATATATAGGTAAGAAATTGTTACATATATATATCTATACATTTAGTTCAAACTAGCTAAAATATAAATGATGAATAAAAATAGGCTAATATTCTTTATTCTACCTATTTAATGACAATAATTTTAAAATACACTTAATGGACAGCGTTTCGTTCAAGCCCGGATAGGACTGTGCGTTGGTTAATATTTGCCATTTTAGTTCATCCAACTCAAGTTTTAGTTGCCAAGGGCCCCCTCTAATATCCAAGGTTCTTTGTTGCAAAATAATAAACCTAAATGAATGAGTTGGATGCTGTAAAATGTGCTTGGCTAAAGCATTATTAGGGTCCAATTTATTAATAGCATAAATGTGTTCATACACCCTCTGTCTAAATTTTCTCTCTGTTTTCCCTATGTAAAACCCATTACATTGTTGACATAAGGCTGCATAAACAACAATTTTGCTTTCACAATTGAATTTGGAATTGAGAACATATCTTTTATCTCTAATGAAACAAGCTTGACCAAGCAACATATGTTTACATTGCTGGCAACAACCACACTTAAACATCCCTCTAATGTTAGAATGAGTCAGACAAACATTACGCTTTTTTTCAAAAATATTTTTTAAATTAGGACCCCTCTTATAGGTTATTTTTGGTCTATGCCCTAAGGTCTTCAACAAGAACTCATTGTTTTTAATTACTGACCAATTTTTATACAAAATTTCTTTGATAATTTTATGGTCCAATGAATAAGTAATTAAAAAACTTGTTTGGTGTAGACTGTTATGGGGACTATCTAAAGTTACAAGTTCATTAGACACATTAATAAAAGTTGCCTCAGAATTCAAAACTAGCCCTACTTTAACCGCTAATAAGGGTTTAAAATGCCCAGACAGTCGTTTTTGCTCAACTTCTGATCTAATAGTTCTAATTAGATGACCTGGATAACCTCTATTCAAAACATACTTTGCAATAACTCACATTCACATTCAAAATCCAATTTGTCAGAAATCATGCGAGCTGCCCTGACCATTTGTCCCTTAATGACAGCCCGCTTCTGATGAATGGGATGACAACTAGAAAAATGCAAAAAACTGTTTGAATAGGTAGGTTTTCTAAATATTTTACTCTTGAAACAGTGTTCCACCTTATCCTTTATCAGTAACACGTCCAAAAAGTTAATGGAATCAACTCCTATTTCATGAGTGAATTCCAAAAAAGAAGTAGATTTTGAAATTGATTCTATAAATAAAGAAATGTCACCTGGGCCTCCATTCCATACACAAAACATATCATCTTGGTACCTGGTGTACCAAGAGACATTATTTACAAAAAATGGGTTCATAAACAAACAGGTGTGTTCCCAATGGGCCATTACCATATTGGCAAAACTGCCACCACAAGGGGAACCCATGGCTACCCCTGATTTTTGTAAATAAAATTTATTGTTAAATGTCATGAAATTATTGGTCAATATGAGATCCAATAAAGAGGTTACCAGGTAGATGTCATTATGGTCTGCCTTATTGGAAACTAAAAATTCGGAAACCCATTCGATACCCAGATCATGTGGGATAACTGTGTATAGATCTTTGACATCTATAGTTAGAAATGTGCTATTTTCATTATATGTTAGTTTGTTAATGACCTGGATTGCAGTTGGGAACTTGGAGACTCTTCAGTTCAGCCCCATTGTGCTGCTGTCCTAGGTAGAAATGGCCTCAGGGCTGCCACTGTGATGCAGTGTTTCCCCCCGGAAAAGGACACATGCAAAAAGACAAAGCCTGGGGCAGAATTAGTCTTTTCACATGTTGTCTTGGTTGAGCTCTCCACTTAGTTTCCCTCCCTTCAGGTGCAGTAAATGTATGTAGGTCAGGGTAAGACCCTTTACATTAGCTCCCCCCTTTGAGTCCTTATGACCATTGCCGAAAGGACACATGTACATGGAAAAGGTAGAGGTAAGGCAGAGTGCTGGCACTGCATGCAATCAGGAGTCATTGCTGCTACCAGCAGTCTGAGTGGGTAGCCAGCACAGGTATGGGACACTTCAGACGCCCATGGCCTGAAGTCCCGTGCCTGTCCTAGGCATATTAGTGGAGTTGCAGTCCTTACTCTGTTTTTTATCTTTACATGTGCCCTTTCTGTGCCCCCTTGTCAGTCGTGTGTAATTTTGTGTTTTCACGGGTGGTAGGTATGTACCTCCGCAGCGACATCACCACTTATATACCTTATGAAAAGAATAATGCCCCTGTGGATAGGAGTGAAGATTTGGATGGTCTAACCAGGTAATGCATTATGATATACATATATATGTACTTTTCCAATAGATCTGTCAAACATCAGTAGTAAACTGTTTGCATTTTCTTTGCTGTACAGGTTTGTCCACATTCTGACACTGTCATCAGTCAACCACTGGGAAGGCTGCGGTTTCAAATCAGAGCAATTTTTGAACACCTGCAGTCGTGGTGGCCACGTTGTCATTTTGTGTGGTTGGTGGATCTACAATCTGTCCTGACAGCATCACCACAAAAGATGTTCACCTGTTCAGAAGGGATGGCGTTCACCTAACTGAGGAAGGCATTGCCTTGTTATTGACTGACATCCACAATGGTGTGAGGAGAGCTATGCAGGATTGGAAATATGCAGCTTGTGAGAAGAATGGAAAACACCCATGACCAAGTAGGGACCAGTATGGTAAGTACAACTCTATTATGAAATGTGTTGTGTAAAATATATTTTTATGAGTTTGGCAAATTACTGTGGTAAGAAGCTGGTGAAGATGCTGAGAAAGAACTGTTTCAGGAGAGTGCTAGCATGTACAATCGAATATGTATTGTATGTGTATATGTATAATATTGATAGTTCCAACATATAAAAGAATTGGGCCTGTATGTTGTACACATGTGCAGATATCTATGTTTGTTTCGGACTTAGGTTATGGAAATTATGATTTTTTTTTTCATATTTTGGTAAATAACTTTGCAAGGGAGCATCTGAATGTGCTAAGTAATACCTCATTTTGAAAAGATTATTTATAGTTCTAACATGGTAAAAGAATGGTACCTGTATGTTGTACTCATAGGCAGATATCAAAGTTTGTTTCTGACTTAGGTTATGGAAATTATGATTTTTTCATATTTTGGTAAATAACTTTGCAAGGGAGCATCTGAATGTGCTAAGTAATACCTCATTTTGAAGACAGTACTGATAGTTCTAACATGGCAAAAGAATGGTGCCTTTATGTTGTACTCCTGTGCAGATATCAAAGTTTGTTTCGGACTTACGTTATGGAAATGATTTTTTTTTCATATTTTTGGTAAATAACTTTGCAAGGGAGCATCTGAATGTGTTAAGTAATACCTCATTTTGAAAACAGTATTGATGGTTCTAACATGGGAAAAGAATGGTGCCTGTATGTTGTACTCATATGCAGATATCAAAGTTTGTTTCGGACATGGGTTATGAAAATTATGATTTTTTTTTCATATTTTGGTAAATTAACTTTACAAGGGAGCATCTGAATGTGCTAAGTAATACCTCATTTTGAAGACAATATTGATGGTTCTAACATGGGAAAAGAATAGTGCCTGTCTGTTGTACTCATGTGCAGATATCAAAGTTTGTTTCAGACTTAGGTTATGGAAATTATGATTTTTTTTCATACTTTGGTAGATAACTTTGCAAGGGAGCATCTGAATGTGCCAAGTAATACATCATTTTGAAGACAGTATTGCTGGTTCCAACATGGTAAAAGAATTGTGCCTGTATGTTGGACACGTGCAGATATCAAAGTTTGTTTGAGACTTATGGTTATGGAAATTATGATTTTTTTTCATATTTTGGTTAATAACTTTGCAAGGGAGCATCTGAATGTGCTAAGTAATACCTCATTTTGAAAAGATCATTTATAGTTCTAACATGGTAAAAGAATTGTGCAAGTATGTTTGACACATGTGCAGATATCAAAGTTTGTCTGAGACTTATGGTTATGGAAATTATTATTGTTTTCATATTTTGGTAAAAAACTTTGCAAGGGAGCATCTGAATGTGCCAAGTAATATCTCATTTTGAAGACAGTATTGCTGGTTCTAACATGGTAAAATAATTGTGCCTGTATGTTTGACACGTGCAGATATCAAAGTTTGTTTTGGACTTAGGTTATGAAAATTATGATTTTTTTCATATTTTGGTAAATAACTTGGCAAGGGAGCATCTGAATGTGCTAAGTAATACCTCATTTTGAAAAGATTATTTATAGTTCTAACATGGTAAAAGAATGGTACCTGTATGTTGTACTCATAGGCAGATATCAAAGTTTGTTTCCGACTTAGGTTATGGAAATTATGATTTTTTTCATATTTTGGTAAATAACTTTGCAAGGGAGCACCACATTGTGTGAAGTAATGCATCATTTTGAAGACAGTGTTACTCCTTACAACATGGTAAAAGAACTGTGTCTAGGCACTGTAAACACGTACAGATATTACAGTTTGTTTAGTCTTGTACAAATATGAAAATTATACATTTACAATACTTCTCATTATTATGCCCATATCTTTGAGGAGCATGGTAATCACACAAATGATGCGTCATTTTGAAGCTGACATTCAGATGCACAACTTCTACACTGATATGTAGGCTCTGTCTATTACAGGTGATGAGATAGTATGCTTTGTTTATTTATCAATTATGAGAAATAATATACTAATCATATTTCTGTGAATATCTCATGAAAGGAGTGTCACACAGTTATGGTTAAAGTATCATTTTAAAGCTGACATTCATACTAACAAATTAAATTCAAATTGTATGGGTCTGCATGGTACGTAGACCAAGATATTGTGCTTTGCTTTTCCAAAAAATTTAAAAAATTGCACAATATCAGCATTCCTTGCCAAATATTTCATTATGACTTTGATATGCACTATCAACATTTACACTGTTGGAAAGGTCAGTGTCTGCTGAACAACTTTCGCGTTTACATTTTTAGTGTAGCTCTTATAGTTAAAGAGTTATGAGCATTTGTTTTCTGTGTAGTATTACAAATGGATTTTCTGAAAATGAGCTCAGGCTGCTCTGTTGTTCCTATGGTGGAATTCAGCAGGCAGCTTTTCCTGAGCTGCTCTGGAGTGAATGAGTTAAGAGCACACAGAGATCACAGTCAGTCTAGGGCTGGTTTCTCTCTCTCTTTCTCCAGATCCCCAGTAAGACTCCCCACTGGCGCAGGTATAGGGTTAAGATCTCAGCTGAGTGGTCAAGCCAAAACCTCCAGCACCCTCTGTCCAACCAGCGCTTTGTGTCCCTGCCCAAGTAGCTGACACACAAACACACACACACACTCACACACACACACAAACACACACACTGAGATATGATTTATATACAAACACACAAACACTCCTGTGGAAGGCTGGCAAAGGTTCACTAGATAAGCCCCCTTCTGCCCAGACTGTAAGCTAGACATTACTGCTACCAACCACTCTTACTTATCAGCTATTATAAGGTCCTTCCCAAAGGATGACCAATTCTACTGTGTATTGTTACTATTATTCAAATGGTAAGTGTGAACAACAGCAAGGCTATTTAAGAGTGGCCTGTACAGTGTCACCAAATATATATGCAAGTACCCTAAGATCTTAAATAGCTCTAAACAAACCAGCCACAATTAAAAGGTTTAAACATATTTAATAATTAATAAAAGCTCAAGACAATACTCAATAACTCAACACAGTGACAACAGAGTTCAGAATCACAGGAAATATTGCACAACAACATGCAAGACAATCTCCAATAAATACAGAAAACATCTAGGCTGATCTTACTATTTTCCTGTCTATCACTAAGAGAGATACTATGATCTAAGTCTTAATTACAGAGCAAGGAAAATACAAATGAGAAGTGCTGAAGATGGATGTGTTCAGATCCAAGACAAGATACAAAATGCAAAGACTCACTCTCTGAGATGGTTCTCAAGTTTCTATAAAACATTTCTGCTGCGTTATCTCAGATTCCATCATTCTTTGTTACCTCTGTGCCAAAAATACTTATTTTTCAGAAGTTTGCCTGGAACTGGAATTCGTAAAACAGCCAAACAGCTTTCCATTTGAAACCTGTAATTATTTCTGTTTCCAGACAGTAGAAAACCCTCTGTCTCTAGACATCCTGTCTCTTTGCTGTATTAACTAACTTTATAGCACATCCTGAGCCTTGTCCTGTGGTTTAGGACATATGCCACAACAGACTCCTTGTGGGATTCACTCTCACCCACCCACTCATAGGTTCATAGGTAGGTACTAGGCTATTGGCCCTAGGGCCTATATAAGCCTAGCCAAAAAGGTACCCTGGCTTTCGCCACCCAAGAAAATTATTTTCCTGTGCCCCTGTCGAGTAGAGCCACAGAAGTGATCCCACGGGTGAATTTCCTATTCCCCATCCAATCATCAAGATTTTTCATGAAGAGTGCTAATGAGGAGCTCTGTTTGACATAGGTAGTCTGTTCCAGAGTATGGGAAGTCTCTGGGACAGGAATCAATCCCTCCAGCATGTTCTGTTTATTGTGGTGACAAAGTTTAGGTCCCTACAGCATATAGGTTGGAGGGATTGGGATTTCTTTAAGTGGAGCATGTCCAATAGCTCTGGGTTTGACATAGCTTTGTATGTTAGGCAGAGATCGCCTCTGAGTAGGCGATATGCGATGGAGTAAAGCTGGAGTTTTTTGAGATGGTCTGCATAGGTTATCTGTTTGAGGCCAGTAATCCTCTTTGTGAGGTATTTCTGTGGCCTCTCCAGTTGTTGTAGATGCCTTGTGAGGTACACACCAAAAGGGGCGCTGTACTCTATAATGGGTCTAATGAGTGATGAGTAGAGGGGGAACAATGACCTATTTTTTTCTGGATGAGAAACCTTTTGTGATGTGTGCCACGTAGAAGGATTTCCTGACCGCTGTGGTGATTGATTATCAAAGGAGGGACTACTGTCCACCTGTGTCCCAAGGTCTCTTATCACACTTTCGGTGTTAAGTAGACTAACACCTATGTGATAGTTCATGGGTACAGAGTTTTTACCAAAGGGGATGACAATGCACTTCTAGAGATCCCCTCACCCTATACCCATACAGCAACTCAAAGGGTGAAAAACCTGTGGATTCCTGAGGAACCGCTCTGTAAGCAAACAGATGGGGCAAATATTTGTCTCAATCCCTCTTAAACTGGTCTGCAAATGCTTGTAGCATCATCTTGAGTGTAGAGTTTAACCTCTCAACAAGACTATTAGTCTGGAGATGGTAGGGGGTGGTCTTTAGGTGCTTCACCCCTCAGTACTTCTACAGACAAATCATCAGGTCTGACATGAAATTGGCTCCCCTGTCATTCAGTATTTCTTATGGGAAACCTACCCTGTTGAAAATCTCTAACAAAGCATTTGTCACCTTTTCTGCCTCAATGGAGGCAGAGCCACTGCCTCAGGCTATCTGGTAGCATAATCTACTACCACTAGGGCATACATTTCCCCTGTGGAACCTGGGGTACTCAGAGGCCCCACAATATCCATAGCTACCCTCTGAAGTGGCTCCTCAGTCACAGACAAAGGCATCAAAGGAGCTTTCACCTTGTCTCCTGCCTTGCCTACCTTTTGGCACTGCTCACAGGTCCTGCAGTACCCTGTTACATCTCTGGAAATCCCAGGCCAATAAAAGTTCTGCATAATATGTCATTTGGTATGTTTTATGCCCATATGACCTGCAAAGGAAATATCATGGGTTATGGCTAGAAGTGCCAGATGGTAGGTTCTGGGCACTACCAACTGCTATGTTCTCTCACCCTCTAGTTCTCCCTCAGCGGTCCACTCTCTATACAGTAATCCTTTGTCCCAGTATACAGATTCACCCTTCCCTTGAGAATAAGGTGCCTCACTAGCTACCTCCCTCAGACCTTGTAACGTAGAGTCTGAGAGCTGAGACAGTCTCAACTCTCTCTTTGTAACCCTTCCCAGCTCCCTTTCCACAGGAAGTCTGGTATCCTATGACAGTGGTGCCTCACTGTCAGCCTGGTTACTACTACTCACCTCTGGCCTTGCAGTCACTCTGTCCAAGGGAACATCAGTACCCATAAGCAGTTGTGCCTCACCTTCAGTCTCACTGCTACAGGGTAGCTCCCTCCCTGAAGTAACCACCTCACCAGTCCTGGCTGCAAGTGCATGATTTGTCTGGGTCTCCCCCAGGCTACCAGACCCACATGCTTGTCTCCAAGTCTGATTGCATGTAACTGCATGAATACATGGTACTACATTACCAAAATCATTCCTAATCAGGACATCTGCAGGGTGGTAGTTTGGTACCCTTGTTGTCTCGAGATAACTTACTGTTGGAATTTTGTCATTTCCACTTACTGGCTCTCCCAACTTTTGTTCCCCACCTTGCCTCCATGGACATCTATATGCTACATAGCCCACAGGTTGCATTTAAAACATTTAACCCTAGGTCCTGAATGTGTACCTGGACTAGTGGCTTCCCCTGCTACTGGCAGATTCTGTTGGGGCAATCTGGGCTGCCTGCCATGGGTTCCTTTTGATCCATGAGCAGCACTGGGTGTCCCTTTCCTGTGCAGGGATGCCCTGTTTGCTATAGGTCTCTCTTCTTCCCCAACTCATCTACAGTAAGGCATTGTCTATCAGCTAACCAGATTCTCATGTCCTCAGGCAAAGTGCTAAGGGCTTGTTCCCTCAGCAAAAGGTCTGTCAGCCCCTTAAAAGTGGTGACCTGACATCCACTCACCCATCTATTAAAATAAGTGCTCAGTTCAGCAACATATTCACACACACTTTCATCTGCCTTGCTTCTATGCTCATGAAACATTTTCCTATAAGTTTCAGGTTTTAACTTAAAACATTCTAGCAAACAGTTTTTTACATTATAATTTAAGCAGTCATTATCAGACAGATTGGAAAGAACAGTTACAGCTTTACCGTGGAGTAAGGGGGCCAGGAACTGTACCCAGAGCCCTTGGTCAACATTATACTGTTTACAAACCCTCTCAAAACATATGAATGAAACTATCAAAATTATCCCCCTCTGTACTTAGCAGAAGAAATTTACTGACCTTTGTTGCTTCTGGGGTTCAGTTACTCCCTTACCCATTACCTCCATGACTCTGGCGAAGAGTCAGCATCTCCTTTTCATGTTGCCTCTGCCTCTCCTTCTCCTCAGCTTCCAGGTATAGCAGTTTGTCATTTTTCTCCATCTCTAGATGTCTCGGTCTCTCTGCTGCCTCTATTTCCAAATGCTTGCCCTCTAGCTCAAGTCTCTAACTCTGGATGGATTTTTTTAAGTCCTCTGTAGAAAGGTTGAGCTGTCCATTCTCTGAGAGTTGTACATCCCCACGGCCAAGCTGATCATCCTCCTGGTTGCTATTCTCTGATGCAGCTTTGACTAAAGCTGCAATCATGTCTGTCTTAGGTTGGCATGCACCAGTCCTTGTTGCTTCTGGGGTTCAGTTACTCCCTTACCCATTACCTCCATGACTCTGGCGAAGAGTCAGCATCTCCTTTTCATGTTGCCTCTGCCTCTCCTTCTCCTCAGCTTCCAGGTATAGCAGTTTGTCATTTTTCTCCATCTCTAGATGTCTCGGTCTCTCTGCTGCCTCTATTTCCAAATGCTTGGCCTCTAGCTCAAGTCTCTAACTCTGGATGGATTTTTTTAAGTCCTCTGTAGAAAGGTTGAGCTGTCCATTCTCTGAGAGTTGTACATCCCCACGGCCAAGCTGATCATCCTCCTGGTTGCTATTCTCTGATGCAGCTTTGACTAAAGCTGCAATCATGTCTGTCTTAGGTTGGCATGCACCAGTCCTTTAGCCTGGCAAATCTCAGCCAATTGGCACCTTGTCAGTTTGCCATACTCCTTTACTGACATGCTTGCCTGCTCTCCCTGACAAACTAAACCAACAAAAGAAATAAAATAATTGTGATATAAACTCTGAATGTTCACTACATGGCTGATTTAGAGTACAAAAACACCTTCAGCGATCACTGTAGACAAGCTACAGGAATTCAATATCTACATCATTACAAGCCAATTAATATGTGATGTGGCTATCTCAGCACTATTAACCAATTAATATGTGATGTGGCTATCCCACAACTCCAAAACAATTAATATGTGATGCCCCCTGCACTGGCCCAGTAATCAAGAAGCCTCAATTTTCTGACACCAGTGAGGGATGTGTACATTGGGAGGATGACAAATACACAGATGGTAAAGTACAATTTCCCTTAAGAGAACACATAGATTACAGTCAGTTTTGGGCTGGTTTCTCCCTCTCTCTCCAGATCCCCAGTAAGACTCCCCACTGGCACAGCTATAGGGTTAAGATCTCAGCCAAGTGGTCAAGCCAAATCCTCCAGCACCCTCTCTGTACAACCAGTGCTTCATGTCCCTGCCCAAGTAGCTGACACACACACACACACACACACACACACACACACACACACACACACACACACACACACACACACACACACACACACACACTCTTTGAGATTTGATTTATATACAAACACAGACACTCCAGGGGAAGGCTGGCACAGTTTCACTAGCTATGCCCCCTTCTGCCCAGACTATAAGCTAGAAATCACTGCCACCAATTACTTATCAGCTACTATAAGGACTTCCCAAAGGGTGACCAATTCTACTATGTAATGTTACTATTATTCAAATGTAAGTGTGACCAACAACAAGGCTATTTGAGTGGCCTATACAGTGTCACCAAATACATATGCAAGTACTATCAGAGCTTAAATATCTCTAAACAAGCCAGCCACAATCAAAAGGTTTAAATATGTTTATTAATAAATAAAAGCACAAGACAATACTCAGTAACGCAACACATTGACAACAGAGTTCAGAATCGCAGGAAATATTTAAAAACCACATGCATGACAGTCTCAAATACAGAAAACATCTAGACTGATCTTACTATTTTCCTATCTACCACTAAGCGAGATACTATGATCTAAGTCTTACTTACAGAGCAAGGCAAATACAAATGAGAAATACTGACGATGGGTGTGTTCAGATCCAAGACAAGATACAAAATAAACAGACTCACACTCTGAGATGGTTCTTAAGTTACTACTTAAACTTTCTGCTGGGTTATCTTAGATTACATCATTCTTTGTCATCTCTGTGTCAAAAATTCTTATTTTTCAGAAGTTTGCCTGGAACTGGAAGTTGTAAAACAGCCAGACATCTTTAGATTTGAAACCTGTAATTATTTCTGTTTCCAGACAATAGAAAACCCTCTGTCTCTAGACATCATGTCTCTTTGCTGTACTAACTTCATAGCACATTGTAAATCTCTTTACTTTTCAACTAATTTTCTTAGAGTTTTTCAAGTTAACTCTATATGTTCCAACTTCTACCATGAAAACATACATTTGCATAGGCATATAGTTCATATACATTTCTGCTCTTCTCTAGCAGGGTACACTGTGGTTATATTCTTGAAGCTCAGCACATAACATATAGTTTAACACACACTTCTTCACCAGCAGTTTAATACACTCATAACATATAGTCTCTTACATTTCTGAGACAAGCCTATGGATCATATTAGTATTCATAAATGACATAGAATTATTTACAAAATTTTATTTATTTTTTATTTATTTATTTTATTTTACATTTGTTGACCGGGCTAGTCTAACTGGATATATGTCCATTTTCAGTAGAGGCCCGGGGAGAAAAGCTCCACATAAGCAAAATATTAGCAACTACAGGTACAAATAAGTAAAAAAAGTAACAAATTTAGGTGCAGTACTTTTTTAAGGTGAAGAATACAAATGTTTTATAGACAAAAATGAGTGTGAAAATAGCAGAATAATAAGAAAAGAGATTAAACAATAAACAAATTTGAAGTAGCGCACTATTAAGAAAGAGAAATATAAAAAAATATAATAGCAAATATTACAGCTCCAGGTACAGTATTAAGTAGTGAGTCATCCCATTATCCTATAGTAGCATAGCAACTTTACATTTAAGTTACTAAACAAAAGTAATACATTACTATTATCAGTTACTATTTAGAAAAAGTAACTAGTTATATTACTAGTTACTAGAAATTGTAATATATTACAGTAATATATTACATATTGTAATATATTATTCCCATCACTATTATCCCCATCACTACATAAGTGTTTTTGTAGATTGACCTGGCATGTTTTTATAAAAAGTTAGGTGATTATTCAGGCATTTATTTAAACTTTCAGTGCACATTTCAGTCTTGTTTCATTGATTTAGGGACTTACGGCAGACATTTTGCATGCCTTCATTTTTCTTTAGTTAAGGACAGACCATGCTCCATATAGTGTTACACAAAGTTGGTGAGGAATGCTTTTCATAGTGATGCATTACTCGGCTGAATGACATACTAAAAGGTGCTACTCTTTCTTTTCACTGATCAGTACCCTAGGCACCTTACCTTTCTACTGTTTCTACATTCTCTCTTGTCACATCATTTGGTCTCCTTTAAAACATCTGATATGATTATCTTTAAGTACTTTTCCTAGTTGCTGACTGCAAATATCCTCACCACAATAACATCTAACACTTGTCCCAGAATTGCTACTTTATTTTGTGTCTTCATCTCAGATTGTACTGACTTGATGTTGGTGGTTAGGATAATGAGAAATGGACAAATTACATCACGTAGAGTTGGGTTACTTACCACTTTTCCCCCCACATTATGTAGTCCTGAACAAGTCACAATTGTACAAAAGCTCTGGGTGACCCCCTAAAAAAACAATAGTAGTAGCTTGTGATTTAAGAAACACCAGGATTAAATTGTTGCTTTGGGTCAAATATAACTTGCTGTACTTTAATTACTTTCAAGCTGCTGAGTGGATTTATATAAAATCTTGCATCTCTGGGCTTTGAGTATATTTCCTTTGTTACAAGCTGTCAGATTCTACTCTCTCTCTGAGTTAATGGATTCTGGGATTCATAATGTGGAATATTTAAATCCTCTTCCTCAACACACACACACACACACACACACACACACACACACACACACACACACACACACACACACACACACACACACACACACACACACCATTCCTTTTTTGAAAATATTGCACAACTTTTCATATGATGTGAGGCGACATCTCTAGAAATGTCATTTGATGAAAAGTATCCCATTTCCATTCAAAGTGTTAGTGTTCCATTATTTTAAGTAGGAATCTGATTTTCTTGGTAAATTTAGTTTTCAAGAACATGACCGAGCCATTATAACTGCCTTTTCAATTCAAAATGTGTAAGAATATGTAAAGAGGTGAATGATGCTTTCTTCAGTTTTACTGAACAGGACAATATAGCTGATTGATTTATTCATTTCCTTAACTACTTCATATACATTTTTCCTGTTTTGTATGTCTGTATAACACTCCACTGGCTATTCCTTGCTAACATCATGCCTTTGCTATTGGCATACCTTAACCTTCTGTAATCCAAGCTCGCAATGCAGACTCCCAGAATGAAGGACCGTATGACAGAAAATCTGGGTTTACATGTGCCTATTCTGAGGTTACATTTTTTGTTGAATATTCTGTTGTCACCAGGGAATGATTATTGTAGAGTTGGTATCTATAACTTGAGGATGTGGAGGGTTAGCTCCCTCCCTGCAAATACGTTTAAAGGAGAATGATATGAAGTATCCTCTTCAGTCAGTCCTCCTTGTTCTTGGAGTACATTTCAATCTCATCTCCCCATTGCTTTGATTCATTGCTTTTGCTCCATTCATGTATTGTAGTTTTCCACTAGAAGTTGCCTCACTTTTTCTGTGTAGTGGAGTTTTCTTCCCTTTTGATGGTTTTTACTGTGGGAAAGCTTAGCACACTTGTTCTCCTGTTGATGACTCATTAGTTTATTGAATGAGTACTGGGCAAAGAAATCATTCTGGAGGAGTACATCTGCGAGGCTCTCTAACAGCATCATCATTTTGTACCTCAACAAAGGCCAACTTCTCCTATTGAATAAAATGTTGCCTCTAAAGCCAAGTGATCTAGCCTCTGACAATCTCCTCCCAAGTACCTTAATTGCAAATGATGTCATTGCCTACCTCATATCTATCAACATTAATAGATCTATGCAAGAATGTCCCCTCCACCAGTGCCTGAAATGTTCCTACATACTTCCACTCCACAAAGGTGTCTCCTTTGCAGAAATTAATATCTTCAGACCAATCATTATTCTCTCTCCATTATCCAAGATCCTGGGAAATGTATCCACTCCCAACTGTTCCAGTACTTGGTCTCTAATATCCTTCTATCCCCTCCAAAGCAAGGCTTTCATTCTTCTCAAAGTACTGACAAAGCTCTTCTATCCTTTTATAGCCAGCTCACCTGCAGAGAAATAGCATCTCCTTGGTTTCTAATGTCCATCTTGACCTCTCTAAGGTTTTTGATATTGTCTCACAGAATAAACTTCACTTTCATAACTGTTTCCCAAATTCTTCCCTCTCATGGTTCAGCTCCTTTTTCTGAAACAGAATTAATTGTTAAACAGTTATATTCTACCCCTTCTCCTATTGCTACTCCTATACTAAATCCAACAGTCCAAATTTGGTCCCTTACTATTCAACAGTTTTATCAACAATTTTCCTCTGCATTCCAGTAAGTATTCCATTATTCACCATGCAGGTCACTCAACCATTCTGCTCCACCAACTCCACCTATGAACTCCAGTCACTAACCCACCAATTGTCTCCTCCATACAATCTTGACTGACTGACTCTAACCTTGTTAACAAAATGGTTAAGCTGATTATTTACCCCAAAGCCCACAAAATTCTGCAACCACTTTCACCATCAGCTCTTCAAATGGGACCTCCATTGAACAGGTTAATCATACTAAGCCGCAAGAACTAACAAAGACCAAAACATGCTAACAAATCTCATGCATATGCACACAGAAGCATACACATGTACACAAAAATGGTCTTGCTCTACTGAATTTCTTACTGAATCAACCACAGAACGTGTCACAACTGCATTACTTCTCTCCACCTTTTCTATGCTGTCACCACTTCCCCAGCCTTGATGCCTTTTAACTCTGTACTTAAACCTATAATACAATAGCCACATTTGCATCCTTACCCTTGTACACCCATCACTGCAATGTGCTTGTACAGTTAAATTGGCACAGTCTCCCTAATCTCAAGTTCTGTCCAATCAATCTCAGAAAATATTCCATTTTCCAAACAAGTCTCCCATAACTGAAGTGGGGATGTCTTCTAATTCCTCTCAAGTAACTAAACTTTTGAAGTCAACTCTGTTGGGAATTATCAACCCTCATAAATTCATGTCATAGCTATAACATCACCTTTTCACCAACTGGATTTGTCATTGTGAATCTCCATCTTGAGTGATCTCTCAATTCATCTCTAACTTTTCTCCTTGTCTCTGTTTTGCCCAGAGTCATACACATACAATCAATTTCCACAAATGTTTCTTTCCCTTAGTAATGTTATGTTCTTTTTCCCCATTTGTCTCCTATCTCCTACCTTCATCACATTCTCACATTTCCTAAATCTGTCTGCTAGAAATAATTATTTGTTATATCAATTGCTAGCTCAGCAGCTAGATACTGTTCATATCATAGGCATAAAGTTCATTTAATTGCATCCTGTCTTTTTTAAAATCCTCGTATGCAATACTGTGATTCTTTCTCTCTTCTGTTATGTATAATTATATTCAATATTACTAACCTGTACTTGTATTCTCTTTTGGGGCTTTTTGTCCCTGGGCCACCACTAAAAAGGGGCTTGTCCAGTCAGACTTTACCAATAAACAAGGGCAATTAAATAAAATCTCAGAGAAAACTGGTGCCCTTTAGTGTCTTATGCTGAAAGGACTTCACTCTGAATCCTGAATAACATACATTAGTGATTATCAGCTGTCTAGACTTCACATTAGACAATAACCTACTTCTGACTGCTTCAAATATTCTCTGTTGCACTGCTTGTTTCATACATGCTGGGTAGTAGAATACAAGCCACTAGTGCAAGTTTAAAGCATTTTAGATATGATTGTGATAATTATGCCCTTTCTTACAAAAGAATCATAATGAGAAAAAAAAAGAAATCCTAGTAGGGCCCTTGCTGTAAGAGGATCAAGGCTAGCCAAACTTGGGTACCTCAGATGAGTGGGGTAACCAGGTCAGAAAGCAAAGATAGAAGCTGA
Source organism: Protopterus annectens (assembly GCF_019279795.1). Lineage (NCBI taxonomy): Eukaryota > Metazoa > Chordata > Ceratodontiformes > Protopteridae > Protopterus > Protopterus annectens. The sequence goes on from NC_056749.1 coordinate 183,580,274, forward strand.
AGGAGTTTGTGAATTCCCAGTTGGCATGGGAGGGTCCATTCCTCCTAACTAGCTTTGGAGTACAAGCCCATGTCAGATAACAGGAGGTCGTCATTATAACCAACTGTATCTGAATTCGGTGGACCTCAAATGTGTAAGATGTGATCACTTTAAAAAGCTGTAGCATAAATCAGTAATTAGCATCATTATAAGGATGTGGACTCTTTAGGAGTTGTATTTTAGATTCCAATTAGAAAAAAGACAACATTTTCACTCATCCTTACAAGAACATGTTTCAGCTTGACATCTGTATTTTCTTTCGTTAATCACAGTTAGCAGTGGATCATAGTTGAAGAAAGACTCTGGATGCTGTACTGCTTTATTAAATGTTTAACAGCAGACAGGCACTGTTCACATTAATGATTTCAATTAAACTGTGGGAGTAGTTGTACATAGGTTTAGCCTATTGGTCGAAGCTATCCTAATGAGAACCAATAGTAGCCTCCCTTCAAGTTACATGCTAGTTCATGAGAAAGGGTGCCAAAGCTTAACGTTCATCCAGAGAGTCACATTTTTACAAAGCATTGGTTAAAATAATATGGTTTTGTAACAATTTATTCTTATAATGTATAACAATTATAACTGTAGGAAGCAAAATAAGACCAAAGTCGTATTAGGTGTGATATCCAAGTGAAAAATATGAGATGTCAATGGTTTCACTAAAAAAGCTTCTTCAGATCTGCCTTTTTTTTGCATATACTTTGTTAGTGGAACAACGCCCCTGGGTTAAGTTTTTAGAATGAAACTGACTTTGTTGTCAGTCAGTTAAGGATTACCATCAGTTGTGGTCTGTGTTTTATGCCATTCATAAGCTAAGGGTTACTTATTACACAAGAGGAGAGTGCCAAATGGGTTATAGGATTAGGTTAAAGCTGGTACATAAGAAAGATAAGTTATTAAACCTGTAGGGAGAGTTTGGGGAATTATGGAGAATGAAAAAGTTTAAAGTATGTTCGTTTGGACAATTACTTAGGTGGAGAGGCTGTCGGCATTATGGAAACATGTCTATTTTCTGATGTAAGAAGGAGCTAATGTTGTGCTGACCATAATATGGGAGTTTCTGGTTGTGTGCTCATAGTATATTTTGGGGTAAGTGAATAAGGGGATTAGTGAAGTATTATAAAACTAAAACTATTTTTAAACTTAAAAAAAGAACATGTAAAAGTAGATGATAGCAATATATGTTTTCAAACTTTAATAACCATTAAAATAGAATTAAAAATATATAAACAATATAAAAAACGTATAAAAAGATCAAATAAAAATATAAAATAGACATTGCAAGTAACTATGTAGATCAAAGCAGATATAAACAAAAAAGCACTGATCTCTAGATAAAAGAACTATCTGATGCTTTCTTTTAAGGTGCAATCATTTTCAAACAAGATGCTTTTAAAGTCATTTCGATAAATGTTGTGTCAAGGGCATACATCTTGTAAAAATCCTTTGGAAAGTATAAATTAAATGGGAAAGTGTTTTTTAGTAAAGGGTCCTTTGATTAAGTTTCCTTAAACTGAGAATGCTGTTAATGGAAGTGGAACTGTTCAGACCTGGGGCTTTTTATGCAATTAGTCTTAACTGCCATTGCAGTTCCTTTTTCTCCTATAATTACTGGGTCCATGAAACGATGTATTGGCTACTGTGTCTATTATGTCGAAGTGGAATAGATTATGTCCTGTTTTTTCTTACCCATGCTACTGATATTTTGGTTGGAGGTCTGTGAGGTGCCTTGCAATCCTGGTTTTTATTTTATTTATATTTTTTACCTTATAAAATGCTTTGCATTTGTAGCACCTGTAAATCACTTTCGATGTTGAACAATTACCAGAGAATTTACTTGAATAGTATTTCTTGTATTTGGGGCACTACAGGCCAGTAATCGCAAGTGGGGAAAGTATTACGGAACTGATGTCAATTTTACCTAGAGGTGCAGCTAAAACCACTAGCTGAAAGAAACCCTTTCTTTGTCCTGGACACCAGTGATCTATAATGAAACTAAAACACACCCCCTTACAAGAAAACTCAGTATTTGTGATTGTAGATGTTGAATCCTTCTACACAGTGTTTCCACATAATTATTGCACTACAGCAGTAATTGAAGCCTACAATGAACACCACACAGCCCTACCTGGAGAAATGAAAACCCTGGGCTGCCTTCTAAATATTGTATTGGAAAATAACTACTTTAAGTTCAGTGATGACCACTACTGCCAGACCAGTGGGATAGTCATGGGAGCAGCCATGGCCCTAAGTTTGGGGAACTCAGCTTTAGGGAAGTGGGAAAAGGAACATGTCTTTGAATCCCCCCACCAACAACATATTGGCTGCTACCTGCAGTTCATAGACTGTTCATTATACTACTAACCCAGGTGCAATATTTTTTATACTACTAACCCAGGTGCAATATTTTTTCTTTAGCTGCTGGTGCTATGTGCTCGTTCACCCATAATGTGGTACATGGTTCATGTGCAATACTATTACTTGAACCTTGCTGCTAAATGTGTGCTTGTGCTTTTAGTATCTTAAGTGCGTGTTTCTAGGAATATATGTAGCTATATACTTAAGTATGTAGTTGATTTATAAGATGGTGGTAGTATTATTACATGTTTTAAATTGTCTTTCTATGTATGTGATTCCTTTTTTTGTCTGTCCCATGATGAGCTGATTGCACGGAATCTCATTTAATCTACACTTGTGTAGATCTAAATGGCAATAAAGTTACTTTTGACTTTTTGAGTAGCCAATATATTTACCATCTGGAATAGAAGTTAATTTGACCTGAAGGATTTCTACCAACACATCAACAATTCAACCTCTTTTCTCAAATTCACTACCACAGTCAAGAGATGGTCAGCTTTCTGGATCTCCAAATAAGTAAGACAGAACGGACAACAGCTAACCAGTGATCTCTTGAGGAAACCTACCAGAGTTAACTTCTACTTTGGGACAGCACGCACACTTTCAACTGCAGTAAAAACATAGAGCACAAGGATTAAGAATACCTAAGTTTTTGAAGGAGCTTAGAAACTTCACAAACAATCTAGCAGAACTTGAAGGACTTTTAGCCAGAGGATACACCTGGAAACTTATCAGAGGCATATTCTACCCAATTATGGAAGGCAAAGTAAATGACCACAAGATCATGTTTACCACAACCCAGACCTATGTAGAATTGCAAAACCTTCAGCAATGGACATCACAAAATGAACATGGTGAGCACCTATTCCTTAAAGTACAACGAATTAACCTCGGTCAGGAATAATTAGTCTATAATCAGTGAGAACAGCAACATCAACAAGATTTTACCAGTGGTTCCCAGCTTCAGGATCAAAAGGAACAGGAACATTTGTGATTTTTGTATAAAACAATATAATACCGAAGGACAACTTTACACAAGGTACATTCATATGCGGATCTCCAGCCTACAATTATCGTCACCTGATGATCAAAGAGGTTTTAAGTGCCCCAACTCCAAAAAATACTATTCAAGCAAATTCTACAGTAACGGTTGAACAGAATAAGTGATTTAAAGAGCCTGGTGCAACAAATACAAAGCATTTTATGTGAGAAAAAACAAACTAAAAACCAGGATTGCAAGACATCTCACAGACCTCCAATCAAAATGTCAGTAGCAACACCCTTGTCAAAAATGGACAAGAAAAAAAACAGGACATAATCTTTTCAATTTCCACATAATAGAGTAACCAATACATCCTTCGATGGACCCAGCAATGACTGACTGGAGAAAAAGGAACTGGAATGGCAATTAAGATTGATTGCATACAAAGCCCCAGGTCTGAACAGTTCCACTTGCATTAACACTCTTCAATTTAAGGAAACTTAATCATAGCACATTTTACTAGAAGACTTACACATTCCATAGGATTTTTACAAGATTTATGCCCTTGGCACAACAGGTAACGTTAATTTATTGAAATGAGTGTTAAAAATCTTGTTAGTTTGAAAATGATTGTGACTTGAAAGAAAAGCAGCAGGTAATTTTTATCTAGAGATTTGGTGCTATTTTATTTATCTCTACTTTGATTTGGATAGTTACTTGCATGTGTATTGTATCTTTCATATTTACATTTTTTTAATTCTATTTTAATGGCCTATTTTAACTGCCTATATTGCAATTATGTACTTTTACATGTTTTTAAGTTTAAATATAGTTTTTTAGTTTCACTATACTTTACTAATCCACTTATTTGTTTGCCCCAAAAATATACTAAGAGTATGCAACTAGAAGCTCCCGTATTAGCCCATATTGTTCTTTATCCCCATAATAAGGGTAAATGCAACCTCTGATTAATTACCGCCTTTGGTTGCTATTCCAGTAGCTCTTATTATTTGGCCCATATTCTCTACATAGTAAAATGCAACTCAATACCTCAGGACGAGAAAACATAATCCTTTTAGGTATGAATTATATAAAAAATATTACAGCTTCAGTGCTGGCCCATTATTATCCTTAATAACCCCTTTTGTTGATTTTGAGCAAAAGATTGGTAATAATTAATGGTGGATCATAGCAACATTTTTAGGATTTTCCTAAAACAATTCCCTGTTTTAAGACTGTCTCATCCACTCTTCACCTCTGGTGCCTTTAATGACCACTTTAAACTGTTAAAAACATGGAAAGGACCCCTCCCCCGCCATGGTCCTTAAGGCCCACTCATGTAGTTTTAATCGATTTGATTTCCTTAAAGTCATAGTAACACTGCCTTTAGACTTCGCTAAAGCCAGTTATGCATAGACCCTAAAATGCAGCCAACTAGTTGCAGTTTCATTGAGATTCCTTAGTAAACTAGGATGGTCATCTAAAATGTTTAACCACAATAATGTTTTAAGTAACTTAAGTCCATAATTCTACAGGACACCCCTCTAGATTTATTAACCATATTTTCTAATTTTGTATTCATTTAAATGTTACCTTTTTTTTACTTTTATCAATGTTTTTATTTTTGTTTTTAATAGTAATGATTTTTATCAATTACTAACTTGTCAGTGTGATTCAGTCCTGTTTGGTGACAATCAAATAATTTAACACTCAACATTAGGCACCTTTTATGGCCAGGGAACCTTTAATCAGTAAATCAGACTGGTTCCAGATATCCCAGAATTACGCGCACCCTCTCCACTACAATAAACATACATAAGAATCCAGAAAGAGAGCTATAATTTTTAACTCGTAAACTCTCCCCACAAGTCTAATAAATTCTACCCCTTTAATTCCAAGTAATCACTCAGTCCCACAAACCTCTTTGTTCTCTCCTCAAGACTAAAGAATGACCCAAGACTTGGGAACTTGTATCCTTAACAGACTGTAAACTGAGTCCCAGGCAGAAGTTAAAAGATTTCAAATATAACCCTGAACACAATTTTAATATCTTAAAATGTACTCAATTTTTGAAATCTAAATTCTAAATAAAAACCCTAGTTGGGAGATTATGTACTGGTATACAGTTGTCTTGAGCAAAGTTCAGGCAAACATTATCATCACATATTTTAAACAGTAATAACACTATCTGCTGACTTCATTTACATTCAGCCCCTTAAATCAAGCCAAATAGCCATTTTTTCAGAGAGAGTCCATTACACTATTGGACACTCAATTTGAATGTTTTACCATTCTAAGTCTGGAGCTATGTCTTAATGCAACAGGTTCCTTAACATCACAAGTCACTCCACTGGGAATGTGTGAACTACTTTAAATATCTAAGTTTTTTCAATTATACTTTATTATTTTCAAGAACAGTTTTTCAGTTTATCCAAACACCTCTTGTTTGATCCCAGTGATAAAACTACTCAGCATAGTGCTCTTGTTACAGCCAGAAAACAACTAGGTAATTCCAACTGCTTTATATTTTCCTGTAATAACCCACACCTTTGTCACCATGATGAACTTCCATAAAAGCCTAGAGAAAGCTAGTGATTTTGTTAACCCAACTCTCCTCACAAGTTTATTATATGCTATCCCCCTAATAAACAGCTTACTCCCATTACCCACTTTGCTGTCTCTTCTAGCCTAATGAATGACCCATAGCTAAGGAGCTTTTTTTTTCTCAGCAGACTGGGAACCCACACGTTATTGATACAACCCTTACATCGACATTAATTCATTACAAATGTACCAGTCTTTAAATGCTAGATCCCAAGCTAAAGACCTAATATGGGGAAAACACAAAAAGACAAAATATCTTGGGCAAAGACCCAGTGTAATGCTAAAAATACTTAAGCCACCTCTATCATGAACATCAATATAATATAATACCCACTGGTAAATACTACAATTTTAAAAATCCTTTATTATGAAGGGTTTCTTTAACCGTTAATGCATTACCACATGATTTTAACCACATGGGCGATGGTAATTCCAAACAAGCATACTTTTAACACACCCTTTTCTAAGTTCAAAAGCCCTTATGACCATGAACACTATGCCCCTGGAACTTTTCCATGTTTCTGCCAATTCCATAAATCTAGAGACTGAGACAAATACAAATACGGACACTCCTCTAGAATGATGAACCTTTAATTCATATGCATCTTTTATTTACTTAGATTTTCAGTTCCACTTGTTCTATGTTTCCCATAGATAACATTCATAAGGTCAATACAACTCAACATTAGCTCCTTCTTACAGCTTAATGGGGGTCCTAATGGAGAGATGAAAAGTCAGCAAGCAAAGGAGAGTAGTAGTGCTGAAATTGAATTCATCCTCAAGTCTTGGTGAGTACCTTTGCAAGGTAGGCCCTGTTTTTCACAAAATCTCACCAAGGCGGCACTGATATATAGACTGTATTTATATAGCATTTATCATGGATAGAAGTAAGTCAAAAACAAAAAAGATAGTTTGGTGCACAAGACCCAGGATAAAAAAGTGCCCAATTCTGGTAGGCACATTGGTGCCAGGACTGGAAAAAATGACAGTGTAGAATCTTCAAAATATGAAAACATTCCTACAATGGGGCAAGGCCAGGTCCAGGGGGAAGATGGTCCCCCTGTTGTAGAAGGAAGTAGCAGTCCACAAAAATCACAAAAATTGATATGCCAAAGAAGAGCCATAAAGATGATGGAGTGGACTATTTAAGGATAAAAAATAAATTATGTATTGTTACTATTATATGAAAAGCCCAGTATTTCCAGACATAAAATATACAAAATGAATGAGAAAAATTAGAGGAAAGAAAAATACTTCACAAGAAAAACTGTCAGAAGCTTCAAATAAAAATTTGCGTTCATTAATACAATAGATTTTTGAAAAAACATATATAGATCAAGAAACTTTGATGAAGCATCTGAGGAAGTGCGAAAATATAAATAAAACCGAGAGATATTTGAAAAATATAAAAAAGAAATATGGGCATAGGAAAGAAAGAGAGATTTGTTATGCTGCAATATTTATGCAAAGGAGAAAGCCAAGTTAACTAATATAGAGAAGGGAGTCACAAAGATATTCTAAGAGAAATACAGGCAAAAGCATCCAGATATGGAAAATTTTACAATAAAAAATTAATAGCACAAAGATGTAATGTGGCAAAGATGATTAGTGAAGCAGGAGTTAAAGAAATAGAAGTTGAAGTTATGGAGTGCCTGCAAAGTGAAGGATTTAATGGAAAAGGTCTAACACAGACTATATCACAGCATGATGGAGTGAGTCCCCAAAACAAGGAAAAGCAAGATCAAGAGACATGTGAAGAAGACATATGGACGTGGGAAAGGAAAAGAGATTTAATATGGTGCAATATTTATGCAAAGGAGAAAGCAAAACTAACCAATACAAAAAGAGCAGCACCAAAGATATTTGAAGAAAAATATAGGCAAAGGAATCCGGATATGGAAAACTTTACAATACAAAAAATAAGAAGACTAAAAGGAAAAGTAGAAAAAGAGATTAGTAATGGAGAAGTCAAAGAAATAGAAACTGAGGTTATGGAGCAGCTGCAAAGAGAAGGATTTAGTGTAGAAAATCGAATGCAGAAAGCAACACAACAGGATAGAGCAATGGATATCCAAATTAAGGGGAAACCAGTGGAACAGGAATCAATTGGTCAGGTGCCATGTAAAGATATTTTGGAGCCTTTCACAGGAAACCAGTATAAACATTCACTTGAAGCTCGACAGCAAAGTAAGGAACAGGAAACTGTGGAAACTCTGATGCAGTCAATGTTGAGGAGTTATAGGCCAGTGAGTTCCCATATGATAGAGCAACAGATGGCACAGGATGAAGTTGAAGAGAATGTGCCACAAGAAGATGCTATAGAATCTTCTATGCAATGCCTGCAGGAAATGGAAAACAAGGGATGTGCCCTCAGTTTGGAAGAAAATGAACTAAGAGAAGAGTTGCTTGATTTTAATAGACATAGATATATCAAGATCAATGAAAGAAATAAACTGCAGAAGCTTAATAAAACCCCAAAAGTCAGAAGTTTGATAAAACAAATGAATGCAGTAATTAGGGCTGTCCATAGAGATCCATGCGATATAACAGAAGTAAACAGAATATATTACTGTGCAGCTAAATTAATAACTGATAATGTTCTACCACATGACCACAGAGTAGTGAGGGAAAGGAAGGGAGGAGGGGCAAAAGTGAATACCATCATGGAAATATCAAATAGAGAAAACTATAAAGCAGCTAAGACAAGATGTGTCACTGTTAGAAGATTATAGAAGAGGATACAGATCAACAAAAATACTAAGCTAGATAGATGTGATAAAAGCAAAGTGCAGTATTAGAAGAGACCAGGATCTATCATGTACTATCGCAAATAAACAAAATATCACCACAGGTGGAAAGACTTAGAAGATACAAAGATAAATATAAAGGAAAAGTACAAAATAAGCAATTATTGATGACCCAAAAAAGTTTTATAGAGAATTGGGAAATAAAGTAAAAGGAATTGAAAGACTGCCAAAAAAGAAGAAATAGACATAGAAGTATCTATGAAGGTTCTGTGGAACGTAACAAAGATGCTAAATGGAGAGAAGAAGTAAAAGAAAGAATAAGAGGGTTAAAGGAACAAGATAGGAAATGCGATGAAGTAACAGCAAGAGAGACTGAAACAAAGTTAAGGAAAGCCTCCAGTTGGAAAACCCCAGGCCCAGATGCAGTACCTAACTTTTGGCTGAAAGTATTAACATCTTTGCAGGAGGATTTAGCCATGAGTAAGAACTATTTATATGCACACACTGAACAGACACCGCACTGGTTAACAGGAAAAACAATGCTCTTACTTGAGTGAACCTGCAAGCTACCCTAAAAATTATAGGCCAATAACTTGTCTTCCAGCAACGTATAAACTATACATGGGAATTGACACTGACAGAGTTTATAGTCATTTAGAAGAAAGCTCAATTATGGGAGTAGAACAAAAGGGCAATAAAAGAAAATCATATGGAACAAGGGATCATTTGTTGTTAAAGTGGAGAACTGTAAAAAGGGGAAGGATCTAAATATAGCATGGATTGACTACAAAAAAGCATTTGATAGTAACCCACATTCATGGATAAAAGAGTGCTTAAAATATATATAAGATATACCCTACACTGATTGACTACATTACAGTAACCATGAAACAATGGCAGACCACTTTGCAGTTAAGCCATGATAGTAATGTCTTTCGGCTTTTCCCGGTTAGGGGTTGCCACAGCAGAACCCCAACCTTCAAAGAAGGCACACCCATTCACGCACGCACCTACCTGCATGCCTTTAAACATCCCTCGACTACAGAGAGGACATGCAGACTCCACAAAGAAGGTGCTCCAGCCAAGAATCGAACAGGAGAACCTCTTGCTGTGAGGCGACAACGCTAACCACTTTACCACCGTGGCCTTGCAATTAAGCCATGATAAAGGTCTGATTACTATCCCAGGAATAAAAATTCAAAAGGGGATATTCCAGAGAGACTCTGTTACCATTGCTATTCTGCCTTGCCATTAATCCATTAAGCTGTTTACTTAACAGCTTAAGCCATGGCTACAATTTGGCTCCTAGAAAACAACAAAGTCTAATGACTTCTCATCTTCTCTTTGCCGATTTAAAACTGTATAGCTCATCAGATGAATTGAAAGCACAGCTGTAGGGTGTCAAAACTTTTTCAGATGGTCTTGGAATGTCATTTGGTCTTGATAAATGTGCAAAAGCAACCTTTAAAAAAGGAAAACTGCAGCACCAGGAAAACATCAGTTTGGGACAAGAATGTGATGTAAAAGAACTTGAGCAAGATGGAGTGTATAAATACTTGGGAACTGATGAAAGATCAGCAATAAAACACGAACAAATGTGAATAAAACTCAGTAAGGGATATTTTAGAAGAGTTAAATTAATCCCGAGAACAGCATTGACATCTAGGAACAAGATCCAAACTATAAATCAATTTGCTCTTCCTGTCCTAACTTACAGTTTTGGAGTGATTGACTAGCCCCAAAAAGTGTTGGATAGATTGGATATTAAAACAAGAAGGATGCTTCATGCTCACCAAATGATTTATAAAAATTGGTGTCTACCAAGGTTATATATTCCCCATTCCGAAGGAGGGATGGGCCTCCTTGAAATTGATTACATGTATAGATCTGCAATCGTGAGACTCCACACATCTACTAACCTCACAAGATGCAAATGTAGTGAAAGTTTTGAAACATAAAGAGAATAAATCTAAGATGACTCTCCCTAATCTAGCAGAAGCATATTGACATCAAGCAGGAATGGAAATCAAACCAGAACTGGATAAAACCAGGCAGCAACTGAATGTGCCAAAAAAGAAAAAGAATATAAGGTGAAGGACCAGATGAGAAGGCAAGAAATGTGGAAAAAACATAAATATAGTTGCAAGTTTAGAAAACGTCTGGAAGAGCCTCATGCTGATCAAGAACAAATGCAGGAATGGTTAAGGAGAGGTGAATTGAAAGCAAAAAAAATGAAAGGTTAATATTGGTAGCCCAAGATAGTGGGCTACGTACAGACTGGCTTACAAAGTCCATTAAACATGAGCCATAAAGCATCATAGAAAATGATTTTTATATCACATGGGATCACCCATTACCAACAGTTCAAAAGACAGATGCTAGAAAACTGGATATAGCGGTCCAAGAAAAGAAGACAAAAGTAGCATTGATCATTGAAATTGCCACAGCTAGAGACTACAGTATTTTGCATAGAGAGAGAGAGAGAGAGAGAGACGCAAAGTCATAAATACCAGGATCTGCAGGCAGAAACAAGAGCCATGTGGAAGTTACCCAGAGAGTTCCAATAGTAGTAGGAGCAACGGGCCTTATAAAAAATAATTTACAATCGTATTTGGATACGTTATCCCCTACGAATTGCAGAATGAGTCATTACTGGGCACATTGCGGGTACTGCGAAGAGCACTACTAGCTGACATCAAAGAGTGAAACAATACTAATTTCATGAACTTTAATTGTACTTTGACTTAGGAATGGGGTCCATTCCCATCATGATATTAGAAACCCAAAAAACTTGGAGAAATTAAAGAAGACAAAGACAGCAAAAAGATTTTTTTCTCATAATGTCTACAGCCTCTCCACCACAGTAATTGTCCAGATTAACTTACTTTAAACTATTTTTCATTCGCCATAACTCCTCAAAATCTCACTGCAAGTTTAATAAACTTTTCTTTCTTATGTACCTGCATTAACCTAATACCATTAACCCATTTGGTACTCTCCTCTAGCCTGTTAAGTATCCCTTAGGTTCATAGGTTCATAGGTTCATAGGTAGGTACTAGGCTATCTGCCCAAAGGCATTTATAAGCCTAGCCAGAATGTGTTGGCTTTCGCTGCCCCCTTAGATTAGTTCCCTGTGCCTATGTCCAACAGAGCCATTGAAGTGATCCCTGGGAGGGTAAACTTACTGTTTTCCATCTACTTGTCAAGGTTTCTCTTGATGAGTGTTAGCGAGGAGTTCTACCGAATGTAAATTGTAATCTTGTTCCAGAGCATGGGAAGTCTCTGGGACAGGAATCTATCCCTCCAGCACATCCTATTTATTGTTGTGGTGAGGTTTACATCCCTGGAGCTTGTGGCTCAAGGGGATATGGTTTTCTTTAGGTGGAGCATGTCCATCAATTCTGAGTTGGACATGGCCTTGTATGTCAGGCATAGATCACCTCTGAGCAGGTGATATGCAACCGAGTACAGCTGGAGTTTCTTCAGTCAAGTTGCATAGGGCATCTGCTTGAGGCCAGTGATCCTCTCGGTGAGGTACTTATGTGGTCTTTCCAGCTGTTGCAAGTGTCTTGTAAGGTACATCCCAAATAGAGTGCTGTACTCTATGATGGGTCTGATGAGTGATGCATAGAGGGAGCGCAATGACCTCTTTTGATCTGGATGCAAACCCTTTTGTGATTAGGTGGGCCACATAGAAGGATTTTCTAACCACTTTGGCAATGTGATTATCAAAGAAGAGATTACTACTTACTTGGGGTCACCAGATCCCTTATTATGTCTTCCGTATTTAGGGGGCTATCACCTATGTGGTAGCTTGTAGGTACTTTGTTTTTTCCAAAGGGGAGGACTATGCACTTTTTGGCATTTAGCTTGAGGCCATGGTTTTGACACCAGGTTACTGTCTCAGTGAGACCCTTTTGGAGGATGTTTGTGTCAGCCAGAGAGTCAATTATAGCCCCTAGTTTGCAGTCATCTGTGAACTTGGTCAGCCATAGACCTCCTGTGCTTGCCTGTACCTCTGAGAAGTATATGCCGAACAGGAAGGGTCCTAGGACTGAGCCCTGGGGAATGCCACTTGTAGCCGGTTTAGAGTCAGACCTATCTCCTGCAACTCTTACCATGTGAGTTCTTTCTGTGAGCCAGTTGGCAACCCATCTCATGATGTAGGGGTTTATGCTCTGGCTGCTGAGCTTGTCTATAATACCAGAATGGGGAATGATGTTGAAAGCCTTTGCTAGGTCTAGGTAGGCTGGGTGGACCACCTTTCCCTCGTCTATAGCCTTGGTAACTTTCTCAAAGAAGTCCGCCAGGTCTAGGAGGCATGATCTGCCCTTAACAAAGCAGAACTGAGTAGGATTTAGTGTTTCAAGGTTCCCAGTGTCTCTGTTAATGAGATCCATGATGATGCACTCCATAGTCTTGCAGACCAAGCTAATCAGGCTTATAGAGTGATAGTTCCCGGGGTCTGTTGTGGCTCCAGCTTTGTGGACCGGAATAACCGTTGCTGTGTGCCACTCTATGGGCATGTAGCCTGTGGAGAGGCTGAGTTTGAACAGCGTATTTAGATGAGGGGTTAGTTCATCTTTGAGTTCATGTAGGATGCAGCCTGGGATAATGTTCGGTCCCTTTGATGCTGTTTTTTTGGCTTTGTAGAGGGCTGTTTTAACCTGAGTGTCTGTGATTTTAAGGGCAGTACATTCTTCTGGTATGATTATGGGCCCTTTTGGGGGTGATGGGGGGTGAAGTTTGCATTGAACCTGTCTGCTAGGATGTTGGCGATATCGGTCGGTTCAGTGTATTTTATGCCATTCTGCACCGAGTCCAAGCAGATCTGAGAATTGCGACTGAGATTCTTGACATAGCTAAAGAATGCCTTGTGGTTTTCCTTGGAGTCCTTGGCAATTTTTCTTTCGAAGCTAGCCTTGGATGATTTTATGAGGGATCGTAGTTTCTTGCTGATACTGATCAGGGATGTCTTCCCTTCTTGGGATTTTACTCTTTTCTGTACTAGTTTCCTCTAATGTATAGCTTGTTTATGGCAGGGGTCCATCAGACTGGTTTCTTTTTCTTGGAGGAGTGAGTCTTGGTTTTGCTTGGGATAGCACAATCCATGCATTCTTGTAGGTGCCCGTAGAGTGCATTAGTAAAGGATTTTGCAACTTGAGCAGTGTTATCCTTTAACATGGGGGCTTTGAAACTTTCCACCTCAGTATTAAGTAATGTGAAGTTTGCTTTTGAAAAGTTTTTCATGGTGGTTTCTTTGACCAGGGGTGGGGGCTGAATGTGGATATCTAGAGTGATTAGTTTATGGTGAGATCTAACCAGCAAGGGGGTTGACCTCCGGTGTGGAACTCTGGTCACCCATGTTGGTGATGACCAGGTCCAATATGTTGTCACCTCTGTTGGGGGTGTTGCCCAGTTGATCCAGGACATTTGAGTTTATAAATTCTAGGAAATGTTAGGCAAGGGAGTTAGTACTTGAGTAGTTCTCCCAGTTAATGTTTGGGTAATTGAAATCACCCATTATCAGGGTGTTTGGTAGGATCTTTGTTTCCCAGTGTTTCCAGCAATGTGGAATGGGGGTCCTAGGACATGGTGGGTGATCTGTAGCAAGCTACAATTTGGATTGCAGTTTTGCCTGTTAGTTGCACGTGGATGATCTCTGAAGCATTGTGCTGTGCCACTAACTTGAAGGTGTGGGTATCCTTGATGAATATAGATACGGCCCCGCCTTTTGTTATTTCGGTCCGGGTTTTGTGGCCGAAATGTATGGTATGAGTTGGAGCCTGGTGGTGCTGAAGTGCTCTGGAGCCTTAAACCAGGTTTTTGTTTACTGCACATATATTGATTTTCTCCATACTGAGGAGTGCCTCGAGTGCGTGCATTTTGAGGTTTAGACTTCTGACATTGAGTAGCATTACCCTCAGTTTTTTGTTACTTGTGCTATTTACGGAGGTGGGTTTATCTTTTGTGCCTTGACTAAAAAAAGGCACTATGGGGGTGGCAAGAGCTTTGGCCAGTATTCGAAAGCCAAAGGGTGACAGGTGCAAGCCATCTCTAGCAAAGCAGCATGGCTTGTCGAGCATGTCATCCCAGGCTGACAGACACTGGATCCTCTTTGAATGACACCAGAAGCTTAGCCAATTGTTAAAATTGATAATTTTTTCTTTATACCATGGTATCATTCTTGGTGATGGCAGGATGCTACTCAAAGTCAGGGTCATATCAGCCTGGGCTATGTGATCAGAGAGCTCTTCCATGTCTCTTTTCATGTAGTCGAAGGAGGTACGGCTCAGGTCATTCACACCAACATGGACAATGACAGAGTCATATTTGTACATGTTCTGGAGTGACCTGAGTGTTTGTGTTATGTGGCGGATCCTGGCACCCGACAGACAGCTAACAGTAACCTTCTCCTTGTTCAGCCTAGTGAGTGGGACGTCAGTGTGCCTGACTATAGAGTCACCTATTACTAGTATGTTGGGTATGGTATTTTGCCTCAAGGGCTGTGATTGCATGGCACACAGGTTTTGTGAAGTATGTGTTTCATGGTTTGTGTTTGGGGTGGAGGTTGCTTGGGTATCTGCTTTTGAGGTCTCTGTTGTTTTTGCAGATTTTTATTTAGAGCCTCAGAGTATATTTTCATGTATTTGTGTGTTTTTTTGCGGTGCTGGTTTCATAGGTCTATGTGAGACTGGTGGTGTGATGCAAGTAATTCCCTTCTCCTCTTGACTGTCTGGTCCATTCTTGGGTTGAGAGAGCTTAGCCTCCAGTTTGGCTGTATAATTGCATCTCCCACATATATTAGTGTTTGGTGGTAGGAGGAGAGGGTTGTCTGCGTACAGGAGACAGTTGTAACATTGCCTCAAAATGCTCATTTTCACCAGTTGGACCAGAGAGTACACCTGAAACTGCCCTTTGGACATGCCTGGATAGGTACAGTGAACTGTTTTTCTGATTGGCTGGTAAGGTCGAATAGAGAGCCTTGTTCTTTTCTACACCTTAGGAATGGTAAAAACAGACACACACACCACAACTCATGTTAATCCTTAACTGACAACAAAGTCCATTTCATTCTATAAACTTAACCGCAGGGGCAATGTTCTGCTAACAAAGTACATAAAAAAAAAAAAAAAAAAAAACACAGAAGAAGAAGCTTTTTTTAGCAAAAATGCTGACATGTATACCTATCTGTCGTATTTTAACTTGGATAATGCACCTAATACAATTGGTCTTATTTTGCTTTCTACATTCATAATTGTTATAAGATTAAATTGTTATAAAACCGTATTATTTTTAACCAACCATTTGTAAAAACTAGATTCTGTGGATGAACATTAAGCTTTGGTGCCCTTTGTCGTGACCTACTAAGTAACTTGAAGGGCGGCCACTATTGGTTTTCTTAAGGATAGTCTCGACCAATAGGCTAACCCGAAGAGTAACCACTCTCAGCAAATGCCCACATCACTGTGTATGTTAAATAGCACAGTTTAACTGCATTAAATAATGTAATGTGAACAGCGCTTATCTGCCATTAAACATTTCATAAAGAACTATGGCATCCAGAACCTTTCTTTAATTATGATCCACTACTAACTTTGATTTAAGAAACAAAATACTGATGTCAAGCTGAAATGCATCCTTGTAAGGATGAGCAAAAAAATTGTTTTTTTTCTAATTGGAAACTAAAATACAATTCCTAAAGATTCCATATCCTTGTAAGAACACTAATCATTGATTTATACTTCAGCTTTTTAAAGTGATCACATTTTATTGAGGACCATCTAATTTGGATACTGCTGGTGATGTCCATATAAAGACAACCTCCTGTTATCTGGCACAGGCTTGTACTCTAAAGCTAAACAGGAGGTACTGACTCCCATGCTGAATAGGAATTCACAAACTCCAACTTCTTAACCTTGCTTACAAAAGAAAAAAAATAGTGTATGAAAGGTACAGACTTAGAGAGACATGTTAGTTCTCAAGCCTATTTCCATTTATCGAGAGAGAGAGAGAGAGAGACTACTCAGACATGAAATGTAGATTCTGGTTTCTCTACCTAAGTTGACTGCTAAATAAGGAGCTAGGCCAAATGTCTCACGCACTTCCATGAGAATTAAATCTGAAGACCTTTTTTGCATAAGAGCACTGGTGGCAGGTGACCCATTTAAGGTAGCATCCTGTCAGCAAAATATGAATAGGTAATTTCTGCTTATTTGTACATGGATTTATTAGTTTGTATTTAATATTGCAGGTGTCACAATAAAGATGTATGAGCTAAGTAATCATTTTGCCTAACTGCTAAAGGAATGTTTTATAAATACTGCCATCAAGTAATTTACTCCCTTAAAAGAGTGAGTTGCATTTGAAGCAGATAAGATACAGATCTACAAAGCCCATGGAATTTTATTCATAATATTAAAGCTATGCATATACAACACAGCCCTAAAATTAAACATGTAGTTTAAAATGATCAGTATAAGAATTTGTCATGTAATTTTACTTGCCTTCCATTTATTTTGATAGCATTTTCCCGCTTTTTGAATTTCCATTAAATATAGCATAATTTCTTTCCTATAGATGTTCTGTTTGCGAGCAGGAATGTATTGTTTAGACTGGCTTCTGGGACAGTAAACAGATGTAATATTTCATAATAATTTAATCACAAAGTTTAGAGGTAAAGACATTTGAAGCATAAGCAATAAACCCTTTGACTTGTGACTTGATATTTTGTTTCAAAACTGTATGTGAAACTAAGAAGCCAAACAGTATCTCAGTCTGAAGTTTCTGATGCAGGTTGTGGAAGGTTTGGGACATATGGCATACCCTGCGTTATAAGCAGCTGCTAAGCAGAGCTCTCCTATTCGTGTGTGCTTTGGCATGGATGAAATGCACAGAAGCAAATACCGAAGGAAGTCATGTCTTTGAAGTCTGTCTGATGATGTGATATTTTTCTTGGCTTTTGGTACACTGGAAAATACATTGTTACACATTCTCATCACTGCTGAAATGCATAGTTTTTCTCAAAGCTCTGCAAGGATGATTTAGCGTTACATTATTCTGTCATTTTTATTTATTCATTGCTGCAGAAGCCCATATTAGCTTCACATATTTTTTTACATGTTAATTTTGAGAGTCTAGTCTTGCTATGTAGGTATTTTTCCTTTCTGGCATCCTTCATGGTGCAAGCAGGCTATGCATATAAATGAATAGGTGCTCTTTGGGATGAATGTTACCTTACACAGTTCTCTGAGACATGGGAAAAGGACCACACAGCTGAAAAGCTTTTGGCTGCCCAGACTACATAAGGTGAATCCTTTGAACCATGATAGATACCCTTGTGAGACATTACTTATAAATCACGTGAGTTAACTGCAGTGATTTCGTATATGCATAAACTGTCATGATCTGGCATTTTGCATCATTTGAATCCAGCTGTCTTCTCAGGTTTGAAGTGCAATACCCCATTAGTAACATTCCCTCTTGACAAATATGGTAAACAGCATAAAATAGTCAAGAGTGTCGCCACATATTTAGTCCATGAAATCATGTATCTTCATATTTCTGAGATCATGAACTTATAAGCTGGGCATAATTTACAAATCTGAGTATGTCTGTTAGTTGTATCCAGTGCATCTGCTTTACCTTTATTTGTACCTCATCTTTCCACACATTCCTTTGTTTGCGCCATTTCTTTCTGCAAATTATTTTGGGGATCATTTGTGATAAGTGATTTATCACATTCATTAGTATAGGATTTCTTAGAATACTTTTCACTTTGACTTCTAAAGTATTCACCATCCTTCATTACTCCGAAGGTAACCAAGTTACATATACAATGGATAGTACTTGTGTTTTAACCATGCATACTGTCTAACACTGAACTTCATTATGATGATGACCTTTGTATAGTTAAAAATAAAGTAAGAACATGATGAACATTTTATTAAGATGTATATTTATTGCTAGGTTTTGTCTGTCTTTCCTTTGGCAGCAAGTGCACTAAATCTGGTTCCATTGCCAGATCTAAATTACCACTAGACATAATTGGAATAGTAGCACTGATTAGAAATCCTATACTAATGCTTGGTTTGCTTACTACTGCAATATTTTTTATGGTAAACCTGAACTCTTCTAAAGTTAGCTGTATGGTTAGAGTTCTTTTTGACTTGGCGATGTGATCTGTTGCCTGTAATAAAAAGTACAGCCTTGCACTTTATCTGCTTATACCTCTCAACTGTCCTGATTTTCGCCTCATATTTTTTGTTTGTTTCTCATGAAATTTGTGGTTTTCTAGCAAATCACTGAGGTATGAAGTTAATAAACAAGATATTTGAGTGCCAGACTTCATATCCTTTAGAACATGCATGCCAATACAACTCCAGTTGTTCTATCCAATTTCTAAGTTTATAACAGCAATGTTTAAAATCTGTCCCTATTTTGGGGCCTTTGTCCCCCTCCCTCCCAAATTACTATAGGCTTTGTGCAGACATCTAAGAGGTTGAGAAGTATGCCTGCCCTCCAGGCCTCTTGCTTTCCTTGCAGGGTGAGTGCCCATTACATGATTTTGCGCTGGTGGAACTGCTGATATCATTCTACTGTGCTTAGTAGCATTTGCCCTTGGCATTTTGCAGACTTCAAGACATGAAGTATAATCATGGTAGATATGCTTATAGCTTCCATTTTACAGTGTTTTCTATCAAGAAGAATTTGACATTGCAAATATCTAGGCACTGAAGTGTCTCCTTCTCAGTCTATGTGGATACCTACAAGAGCAGTATTTACACTGTGTGTGTAGTGGTACTCTAAAACTTTGCATTAATAAAGTAATACACAATATATATATATATATATATATATATATATATATATATATATATATATATATATATATATAATACAGAGAGTTAGATATAGAAGCCATGAAAAAACACCTTTGGCTACCAAAGTTGAATTAGAACTACAATTAGTCCCATAGATCTCAACTGATGGCAGAGTAGTTTTAAATTCATCTGTAGGTCTGTACTTCTGTGCCCCATTTGGCAGTTCATTGTACGACACTACCACTTTCTCTCTGAAATATTTCTTGACCTTGGTCTTCAGTTATTTTCCATCTTATTGATGCCCATGACCCTGCTTCCCTCTTATCCTCCTCCTCCAATTTTCTGTTATCCTTGTGCCTCCTTATGACAGAAGGAGTCTCTAACCCCCCTCTTGATTCCCTTGCGTACAGAGAGCACGTTTTGATTGGACTTGGCCTTTGCTCTTACACTGTCCACTTGTTCCCGTTACCTTGCACACTTCTTCCCGTTACCTTGCACATGACATTGATATATTCACTCGATATGTTCTATGTGCTATTCAGCCATGGTGTTAAATCAGAGTCCAATCTTTTTTTATCCATTCCTAAGTCACATCATCCCTAAAGGTTCCCTACAAGTGAGTAACTATGTATGTTTGTGGTGAATTGTTTGTCAGCTAAAATACAAAATACACTGCAGTGAGGTGCCTGTTGGCTTGCTGCCCCAACTTCCCAATCCCTCTCCCATCATCAATGTATTGTTGAGAACCATGTCAAGGTTATTTGTTATGTGTGTTGGGATTATTACCTTTAGAATGAATTCAGTTCTTTCCAGATATTCTAACATCCTTCTGTCTCTCATTGCTTTGAAAGTGAACATCATCCAGGAAGGATTAGAATTTAATTGTTCTGGCACTTGCACTGTGGCACAACTGGTAAGCAAAACTACATGCAGCAAGCACAACAAACTACATGCAGCAAGCGCAACAAACTACATGCAGCAAGCGCAACAAACTACATGCAGCAAGCGCAACAAACTACATGCAGCAAGCGCAACAAACTACATGCAGCAAGCGCAACAAACTACATGCAGCAAGCACAACAAACTACATGCAGCAAGCGCAACAAACTACATGCAGCAAGCACAACAATACAAAATGTAATAGAACAAAGTGGGAGAAGAGATGCACATAGATCATTTGAGTAATTGTGTTTCAGTGTTATCACTTTCTCCACCTTTTTCATGAAGCTAAGGCTACTTTCTGATGTCAGGCATTTATTTGTCTGTGGCTTTAGGGTCTACTCTCCACTGATTACCGTATAGTTAACATATTCACACAAGTAGAACATCTTTTATCCTTCGCAAAGAATTCTGATAATTACTTCAGTAGAATCTAAAGGTAGATAATTACCTGCTTTTCATTTACATGAAGTACTCTCACTTGCAAGAAGACTGAAGCAGAAGGTATATCTTTTTTTTTGTTTACAAATTACTGCAGTAAGAAAATCTCACTAGTGCTTCCTAATGTGTTAAAATGTTAGCTTCACAATGCCATTCAGGCTGAAATTCATATTTCATTAGTCTTTTATATAAATTCAGAGAAATGTTCTTTTATTTAGACTACAGTGAAGTGAAATACTATTGCTGCATCTTGCAAAAGCAAACGTTAGCTAACCCTCTCAGTAACGCAGCATGCACTTTAGTCTTTTCATGATCCTCAGGGTAACCATTTAAACTTATGGGACTCAAATTTCCATGTCCCAAAGTGTGGAGACTGAATGGCTGAAAAATTCTACTTCCGTATGCTTAAGTCTGAGATTGCCACCACTTAGAATATTTCCTTTTCTCTGACGTATGGTGAACTCAGAGTTGATGTATATATGCTTGGGGGTGTGGAGGGGTCAATAGGGAGGTGATGCTCTGACAAGGTAAGTCTCCGTATCAGAATGAGACAGATCTGTTTTGCTATAATAGAAATAACTGCTTGCATCAACTCTATTGTTAATTTTTATTGCAATGTCAGTATCAACCTAAGTATAACTGCAGGTCAGCATTTAATAACTTCGGACCAGTCATTTAAAAATGTGATAATGTCACTGCCATTTTATCTAGTTGCTAAAAAAATCATTGCTATTGTGTTCACTTTTGTCATCTGTACTATTTACAGACACATCTTCCAGATATCTAACAATGGCAACAAAGTTTATAAGAAGTGGTTTCACAACACAGTCATGAAGTGGTAACCGCTTGTTACTCCAGTAAAGAATACAAAACCTTAATTCCCAGGTCTTCTACAGCCTGCTGCCCAGAGCACTTAAAGCATGTAGGTAGGAAAGGGAACATTCCACAGTGAAAGTGTTTTTGCAAACATTCCATAGTAGAACCACTGTGTTTTTTAGCAAACATTCCACAGTGGAACCAAGGTGTTTTTTTAGCAAACATTCCACAGTGGAACACACTGTCTCACACTAGATATTACACGAGTGATTAAAAACATAATGTGCTCTAAACAGCTTCTGTCTTTCAATGCTTTTATTTTAGTGTTTACCTATAGTTTACTGCTTATGGAACTGCGGTGGTGGTGCTGCGGTAGCGCTGTCGCCTCACAGTAAGACGTTGTCCGGTTCAATTCCCAGCTAGAGCGTCTTCTGTGTGGAGACATGCATGAATGGGCGTACCTTCGTTGAAGGTTGTGTGTCAGGGCCAGCAACTCAGCACATAAAAATCTACTGCCAATCATTAGCGGACCGGAGTTCCGCTGTGGCGACCCCTAACCGGGAAAAGCCGAAAGACACAACAACAACAAAAACCTATAGTTTACTGCTTAACATAAATGATGCCTCATCACAGCAGCAGGCAAGCAAACTAATGTGATGTTTTTACTTCATGCCTATGGTGTGCAAAATATGTTTTTTTATATTTGTCAGTCTAGTAAAACACTTTGCACCTATTCGATCAGCTGAATTGTCACAGCCTTTGTTCTGTATGTGCCAGCTTCTAAAATAAGCCATATAAAATTTCCTCTTCAATACTGCCTTTGTTGTTGACCAATCAGCCAAAATAGAGAGAAATTCTTACAATCCATCTTTATAAACAGGTTCACTTGATTTAATTCCGTGAATATTCTTGCTTGTTTGAGATTACAGTGGACCTCACACATTACCACAACATTTGCTCTTTAATTTTGTCGTATTTCAGTTATGTAAGGATAAGGTTTTTGCAAAATCAAATGCTGTACAATGAGCTTTCATTTGTTCACATTCTTCTTTTTCTGTATTTTTCTGTGGGCATTTTGCTCCCATGCATATCAGCCATTAATCCTTCTCCCAGTCCGACATTGTCCATTCATTCTACAACACTAGATACTTCACCTAGTGTCATGGCAAAAGCTGTCAAGAAGACACAGTTCTAGAGGAAGCCACTAGGACACTTTTCTACCTTTCTGGAATCCTGACCATAAGGGAGTATGTATTAGTCTTAACTCTGTCACCGGGCAAGTGGTCTTTTGATCACCACAGAGGCACACAATACCTTTCCTATGTGAGCGCATACATCTGTAGCACACTCCTTGATTGTGTTGTAGTGGTCTGATTATATGCAATAAATGCTGTTTCAGAAGTTTTATTTATTTCAGCTGCCTCAAGAAATTCCACAATTGCTTTTGTAAAGAAAGAGGAGCCAGCCTTAAAAAGTGTTTGTGTTTCCCAGTTCGTGATAAACATTGCTTTAGTTGAGTCTGTGATTTCTGATCAAATCAGAGCCAATTATATTTCTGGGAAGATGTTCCACAATCCATAGACTGCAAATGTTTGTTTAAAGAAATATTGTGTAATCCAGGATATGTGTACAAATTGAGAATGATTGACTTTGGAATTGAATTTAGATCACATAAATGACTGGAAGGTTATGTAAAAGTGGAGATCCATCTGCATAGCTGGCTGCAGAAAAGACATCAGACCCTGAAAGACTGACTGAACAACTGTTAAAATACTACAGCAGTTGATGTAATACAGGTAGCTTCTTGTCTTGTACCATGATACAAATTAATCGCTTTCATACAGTTTACAATGCAGGGCTAGGACTTAAACATCTTGGTGGAAGAAATCTGGACAAAGCCTAAAATAACAGGAAAACAAAGGCCCAGAAATATAGACAGCTTTTAAATACTGCTCTTATAAACTTAGAATGTTACTAGAATAACAGGATTTGTGTTTGCATGCATTTTTCTGAAGGATATGATGCCTGAAGCTTAAATATCTGTCACTATTTAGTGACTTCAGTCCTCAGTGATTTACCAGAAAATCACAAATTTTATGAGAAACAGACTGAAAATATGAGACAACAATCTGGGCAGTCTGTGAAAATCCGGACAGTTATGAGGTATGCCGGAACACTTTTAGGTAAAATTGCAACCTAGCCAAAGAGCTCCATGGAGCTCCCCCTACACACACATTCCCTAATAGGCCTGCTTTTTTCCATCATGGCCTTCCCATCAATCAGTTTAGTTTTATCTACATTTCCATACATTTCGCCTTATTCTTCAGCTTTCTTTTGCATTCTTTCAATAAACTGTAACTGCGCCAGACTGCACTGTAATAACTGTGAAGGAAGTAACTGCATTAAGCTAGAGGTCTGGGGACCGTTAGACCCCCCCTCCCCCTCCCAGGAGCCATGGGTTTTCTATATAATCTAAAGTGCATTTTGGAAGAATATTGCCACACCTTTTGATTCCATAATGCCCAGAACAAAAATCAGGGCTAAGGAAAGAAATTCAGTTTTTCCTCTTTAACTTGACTTTTCATTGCATCCTTTCAACATGCCCAACTTAGACAACTGCACTATAATAATGGAAGAAATTACTGAATTATGTTAGGGGCTTTGAGGGTCACTAGACCCCCCCCCCCATAAGTTGTGTTTTTTCCAGATATTTTGAGATGCATTGTAGAGTTTTTTTCCACCCTTTTAATTAATGGTGTCCCAAACAAAAGTCATGACTGTGTTTTCTTTTGGCTTTTCCCGTTTAGGGGTCGCCACAGCGGAACTCCGGTCCACTAGTGATTGGCAGTCGATTTTTATGGTGCCGAGGTGCCAGCCTGATGCCCAACCTTCAACGAAGGCATGCCCATTCAAGCATGTCTTTCGAACACCTCTCGACCGCGGGGAGGACATGCAGACTCCACACAGAAGGCGCTCCAGCCGAGAATCGAACAGGAGAACCTCTTGCTGTGAGGCGACAACGCTACCACTGCACCACTGTGGCTTAATAAACAAAAGTCATGACTAAGGGAAGAAATTCAGTCTTAGTTTTCTATCAAACAAAACAGTTCATTATAAATACTTGCGAACCCAAAGGAGGACACCGAATGTCATAAAGGAGGACAAAACCATGATAAAGAAGGACAAAGGAGACCGCGTCCTGCTCTGCTCAAAGAAGACAGTGTAGTGCTACTACAAATAACTCAGAATGATTGCAGAACCTTATTAAACCCAAGATGAAATGCAGCAGCCAGATTAAGAACCACTTCCTTCCTTTTTCATGTAATAGCTGATGGCATTGTAACATTTTATGGGATTTTGAAATACTGTACAGCTTTCATACTTGCATTTAATATTACTAATATGAAGTCACATACTTTTTTTTCATGGGTAGGAAGTTAGCCACACATAAAAGGCCCCACATATATTTATCTCAGGAGCAAGTTTTTCATCTCCTAACATCCTACGTACATATGAAATAAGATCCTTCATTACATGTAGTATGGACTGAAACATTTATAGGGGGTTTGTGTATGTGATCTTATTCTAAAATTTCCATTGCCATATTTTATAAGCCAAATTTGAAATTAATGGTTTAGATATACTGAGAAAAATTGTGGTCAGTGTCATTTAATTCCACAGCAAAAGCACTATTGAAACTGTAGTCAAACAACATGCCTCTATTTGCTCAAGTGAGACGAATTTCTACTCTCATTTCAGGAATTCTGCAAAGGACATTCTTAATTTTAAAAGTAGATTAGGATGCATTGGTGCAGCCTGCACTGTTTTTGTGATTGTAAGCTGTAGCAGTTGTGTTTTGTTGCAAGTGGCATTTGCCATTTCTTTGTGGTTCTTCAGTGGTGGAATGTTTGTACTTGCGTAAGAGGCTGTGAGGAATGGATGGGAGTATGCCACTTGCCCAAGAAGTTTTTTCTATAGTTTACAAGTTTTGGTGAAACTGCATTCCTCCACAGAGTAAAGCAGTTCTAGCTGTTTTGTTTCATTCACAATTCTCATTTTTTTTTACATTACTTTATACAACAGAGAGTGACAAATACCTTAACATGGAGACTTCACTCAAAAACCTGACAGACTGTGATAGGGAGATCTAATTCTGAAAATAACATTCCTTAACATCCTGATAATGGAACAACTTGCGTTACAGCTAATCAGAGATCATTACGTTCTGTACACTGCTGTTTTTAACACCAGTAAAAAAACACTAAAACACAAGCTGTTTCAAGGACACCACAGCACAAAGTTTTTGTTAAAGGAGCAAATAACCAACAAAGTGGTACCATGAAGAAAACAGTTTTATTGCTTAAACAACCAAAAAAAGTTTAGTGTTCAAAGCTTTCTATATATGCTTTTCTCCCATACAAACATATAAGGGACTTCATCAGAACTGAATTAGACTCCTGTGCATTTATGTCTTAAAACACACATCCTTCTTATAAACAAACAACAGTTTTTCATCCACATATTTCACATATTCCGGATCCATCCCCAACATTTTCCAGTTAGATTCAAATATTGCCCTAAGCTCATAAAAATGAGCATTATATGCAATAACCATAGACCTGTTAAATGTTGTGTATTGATCTTGTATATTGCTTAAGGCTGCTGGAGTACTTCAACCTGCACCTAAAAGAGGGACAAAATGTCCTATTTCCCTTTTCACCCTCACCTCATTAAAGATATTTTATAAAAAATTATCCGGATATCCCCTCACTTTAAACATATTAAACAATTTATCATAATCTTGATTAAATTTCTTTTCCCTAGTAATCATCCTAGCCAACCTCATACATTGTCCCTTTCACTAAGGCTTTCTTCTGGTGGCTAGGATGGATGCTATCAAAATGGAGAAAAGTATTTGAATAGGTCGGTTTACGATAAACTGTAGATTTGAAACAATTCTTTGACCTATTAATTTGAATAGTAAGGTCTAGGAAATTAACTGAATTACCTTGTACAGCCATAGTAAACTTAAAATCTGTAGTGGAATATGAATAGTCATAAAATTCATTTAACCTCTGCTCACTGTCTTTCCAAAAGAATATCATATCGTCAGGTAATCTTCCACATAGTACCCAGGAATCTTTAAACACGGAATTAACTACGTAGTTTAGTTCTCAAAATAAAATTACTGCATTTGCAAACATGGGGGCACAAACTGCCCCCATAGCTACCCCTTTCTTTTGTCTGAACAATTGGTTTTCAAATACTAAAAAGTTATTCTCTAATACCGTTGTCATAAAGTTTCTTATTATCTCAGCTTTATTTTCGTCAACATCTGCATTTAAGACTAAATAATCATTAAACCAGTCCATCCCTATATCGTGTAGGATAACAGAATATAAATCCTGTATATCCATATTAACAAATATCAAATTGTCACATAAATTCAGATATTTTACTCAAAAAATCCGAGTCCCTCAAAATGCAGGGGTTATTAACAAAAATATTCTTCAAACCAATGTCGAAAAACTTGGCTAAAAAGAATGTCTTAGATGCTTTAGCATTTACTATAGGACCCATTGGTGGATCAGTGAGACTTTTAAAAATGTTAGGAATACCAAAAATGGTAGGGATTTTAGGGTTATGGACCATGACATAATCGAAGACCTCCTTGGTAATCTCACTGTTAAGCAACCTATCTTCTAAATAAAGGTCGATATTTCTACATACTATATTTAACTGGTTAACAGAAATTTCTTCATAAGCATCTGTATAAAACAAACTCGGCAGTTGATTAATGTAATCATTCAAGTCCATGACCATTAAAGCCCTCACCCTTATCCAGTTTCATAATCCTAATTTGTTTATTGTTTACAATTTCATGTAACAAAAGCTTTTTTTTCACTAATGTTTTCAACAGGCACACTTGCAGGAGAATTCGAGATTTTTAAAAATTAAAACAATGGGATGCACTGGCGGGTTAAATGCACTTCGTCTTTTTATATTTGAACCAAGTGCGTCCCCACATTATCTTTAAAATAAAAAGCACAGTTCAATTTCCTGATAAATAACTTAAATTGAATCGACAACTCATTGATTTTTGCTTTTCGTGTGGGTACAAATGAAAGACCCCTCTCAAAAAGATTAGCCCAGGCACTATCCACATCAGCCATACTATAATTGTACAATTTGAAGTCATTTTTGTCATTTAATACAATAGAGCAGTCTACTAATTCCTCTCCCAATGAGACATTGTGCCTCTCCCCCTCCCTCTCCAGTTGTAGGGGAGGTTGGGGGTTGTTGATTGTCCAGACTGTGTTGATAAAAGTCCCTGCCCCTCTGTTCCAACAGTCTCTGTGACCTCCTTAAAGGGGCCTGTTCTAAAGGGTATTGTTAATGTTCAAAATTCATAACCTGCTCAGCCTGGTTCTCAATGTCATTAGACCAATATTACCAAAAGAGTCTGTATTTCCCAAATGTGGTGTTGGGGGTAGGCACAATCTTTTTCATAATCTGCTTTATCTCTTACAAGTTTTTTAGCTCTTTTATTTTTCATATCCAGTATGTCATTCTCAATTTTCATTAATAATGCATTATACTGTTCTCTCTTACTGTCATAGTAAGTCGTTTTGAATGTTTGTGTCAAGCCTTTCAATTTCAGTTAAAAGGCACGCCATCTGCCTGTCATAGTCTTTAATCAGTACTTCGAATAATTCACAACCATGCTGATTAAATAATTAAATCAATTCATTATGAAAAACAGAGTCCCTTACTAACCCCGTAGGGTATTTCCAACAACGAAGCCCGTTCTTACCATCTCCAAATGCAAAATTCTTTTAAATTACTAACTTCAAGCTGCAATTTTCTATATTTCTGTACCTGTGATGAAAAGTCATTTAACTGCTTTTCCAGGGTGCCAAATGATTCATTCCGCACCTGCCAAGCCGTTCTCAAAGAAAACTGGAATTAAACATCTCCTGTAGATTTCAGCAGCCAGTACTACTTCCTCTTACTTCTGAACTATCATTACTGAGCCACAGAAGGGCCGCCCCACTCTCAGGAAGTGATGATAAGCCATTAGGGCCTGCCCTTTCTCTCTGAGTCGGGATTATGCCCACTGAACACTGAAACTTGCAAATTAAAAACATTCAAGCCATTCTGGCTATGGTTTTGACCTCCATTAAGCAGACCAACACTGGAGGAATGTGGCAATCGCTGTGAAAGTTCACAAACAAGCACAATAAGAGCTCCCACTGAAGCAGCAAGTTTCTGTTGCATTGCATATAGTTCGTGCAGGTGGGGACCATCTTCCTCTGCTCTAACTTCACCTTCCATGACAATACACCACCAATCAAGGTAAGCACAAACTTGTAAAAGCACAAAAAAAAAAGGATGGTGAAACAATGAACCCAAAGGAAACTAGCTCTTTCATGCACGCAATACATAGGATTTAAGAATAAATTACCACATCCCTCTACAACACTATATACATACAAAACAGCCTTACTAAATGCCCAATTAAAACACATAGATTATTAAAGCAACAGTCCATTTCCCTACTCAAATATATACACACATATGCTACTATAATATAAAAACTGTACTTATACTAATGCGTTTTAAATAAAACTCAAAGGTGTTTTGAAAAACATGCCTACATTTGGCAAAGCACAGTGATTGGGACAACATCTTGAAACTCCTGGAGAGATGCTTGAACTGCTTGAAACCGTCTGTCCATGACCTGCTTCAGCACATCCTCAGCTAAGTCCGGAGGATCTAGTGGAATGACATTTGCCAGTTGTCATGTGCTGGGCTGCCTTCCATACTAGCACTTGGGGGGGGGGGGGGGGGGCACCAAAAATTATTCCTTTAACACTAGATGAGGAATACTTCCTCTCCACCCATGGGGATTACTATGAGACATAAGATGATGACACTGGAATTATCAGAAATGGTATGGACACTGGGTAGTACCAACATCTGCAGCAGCAATACTTGTGTGTTCAGGAAGGTTGGTTTAAAAACAGTAATATATATTTATATAGACAATTGAATGCTGAAATGGAATGATTATATTAAACATATGAAAACTACCATTAATAGGTGGACCTTCCACATCTACAAAGAATGACAAGGCAGTGCACATTTAAAGTGTTCCCACACCTCCTTAAAATGCATTTAGCTCATTCCCTCCAGAATAGCTCTTTTGAGTCTATACTTTTAACTCCCAGTGGGTGTGGCTTGAGCCTTTAAAAAAATGAAGTTATCACCTTACAGTTCAAACAAATATTTGTATCGCTGGAACCATAAGTGTTGCTAGAAAACTGTAAATGGCAAAGTATTCAGGATAAATTAATCTTTACATTAATGGCATTCATTCAATGTGATGCTTTAAACTAGATTTTATAAGTCAAAATAAACACAGTGAATATTAATTTTGTATAAACAGCTTATGATATCTCAGTAACTATTCAAGCAAGGCACACACTTCTCACAGGATTTTTTTTCATACAGCTGTGAGCTTTCATATGAGGCTGTGCAGTTCTGTCTATTAACTGAATGTTGAGATTTTTTTTTAATATTCATAGATTAGTACTAGGCTAACTGCCCTTGCAAACCAATTTTAAGCCTAGTCAATTATCCCCTGTGAGACTCGAATCCTGCACCTTGTGTTTGTAAGGCAAGCACCTTAACCATTAGGCTACCCTCCCTTATATAAAAATTGTTACAATATAAATAGTATACAAATATTCAATATCTGCTTAGTGCATTAGACAGAGTTCAAATATCAATATAGTTGTGCTTATGTATGCTTTAAGATTAATTTTTCTGATACCTTGTATGTAGCATGGTTGTGTAATTATTAATGCAAATAAGAACAAGCAATATTTGATGCCTAGAGGCATCATTAGGAGGTAACTACAGAAACACCTGGAGGCACACTCAGCTGTAATGAGTTAGTAGTTTATGCTATTTCTTAATTCATAATATTTTCGAATCCTTTTTACAGGGTCAGCAGCAGAAATAGCGTTCCATTACTTTTCAACTGTACACAATTCACTCCAGTAAACGTACTGCTCAAAACCTTATTGACATGTGGAAAGAAAGCTGCATGTTAACATGAGATTACAGTGATTAACACCATTATTGCTGTGTGCACTCACATTGCTTTAGCTGCCTATTACCTACATCCTCAAAGTAGTAAAAAAAAAAAAAAAGTTTTCAGGAAAACACTAATAAGAAAATTACAGATTAAAATTAGTTTTCTGCCATGTAAACACATGCACTGCTGCCACTGCACAAATAATTTTGTCTTGAGGCCACAAATTGTGCATAACAAAAAAAAAAAAAAAAAAAAAAAAAACTTCAGCAGAGAGCATATTTCATACTGAGAAAACATTGCATAGTATATAAAAAAATATGATATGGTATTCATTCAAATGCAAGGTATGAACCCACGTTAAGAATTGAATTAACACTTTTTACACACAACACACGCACTTAGGTCACTCCACAAGTACAAGTATGACTCTGTCATTGTCTATGTGGGTGTGAATGACCTGAGATGTACCTCCCTGGACTACATGAAAAGAGCCATGGAGGAGCTCTCGGATTATGTAGCCTAGGTGGGTGTGACCCTAGCCCTGACCAGCATCCTACCATCACCCAGAATGATACCACAGTACAAACAGAAAATGATTGACTTCAACAATTGGCCAAATTTCTGGTGTCATTCTAAGGGGATCCAGTATCTGTCTGCTTGGGTTGACCTGATTGACAGACCTTGATGCTTTGCCAGAGATGGCCTGCATCTGTTACCCCTGGGTTTCTGGGTATTGGCTAAGGCTCTTGCCACCCCTATAGTGCCTTTTTTAGGCGGTGTTCCAAAGACCAAATTAAGACCATAACAGCTATAAATAAATGCAGTCTGAAGGTCATACTGCTCAACGCTAGAAGTCTAAATCTCAAGATGCACTCACTCGAAGCACTGAAAATGGAGAACATCAACATTTGTGTTGTAACAGAGACCTGGTTTAAAGCAGCAGAAAAGATCCCTGCACAACCAGGCTATAACTCATTCCACACCTTTTGGCCCCAGAACATGGACCAAAGCTCCAAAGGTGGTAGTGTCTCCATATTCATAAGGGATATGCACATCTCCAGACTAGTAGCCCAGCATAATGCATCTGAGATACTCCAGGTACAACTAACATTGGGTAAGATGGCGATTCAACTCGTGCCCTGCTATAGATTTCCAACCATGTCCCAAGACTCTCACTCCACATTCCTAAGCACCCTGAAAACTATTATGATCCAACTCAACACACTCATACTAGGTGACTTCAACTACCCCTCCATCACCTTTGAAAACTACTCATGTACCAATGCACTGGCCCAACGCTTCCTGGAATTCATCATTTCCAATGCCCTGGACCAGCTCATTCTTTCCCCCACTAGAGGAAGGAACATCCTTGACCTGGTTATTACTAACATGGGCAACTGTTACTCTACACCAATAGTCAATTCATCCCTGGTTAGATACGACCATAAACTAATCACCATGGAAATCCACATCGAATCCACACCCCCTTGCAAAGGTATCCACCATGAAAAACTTCTCCAAAGCTGACTTTGGACTACTAAAAACAGAGGTGGCTAACTTCACGGCATCCATGCCAATAGAAAATAGATGCTTGACTGCCGAATCATACACCAATGAATGAACACATACATAAATGCATGGAGCAAGCCATACCCAACAGAACCAAGATGCCCTCCTCCAAATAAAGGAAGCCAATCTGGTGGTCACCTGTCATTAATAAACTTTACAACAGAAGGAAGAAATTGTTGCAGAAAAAGGTGAAGTCCCAAGAATGGAAAAATTACCTTATTAATCTCAACAAAAAGTTGACCTTCTTCATCAAAACCTCCAAAGCCAACTATGAAGGCAGAATTGCGACAGACCCTAAAAACAGCCACAAACTCTTCGATAGTTATATCAATAATAATCACGGCAATACCCAGATTTACTCTGAGTTACAGCACAATGATACCTCCTATACTGAGCCAACAGATATTGGCAACATACTGTCCGACAGATTGTTTATTTGGTCCATGATGATGTGCTCCATAGCCTTACATATCAGACTTGTCAGGCTAATGGGGCGATAATTTCCTGGGTCTGTAGTCACTCCTCCTTTATGAAGAGGGATGACTAGCAGTGCGCCATTCTGTAGAGACAAAGCCTGCGGTGAGGCTGTGAGTGAATAGGGCACACAGATGTGGTGCCAGTTCACTTTGTAATTCATGTAGAACACAACCAGAAATATTGTCAGGCCCATTAAAGGTGTATTCCTGGCCTTGGACAATGCAGTATTAATCTGTGCTGCAGTAATGCTGGTTGCCTGGCATTCTTCCAGTATTGAGATCGGTCCTTGGGGGGGTAAAGTTGGCACCATATATGTGTTTCAGTCCGTTAATTCAAAATCTGAGGTTAATACAGGAATAGAAATGACACAAGACACCAAGGCTCAAACTTATTAATTTATTAAGCAAAACTTTCCTAAATGTACAGTAAAGCTAATACTAAATAAACAGAAAAACTAATAAATCATGTACTTACAAGCATATGCATAAACAAAATCATCTTTGCCACTGATAGGGAAACTTCAAATCCTATCCAGTGCAGCTATCTGTTCAGTCAAGGCAAGGCCGACACTGGCGAAATGTCTCTAAGCTCAGTTCAGGCTGGTGCTGTGTTCAAATCCGGATGCTGATGATGATTTTCATCTTAGCCTTTGAGCTTTTATAGTCTTTTTTGAGTTGACAGAATATTGTAGAAAGATCTGACATTACAGGCTCATCATGAGTTAATGGAATATTTTAGAAAATTACAGATCATTTCCTAAGTTGTAAACAAGTCTCGTAATGTCTGGTCTTGTGCCCTACTTCCCTTTTTTAGAGAACAGTTAGCTCACAACCTTGTGATATAGTTCCTCTTTGAAATCCCCACATTCTGGTAAACATCTTTTAAGCTGATAAACAACTTATAGGTTAACAAAAGTTTAGTAATACCAGTAATCAGTGAGCAAGGCCTGCTCTTAAGCATATTGTATTGTTACAATATTAGCAGCATATAGTGATGTAGTGGCATATCAAGAACTAGCAATAATCAATCTAGCAATAATTAAACATACACAGTGATATGTGGCTCGAGGCATAGCAAAAACTGGTAGACTGTGTGGATCCGTCACAGGCCACCCCTTGCATCGAGCAACGTACGCTGTGTATCCCTTATAATGGTTAAAACTGACAACATCAGTTTGTACCTTCTCATCACTTTACAATAAATGCAGCATGATATTATGCAAAATAACACAGAAATTATTGTGGTCAAAAGTAAAGGATGCAATAACAAATTAAACCACACTGAAGCCTTAGATGACCACATAAAAACATCATACCAATGCGAAACAGTTATATCCTGTATTTCATTTGCAATTTTTACAATGATACCTTTATCTTTAATCATTTTAATCACTGTTTGATGCGCATCATTTAGTGTTTTATTTAGAAGTTGCAACACTGTTTGTCCTTCCTGCCTAATCTGTTGAAAGTCCGGGTGGACTAGAGATGGCCACTTAAAAGTGTGTAATGGTTCTATGCTAGCATTAAATGTGACGTCCATCCATCTAGTCAGTCTAATCAATTCTCCAGTACAAAAATCAATAATTGCATGGATATTACTTTTACAGTATGCTCCACCAGTTGTGATCATCCCATCACTCCAGGCTAATTTACAGGAGGATATC
Organism: Protopterus annectens; assembly: GCF_019279795.1. NCBI lineage: Eukaryota > Metazoa > Chordata > Ceratodontiformes > Protopteridae > Protopterus > Protopterus annectens. Next base: position 183,614,835 of record NC_056749.1, read on the forward strand.
ACACAAACAGTGGTATCATTTAGTTGGTAGATGTCTGTACCATTTACTACATACCTGTGCCAGGTGCATTCCCCAGTTCCATTATGTAAGCATGGGTGAGGCTTCCTCTTCACCATCATGCATACCCACCCCTGGGGCCAGGTTTCACAACCTGCCACATCAGCGGGTACATCATTATAATGAATCAAAGTAGATTCAATTTGAGGTACCCACCAATTATCTCCAAATTGCAAGGGCAATGCAACAAATGGACAGACCTGCTTTGTTCTTTTCTTACTAGCAAGATAGTCAAAAATCAGTATACAAGACTTATTTTCACATGTAAAATCTATTGGCTTTAACCAATGATACAGTTGCAGTTCCTTTTGCCAATGGGCTGCCTTTTTAGCCCCCCAAGTTTGAGTGAATTGCAAATATTGCTGGTTGGCAGCCAGCTGAGATAAGATGCAAAAAGTCTGATTTACTTCTGCTGTGAGGTTATTTAAAATCTGTTCTGTATATGTATTTGTATGTTCAATCCACCTCCATAAGACAGTTTGAGTTAAAATACCGTCTACAGTTCTTTGTCCCAGCTCGGGATCATGGTCTGCTAGTAGCTTAAAGGCCATATTTAGGTCAGTGCCCAAACGGCCAAATTTGCTACGTAGGGTGTCTATATCTACACTGTTTAGGAATCCAGTCCCTGTTCCGACTGCACCTAGTGCAGTACCAAGAATACCTGTAACATCACGTTTATTTCTTCTATATTTGTAATGTTTGTACTTGATATGCAAAGAATCAACCGGCCATAATTGTACACTTTTACAATGTGGGTACCTGGTGGTGATATCAACTGCTGACATGTTAACTATCATTTTAATACGTTGTATAACTCTAGCACTACTTACAGTTTTACATCCTCTGGTATATTTTACCACATGTCCCAAACCATTAAATACAGTTGAACTATTGTCCATGGCATATATCTCCAAATCCGGAGATAGGGTTTCCGCGGTGTCATTTTCCCTTTGAAATTCAGCTATGCAGGAGGAATCTAATGGAGACTTAGCTAAAGGAAATCCCGACTCGTTTAGCCTTTGGTACAAACCTCCGAAAGGGTTGGAAACACATTTTTCAGGATGTCTATCACAGTTCAGTCTACATACAGTTGTAATGTTTTCCATCTGAGTGATGCTCCAAGTTAAGGCAGGCTTCGGTGTCACTGCATATAAATGGTCTCCCAGTTTCCAATAAAAGTCACAGTCAGCTGTTAAATTTGCAACATCTTCCCCTTCGAATAGAGGGACAGGATCAAGACAGTTGTATGGCCCATCTAAGTGTTGTCGTCGGAAAAGGTTGGCTCCTTCCCAAATAGTGGCAATAATCTATGGAGAGGAAAGTACAATGGTTGTTTAGCAGAATCAAGTAATACTAAAACAGTATCACCAGGTCCATCACAAATTACTGTCCCAAGTTTATTTGGCTGATTGGGTGTGGTCACTATAACTTTCATTCCCAGCCATTTGCTTGGTTTAGTATCACAGTCTTGTAGTAAAATGACAGCATCTTGATGCATACAAATTTCTACTAAAGGTTGTCCTTTCTGAATCATCTGTGTCTTGTTATCTAAATTGATAGCCTTCACTATCACTTCTCGTTCTGGCTCCCATAATGTAAAAACCTCCCAACTTTCTCCTAATAGCCCTTTTTGTCCCCAGTGCCAATTTTCTGGGAGAGAGAGTTTCCAGCCCGTCTCAACTAATGCCATATTTTGTGCTGGCACCCTTTGTTCCGTCAATGCACATAGCCAGAATCGAGTTTGATCAGTATTCGTTAAAACAGGGTATATGGCATTCGGATTCAGCTTTTCTATTTTCAAAACACAGCAGTTGGATCGAATGTCATTCATATGCATTTGCAAGGGAGTTCCTTGATGCTTCCGGGGTCTGTTATTTAGCTGACTCACAGCTAATTCTAATACCCTTGCCCAGCCTCGCAACGTTCCATCATTCGTGTTCTTTCGAATTTGTTCTTTAAGGAGCCCATTATACCTTTCAATTAAACCAGCAGCTTGGGGATGATATGGGATATGCAGCACCCATCGAACTCCATTTTCCTTTGCCCATTCTTGAACCTCTGCTCCGGTAAAGTGGCTGCCTTGGTCACTTTGGATTTCAGTGGGAATCCCAAATGTCACACATAATTTATTTAATCCTTTTAACACTGCTTGCTGGTTTGCCTTTTTGCATGGGGACACCATTAGTAATCCTGAATAAGTGTCCACCATCGTCAGGCAGTATTGCTGATTTTGATTCAGTGGTAAAGGACCAATAAAGTCTATTTGCCAGATTTGTGCTGGGCGGCTGCCTCTGTGAATGTGTCCGCATGCTTCTGCTTGCAGTTGCTTCTGTTTATTTCTTTGACAAATTTCACACTGCTTTATAACATCCGTAGTTATTTCCTTATTTAACTGCATACCATGCCTCCGGGCCCATTCTATTGTCGCATCTCTTCCCAAATGTCCACTCCGATCATGGGCCCATCTTGCCATACTAGCACTTTCAGCTTTCTCTTCAGTAACACGTACCGCGGCCATCTTATCTACCTGCTGGTTATGCCTCCTTTCATTTGTTACAAGTGATGCATGGGCATCTACATGTCCAACACTGATTTTGCATTGTTGAGCTTTTTCCCAAATCCGTTGCCAATCTTCTGAACCTCCCCATAGAGGTCTGCCATGGATCTTCCAATCCTGTTGCTGCCAGGCAGGTAACCAGGTTGTCAATCCCTTATAAACTGCCCAGCTGTCAGTATAGATGTACGCTTCATCCTCAGGTGATAAACTATCGATGACCAGGGCAACAGCTCGTAATTCTGCCTGATTATTTGAACCGGCAGTACCTTCATCAAATAACACAGTTTCTGTTCGTGGGCAATAAGCCACTGCAGTCCAGGTCCTACCATTTGATCCAATTTTGGCAGAACCATCAGTAAACCATGCAAATTTCTGTTTTTCTGCGTCTAAACTATCAAATGGTAATGCTTCAGTTATTGGAGACTGTGGAAGCTCATGTCGCTGTTGTTCTATCGCATCAGCATCATCCAGAATTACCAGTCCAGCCAACTGTTGTTGTACCTGAGACACTCCAGGCACGATGTTGGCCCTTTCCTGTAAATACCACTTCCACTTTTGTACGGTCGAAGATTGTGCTATCAGGGTTTTCATCAAAGTATTGTCTCATAACCACCCCTGGATTGGGTAGTCTATCTTAACTGTCACTGTTTGTTGTTTAGTTATTCCTTCCACATGAATCAATGCTGTGTACACCGCCAGTACATGCTGCTCAAGGGGGCTATATCTCACCTGCGCTCCAGTCAGGGATTTGGACCAAAATCCCAAGGGTCTCTTTTTCCCAGTGTCATCCTTCTGCCACAGCCCCCAAGACATAACATTATTGGCAACTGTTACTTCAAGGACAAAGGGTTGTTGTGGATCAATTGGGCCCAGCCCCACGCTCTGCTGTAGAGCCTTTTTTGCTTCTTCAAAAGCCATTTGTTGCTTGGGACCCCACTGAAAGTCACATTTTTTCCTAGTTACATAGTGAATGGGTCGCAAAATCAGTCCAAGGTGAGGTACAAATGCTCTCCAAAAGCCCATTGCTCCCAAAAAGGCCTGTGCCTGCTGTTTCGTTTTCGGGACTGCAATTTTCTGGATACTCTCCAGTGCTGCTGCAGGAATTTCCCTTTTCGCTCCATTCCAAATCATGCCAAGGAATTTTACTGATGTCCCTTGTTGTGTTTTATTCTCATTTATAGCCCACCCTCTGTTCTGAAGGTGCTGAACTACAGTTTTTAGTGCGATATCCACATCAGATTTTTCTCCAGTAATCATTATGTCATCAATGTAATGAAAAATAGTCACTTTGTCCAGCTGTAACTTGGCTAGGTCTCTGGCCACTAGTCCATGACACAGGGTAGGGCTGTGCAGATACCCTTGAGGTAACACTTGGAAGGTATACTGCCTCCCCTCCCAGGTAAAAGCGAATTGGGCTCTGCTTTCTTCTGCTATCGGAATGGAGAAGAAGGCATTTGCTAAGTCCAAAACTGCATGATATGGTCCAGCAGAGGAAGACAATCTTTCCACGATCATAACAATGTCTGGAACAGCTGCCGCTAAGGGTGGGGCCACCTTGTTCAGACCTCGATAATCTACAGTCATTCGCCATGATCCATCAGGTTTCCTTACTGGCCACACCGGGCTGTTGAATGGACTCACTGTTGGCTCAAGTATGCCAACCCGAAGCAGTTCTTGGATCGTCTCAGTAATCTCAGCATGCCCACCTGGGATACGATATTGTTTGATGTTCACTATTGTTTTAGGTGTGGGAATACAAAGCGGTTCCCACTTAGCATTGCCTCAAACTACAGCCTTAACTGCATTGACTGAACAATGCCGCACTCCAAACCTAAATGGCCCTACAGTGGTTTCCAAAGTTCTACCCTTTAGCACATCTATTCCTAAAATGTGTTCAGGTACTGGAGCTATCACTGCTTCAATGTAAATAGGAATACCATCCCCAAAAGCTATCTTAATCTTGGTTTTGGTACCTAGTGTCTTTGCCCCTCCATAACCATCAATTTCTACATACTGTCCACGAAATCTGCGGGGGTTGCCTGCAAAAATGGTTACTTCTGATCCTGTATCTACCAGAGCCATCACATGTTGTGGCCCTCCCTTCCAAAAAATGGTAAGGGGTACGTAAGGGCGTCGGTCCCCAGGTGTAATTGCTCTTACTGTACCCCTAGCTACTGGGGACCCGCCTTCTAGTCAATTTGTCTCTGTTTTTTCGACTGGGGTTCTCCATCCCTTTCCTCCCCAGTCTCTCTCATCATTAAATTCCCCCTTTTGCCACTGTGCTAGCTCCTCATCAGTAGGGATGTCAGGATATAATTGATTCCATCCTACCTTCCCTTCAGTGGTACTCCTGGTTGGACTTTTTGTAGGGGTTTGCTTTTTACTTTCAGAACTTGAACCTTTTTCTTTTTGTTTCTGCTTCCACTTTTTATATAATTCTTCAGTGGCTATCCCATCTATTTCCGCAGCTTCAACCCCCCACCTTAACAGATCCAGAAACATTTGCTTTCTTGTAACTTTCTCTCCAGATGTATCTTTTGATCTCTCCGCATTTGCCTTTCTAGCTCTTCTCTGTTCTTTTTCTTCCACTAATTCTGCCATTTGATTTAGAGTGGCTATTACGTCCCATATCTGCTGACCTACACAGCCTGCCAGGGCAGCCATCAGCTGCCCTTTCCACCACTGTGGTGCGTTTTTGATTAATTTGCTCCTCATATTGCTAGTCATAATATGTGCATCTGGTCCTCTCGGGAGCACCAATACACCATCCCTCAATTCCATTGAGTAAACAGTAGCCAACATAGCCATTTCTCTTAACTGCTGTATTGCCTCTGCTATTGTTTTCCACGGCTTATGTTCGTCAGCTACTGCTGTAGCATCGGGCCAAGTAGCGCGGAAAGCCGAGGCTAACCACACCACCAGTGTATTCACCTGGGAATCACCATGATCTACATTGTTTACTATTTGCTTTAAACGCGGGTGAAACACCAGACATGCACATTGGTGCATCTCTTCAGCATTTAGAGACACCGCTTCTCCCCCTGTGTCCCAAACCCGAAGAAACCATGCTAAAACAGTTTCCCCTGGCCTTTGCTTATAGATTTGGATTATATTCAATAATTCAGCTTGAGTATAACTCCGCACCTCAACCCATTGTTGTGGCGCTGCCTTTCCAGTCCACTGTCCCTTTTTCTCAATAACTGGGTGCGCCTCCACTGACGGAGAATTTACTATTTCAAAATCACTATCACCCTCATCTGTTGAGGGAAGATCACCTTCCCACTCCTCAGGATCAAACTCTGCCTTACACAGCAAAGCACGAACCCGAGGCCTTGAGGGCGGATGGCGCAGTTTTCTCCCGTTTCGTTGTCTACGCTGTTGAATTATCCGAGTAGCTAAAGTCACTGAATTAGACTTCCAGTGTTCAGCTTCCTCCCCTACTTTAACAAGTGCCATGTTTGCCTTCTCCAAGGCATCTCTATCCAGTCTATGTGTGTGTGTGAGTTCTTTACATTGCTCTTCTAATTCTACAACTTTTTCTTTTAGTGAATCTACATCTCTGTCTAATTCCTGAATTGCTTCAAAGAACAGCCATCCGGCTGCCCCTACCCCTTCCTTCACCTTTTTTCCCTTATCATCCAATTTTAACCCCTCTAAAGCTCTAGCTAGGCTATCAGGGTCTGCCTTAGGTCTTTCCTGCAAGGGTTTTGGAGAAGGAGGAGGTGAAACTTGACTCAATACCTTAGCAAGAGGATCCCACTTCCCAAATAATGCTGTCAAAGTAGCATCAACGCCCAACTTATTTGGGGTGCCTAATGCGGCATCCTTCTTACCTATGCCTAGGTGTTTTAAAGGAAAAAACATTGGTGGTTGTTGTGACATTTCCACTGTAAACCCCAGATCCTGCCGACTACGCCAAGTGTTTCAGTCCGTTAATTCAAAATCTGAGGTTAATACAGGAATAGAAATGACACAAGACACCAAGGCTCAAACTTATTAATTTATTAAGCAAAACTTTCCTAAATGTACAGTAAAGCTAATACTAAATAAACAGAAAAACTAATAAATCATGTACTTACAAGCATATGCATAAACAAAATCATCTTTGCCACTGATAGGGAAACTTCAAATCCTATCCAGTGCAGCTATCTGTTCAGTCAAGGCAAGGCCGACACTGGCGAAATGTCTCTAAGCTCAGTTCAGGCTGGTGCTGTGTTCAAATCCGGATGCTGATGATGATTTTCATCTTAGCCTTTGAGCTTTTATAGTCTTTTTTGAGTTGACAGAATATTGTAGAAAGATCTGACATTACAGGCTCATCATGAGTTAATGGAATATTTTAGAAAATTACAGATCATTTCCTAAGTTGTAAACAAGTCTCGTAATGTCTGGTCTTGTGCCCTACTTCCCTTTTTTAGAGAACAGTTAGCTCACAACCTTGTGATATAGTTCCTCTTTGAAATCCCCACATTCTGGTAAACATCTTTTAAGCTGATAAACAACTTATAGGTTAACAAAAGTTCAGTAATACCAGTAATCAGTGAGCAAGGCCTGCTCTTAAGCATATTGTATTGTTACAATATTAGCAGCATATAGTGATGTAGTGGCATATCAAGAACTAGCAATAATCAATCTAGCAATAATTAAACATACACAGTGATATGTGGCTCGAGGCATAGCAAAAACTGGTAGACTGTGTGGATCCGTCACAATATGGAATCTCCAAACTCTAGATCCCACGCAGTTTGGCTTTGTGAAAGGTAGAACATGCCTGCTCAACCTGGTTGACATCTTTGAGTCCGTCACCACAGCTGTGGATGAGGGTAAGGCAGTTCATACAGCCTACCTCAATCTGGCCAAGGCCTTTGATACCATTCCTCACTCAGGATTTATTGGGAAACTCACCAAACTAGGCATCAACCCCTATATCATTAGGTGGGTTGCAAATTGGCTCACAGAACCCACAGTGTGAAAGTAGCGGATTCCAAGTCAGACTGCCAACCAGTCACGAGTGGAGTCCCAGAGGTATAGGTCCTGGGACCTCTCTTGTTTGACATCTACTTCTCAGAAGTTCAAGCCAACACTGAGGGATTCTGGCTGATGAAGTTCACAGACGACTGCAAGCAGGGAGCCATTATCAACTCCCGAAGTGATGCAAACATCCTACAGAAAGGCCTCACTGAGACCAATGACTGGTGTTGAAACCATGGCCTTAAGCTTAATGCCAAAAAATGCATCGTCATCCCCTTTAGAAAAAACTCAGTTCCCGCTAATTACCTCATCAATGGGAGCCCACTGAACACTGAAGGCGTTATAAGAGATCTGGGGACGCAGGTTGACAGCAACCTCTCCTTCGACCACGACATTGCCACTGTGGTCAGAAAGTCCTTCTATGTGGCACATCTCATTACCAAGGATTTTGCATCCAGGGAAAAAGAGGTCATCATTTCTCTCTACTCTTCCCTCATTAGACCAATCATAGAGTATAATGCCCCATTTGGCATGTACCTCACTAGACACCTGCAGCAGCTGGAGAGGCCACAGAAGTACCTCACAAAGAGGATCCTAAGCCTTAAACACATGTCCTACCTGGCCAGACTCAAAAGAACTCCTGCTATTCTGTCCCATATCATCTACTAAGAGGCGATCTCTGCTTGACTTATAAAGCCATGTCTGACCCAGTTCTGTTGGAAATGCTGCATCTAAAGAAATCCCAGTCCCTCCACACCAAATGCTTCAGAGATCTCATCCTCATTACCACAATCAGCAGAACAAGCTGGAGGGACAGGTTCATAATCCAGAGAATGCCCATGCTCTGGAACAAATTTCCCATACATGTCAAGCAGAGCACCTCACTGGCCCACTTCAAGAGAAATTTGATGAGTGGATGGGAAACTGAAAGTTCACCCCGGGGATCACTCCAGTGGCTCTACTTGATGGAGGCACTGGGAACTATCATCGGGTGGCACAATGCCATGGCACTTCTATGGGTTAGGCTTGTAAAGGCTCCAGGGCTATTAGCCTAGTACATGTCTATGAACCTATATCACTTCAAGACATTCAGTACATGAATACTATTTTAGATACTTGGAAGAGTCTGAGGGCCTATTATTGTGATGTCTCCTTCATGTGTTTTTGCATAATATAATCAAACAAAGCAATTAAAAATGTGATTACTACTTGTACAATGCCTTATGACATTATTCAGCAGTAGTCGGTGAGCACTCAGACATAACTTTTACAAACAATGAATAACCGCTCTGAAATATATATAATATATATAATATATATACATGTGCACACACACACACACAAAATTATTTAAAAATGAGAATGCATGCCAGATGAACAGTGACCATAGACTATGCACCGCACAGATGTCCACAGATATCACTGCTTGCATCAGTTATGCTCTGCCCTTTCTTTTACAAGAAATGAAATCCTAACCTGAATGTCATGATCCTGAAATCTAAACTAGATGCTGCCTCTTTACCTGCACAGCCAAATGCAGTGCATGAGCCTGCCCCATGGGAGTCCCTTACTAATGTTGCCAGCTGGTCATTGTTAGTCATAGTGGGACTGGAACTTGGAGTTGGAATGACAGCATGGGTCACTTCCCCACCAGACCGATGCATGATCATGTTGTGAAAAATGCAACATGCAGTAAACAGCTTGCACACAGTCGTTTTATCATGTTAATTGGCACTCCAGTCTCATCCAGGTTCCAAACTAACTCTTCAGGAGGCCAGAGACCCTCTCGATGACAATACGGGTCTGGGACAGGGCTATATTGTAGGCCTCTTCTGCAGCTCTCCTTGGATTTCTTATTGGTGTCATGATCCATGGCTCCCTTGGATATCCAGCATCACCTGAAAGGAAAAAAAGAAAGCGAGAAAAGGTAAAGACAAAACAAACAAGTGGACTAGTATTCAGCCAAACATTATATCATGAATAACTAATTAAATGCAATTGAAAAAAAAAAATAGAACCACTGGGTATCCTACCATGCAGAAAGCGGCGGTAGACTGAGTTTGTGTGCCCGACATGGGAATCGTGCACCACCAGGATGCTGCATTGAGACATTGGTGGTGCACCACAGTGTAATTGATTATTCTCTGTTTATATCTCTACCTTGTTGGCCAGCAAGTGCTACTTGGGAGCAAGCAGCTTTAACTCTGTCAAGACAAGCAACTCACACTGGGAAACAGCAAAGCTGGTAGCAAGTGACAGCATCATTGAGGACTGCAAGCTAAAGTAGGCAAGGCTCATCTTTATATAACGTATCTGCAGACGGTGCGAAAAAGTGGGACATTTTCACTATGAGCCACAAATATGTGAGAGAATGCTTTATTAGCATATGCCATTTTACATCATTCCTCATTTGCACCTCATTATGACTTCATTTGCTTAGGCTTATTCGTGGCCATTGCACATTAGCATAAGTCACCTCTATGAATCATTGCTTTACTGTACAAATTCACAAACAGCATGGCTAGCCTTAAGGCTTAGTATGCAACTGACAGCCAAATAAAACAAATATGAACCTATGGCCATTGGGTTATAAATGCCCCTGCAACTGGGTGGGGGGATAAGCAGGAAAGTCAGACATCACAGTAAAGCTAGTGGTATTTTTCTTTCAAGACGCATCTCCATCTGATGTACTGAGCTGATGCCACCTAATTGGGCATGGAATAGTGCAAGTAAAATGCCCCATCTCTGTGGTGTTGCATTTATTTTTTGCCACCCACCTGTTGCAGCACTATTTCTCTTTGACATAGCTATTTACTCTAGTGCTTATGAAATTGGATATGTGCCCCACGTATGAGCCACTCACTCTCACTCCCCAGAAGAGGCAAGCAGATGATGCCTTATTATTCGTCTTCAGCTCCAACATGCATCACACGGTTCTAACTGAATCTCATTTGTGTGGGACATAGTCAGGGTTTTGCTCATCTGCTTCAGTTGCCCTACACTCTGCACCTAGCAATTGTTTCAGTCTACCTTGATTTTGTATTCATTCATCTGTTTATAGTCTGTAACTACCTATTTTTAGCTTCCTCATGTCAGCATGAGTTTTCACTTTTCCCTTCTAGTCTCCTACATCAGTTGTTTCCCTAGTGGGTTCATCTCTTTCTGAATCTTCTTTTACTCCCTTCCTCCTGTTCTCTGACTGTGTCCCCAGGAGTTTAGCCAGGCGTGCTCCATGTATGCCACGACGTACATTTTTTCAGAATAATGCATTCGATTTGTACAATCTGCTATGTTAGAGTTTACGTTTAAAAAGTTTCTAATTTACCATGGTTTACTTTCTTAAGTTATGCATTTCATTAAATGGCTTTTGCTTTTTTTTTTTTGCAAAATACATAATTGGAGTGTTTTGCTTATGCTTTGCGTTTTAGATTTGTTTTTATCTGTATAGAAAAATGTAAGAAGAAAATTAGAGATAAAATCCAAGTTCAAGGAATTTTAATTTGACTTTATTAATGCAGGTGAGGCCACACCATTTACTTGGGCTTAACGTCCACATGCTTACACCACCGTCTGTAACCTCTGAAGTAAAGTAAGTTGACAAGTACAATGTGTTGTCAGCTCTTTAGTAAAATATTGCATCACAGTAAATTGCAATGGCAAACATCAATAACTAAAATTTAAAACTTGTGTGCATCTCCCCCAAAATTAGAAAGCTATTTTTTGGGGGGTGCACCTATCTAATGCATTCACTGTTGATATTCCCCACACCCATGATCTTTAAATATACTGCTGCTGCAGAGATAGGAAAATCCTGTAAACAATGTACTGAAGCACTGACAGCCTGAATAGTTTGATTCAGTAGCTTAGCAAGAGTATGTGAAAGGGGGCAGCTTCTCTAGGAGCAAAATACTGGGGGACACTATTGGCCGATCCTGATTCCTCTTCCGTGCATGCCATTGTTGTATTTGTGGTGAAAACTGAAGCACTGTAACACTCTGTGCTCTAACGTTAGCAGCTGCTTGCTACAGTTTTGTTTTCCTTTTCAAGTCCAAGAACAGTTTTTTTTTTTTTGGCTCTTCAAGTAACAGAATTTTGTTGGAGGGGTACCAGTTCATCAGATGATACCAGGTGCAAAAATAGCTAGCTGTGGTCCTGGTTTAATTACACATTCTTGACACTTTAAGTGTTGACAGCATGCTACATCATAACTTGTAGTGATTCCTTTGAGTGTTTCTGTCTATGTTTACTTATTTTTCTCAGACTGACTGCCAAATTCCAACCCTCCTGCCCTATCCTCGTGTCTGTGTTAGCGTCACCTGTACCTTCTGCACATCCCACAGAGAAACCTCTACTAGCGAAAATAGTAAACAAGATGTCTGCTGGCCTCTCACATTGTGGTGGTGGTTGGGGGTTACTCACATTTACTTGTAAAAACACCCTCCATGGGCACACAAGGACAATTTATGAGAATGGCTATAACTTTAATCAAAATATGCAGCCCAGCTCTTCTTAATATGTTACAGAATTTATCACTACAATGCAAAACAAATCCTGATATCAAATGTACTGTAGTTACAAAATTCTGCAACACGTGTGTCACTTTAAGGTTGACCCACAGCCTCATAAATAAGTACATGAAACAACACTGTGCTGATCGTATTTCATACATATATATGAACGTATTTGAAGCTGCATGTGTGTACTGCTACACAGCTATGTAGAACATCAGGGTGCAGTGTCAAATGCACACCTCCCACCACCTATGTTACTCACGTGGGAGCTATTACCAGCTTAACCTTGATGGTTCTAGTATCTTTTATATCTTATCAAGATTACTTTCACTATATTTGAGTTTTTTCCACAGAAACATCAAAACTGTGAACACACAGGTATTGGAATCAAACTCTACCCCTGTGTTTATGTGCATGGGGGTTTCTTCCCACTTCCCCATTCAGTTATACACCAGCTCAGAAGTCATAGCTCTTAGGGGTAGGTTACATAACAGCACCCTGCCTTTTTGTCTGACTGAACAATCTGCACTTCTCCTTTGCTAAATTTGACAAGTGTAACAGTCAATATATATTAGGCTTAAATGAAGTGGATGTCACATAAGCAAGGCAGCTCATATATGGAGACCCTAGAAAAATTGTTTGGGATATTTAAAAAACATACCTAGGTATTATGGTAAGTACGAGTCCTGACGTGCAATGATGTATAGATATCTATAGCATGGTGCAATAGAGACAATGCACAAATGACTAAATTAGTGGCATGTGCATAATTTGTTGTACCAGTCACGTATACAAAGCATACAAAGTTCCCTTTTCAATGGCAGTCCATTTACAAAATACACAGTATGGCCCTAACTTTCAGTTTTGAAAACGGCACCCACTACAGTGTAGATGATGTACAGAAATCCAAAGAAATATGACATGCGATGTGTCGCAGTCCTTCATCTGTGCATTAGTTGTATTGTTGCTGTCTTAGCTGTCTTGACTTGCTAGTCTGCCTTCCCAAGGGCAAGCTGTTTGATATTTTGGAGCGCAGGGTACATGTATGTTGCCTAGCATGCAGTACACCACTAGGCGCAAATCAACAATGTGCACAATAAAAGGTTATATGCAGGGGGCAAGCCCCCCTGCACACCCCCCACACCCCCTGCTCTTTAAATATACCAACTCCAAGGTTGTGCTACAGTGCAGTAAAGGGAACATTTTCTTTACTGCACTGTATCTCGACCTCTGAGTCGGTATATTTAATGAGCAGAGGGTGTGGGGTGCGCAGCCCCCCACGTGGGGGGTGCAAGGGGGGCTTGCCCCCTGCTTACAACCCTCAGGTATGTTCTTTTTTTTTTCCCAATCGAAGTATGACAACTTCGAACTTATGGTTTCGATCATATCACGTTTGAAGTTGTCATACTTCAACTATGTAATATAGAACCTATATATATATATATATATATATATAATGTGTACTTGTGCATGTATATGGGTTACAATTGAAGTTATCTGTCACTTTATCTAATCACAGCTGATCTAATAAAATTCTCCAGTATATTTTACCAGTTATAACTGTGATAATAAGGTTCATAGGTATGTACTAGGCTAATGGCCTTGGAGCCATTACAAACCTAGCCCATAGGATTACCCTGGCATCTTGCCACCTGACATTAGTTCCCAGTGCCTCTGTTGAGTAGAGCCACTGGAGTGATCCCAGGGTGATTTTTCTATTTCTCGTTCACTCTTCAAGATTTCTCTTGATGAGGGCCAGTGAGGTGCTCTGTTTGACATGTATGGGAAGTCCATGCCATAGCATGGGCAGTCTCTGGGTTATGAACCTGTCCCTTCAGCATGTTCTGTTGATTGTGGTAATGAGGTTGAGGTCTCTGGAGTGTGTGGTGCTGAGGGATTGAGATTTCTTTAGATGTAGCATTTCTAACAGAGCTGGGTCAGACATGGCTTTGTAAGTCAAGCAGAGATCGCCTCTAAGTAGGCAATATGAGACGGAGAATAGTTGGAATTTGAGTCTGTCCATATAGGACAAGTGTTTAAAGCCTTGGATCCTCTTTGTGAGGTACTTTTCTGGCTTCTCCAGTTGCAGGTGTCTAGTGAGGTAAATGTCAAATAGGACATTGTACTCAATGATTGGCCTAATGAGGGAAGTGTAGAGGGGGACAATGACCTCTTTCTTCCTGGATGCAAAACCCTCAGTAATGAGATGCGCCACATAGAAGGACTTTCTGACCACAGTGGCAATGTGGTGGTCAAAAGAGAGGTTGCTGTCGACCTGTATTCCCAGATCTCTTCTAAAGCCTTCTGTGTTCAGTGGGCTACCATCAATGTGGTAATTCATCGGAACATGGTTTCTCCCAAATGGGATGATGGCACATTTTGTGCCATTGAGCCTAAGGCCCATGGTTCTGACACCAGTCGTTGGTCTCAGTGAGGACTTTCTGTAGGATGTCAACATCACTTGGGGAGTTAATAATAGCTCCCAACTTGCAACTGTCTGCGAACTTTGTCAGCCAGAGTCCCTTTGTGTTGGCCTGGACTTCAGAGAAGTGGATCCCAAACAGGAGAGGACCCAGGATCAAACCCTGTGGGACTTCACTCGTGACTGGTCGGCAGTCTGACTTGGAGTCAGCTACTTTCACACTGTGGGTTCTATCTGTGAGCTAGTTTGTAACCCACCTAGTGATATAAGGGTTGATACCTAGCTTAGTGACTTTTTCTATGATTCCTGAGTGGGGAATAGTATCAAAGGCCTTGGCAGGATCAAGGTAGACTGTATGAACCAGCTTGCCTTCATGCACAGCTCTGGTGACTGACTAAAAAAGTCGACCAAGTTGAAGCAGGCATGATCTACCCTTCACAAAACCAAACTGTGTGGGATCCAGAGTTCGGAGATTCCCTATATCCTTGTTTATTAGGTCCATGATGATGCATTCCATAGCTTTGCATATCAAACTCAGGCTAATGGGGCAATAGTTCCCATGGTCTGTAGTCGCTCCACCTTTGTGGAGAGGGATGACTGTAGCAGTGTGTCAAGTCAGTAGGGACAAAGCCTGAGGTGATGCTGAGTGAACAGGGCACACAGGTAAGGTGCCAGTTCCCTCTGTAGTTCATGTATAACACAGCCAGGGATATTGTCAGATCCCACAGAAGATGTATTCTTGGCCTTGGACAGTGCTGTTTTCACCTGTGCAGCAGTAATACTGTGTGCCTGGCGATCTTCTGGTATTGTGATTGGCCCTATTGGGGGGGGGGTAAAGTTGGCGCTGAATCTGTCGGCTAGTATATTGGCAATATCTGTTGGCTTGATATAGGAGGTGCCATTGCACAGTAGCTCGGAGCAAATTTGGATATTGCCATGCAGATTCTTTACATAACTATAAAAAGCCTTGTGGTTGTCTTTACTATCTGCTGCAATTCTGCTTTCATAGCTAGCTTTATAAGATTTAATGAGGGATCTCCACTTTTTGTTGTGGCTGATAAGGGAGTTTTTCCAGTTTTGGGACTTCACCTTATTCTGCATCAAATTCCTCCTTCTGTCGTAAAGTTTGTTTATGGCAGGGGACCACCAGATTGGCTTTCTTTTTTTGGAAGAGAGAGTCTTGGTTCTATTGGGTATGGCAAGATCCATGCATATGTGTACATGTTCATACAGTGCATTTGTGTATGATTCATCAGTCATGCAGCTATTCTCCATTTGCACAGGTGTCGTGAAGTTAGCCACCTCTGTTTTTAGGATCCCAAAGTTAGCTTTGGAGAAGTTTTTCATGGTGATTACCTTTGTGGAAAGGGGTGGGGTGGGAGGGGTGTGGGTTTCCAAAGGTGATTAGTTAGTGGTCAAATCTAACCATGGAGGAGTTGACTATTGGTGTAGAGCAGCGGTCGCTCATGTTAGTAATGATCAGGTCAAGGATGTTGCTACCTCTAGTTGGGGTAAGAACGAGTTGGTCCAGGGCATTGGAATTAATTAATGAAATGTTGGGCAAGTATATTGGTACATGAGCAGTTTTCCCATTGTTAGCTGCACCTGAAGTATCTCTGATGCCTTATGTTGGGCTACCAGTCTAGAGGTGTACGCATCCTTTATGAATATGGAAATACCACCGCCTTTGGAGCTTCAGTCCAGGTTCTGGGGCCAAAAAGTGTGGAATGAGTTATAGCCTGGTAGTGCAGGGGTGCTTTCTGTTGCCTTGAGTCAGGTCTCTGTTGCAGCACAAATGTCACTGTTCTCCATTTTAAGGAGTGCTTTGAGCAAGTGCATTTTGAGATTTAGGCTTCTAGTGTTGAGCAGCATGACCCTCAGATTGCATTTGTTTGTAGCTGTTATGGTGGTAGTTTGGTCTTTGGAACACCACCTATAAAAGCTACTATAGGGGTGGCAAGAGCCTTGGCCAGTATCTGGAAGCCCAGGGATGACAGATGCAGGGCATCTCAGGCAAAGCATTGAGGTCTGTCAATCATGTCATCCCAGGCAGACAGATACTGGATCCCCTTAGAATGACACCAGAAACTTAGCCAATTGTTGAAATCAGTCATTTTCTGCTTGTACTGTGGTATCTTTCTGGGTGTGGTAGGATGCTGCTCAGGGCTAGGGTCATACTCACCTGGCCTACATAATCTGAGAGCTCCTCCATGTCTCTTTTCATGTAGTCCAGGGAGGTACGTCTCGGGTGATTCACACCCACATGTATAATGACAGTGTTATATTTGTACCTGTTGTTGAGGGACCGGAGTGCGTGCATTACGTGGCAGATCCTGACAACTGACAGGCAGCTGACTGTTATTTTCTCCTTATTCAACCTAGTGAGTGGGACATCAGTGTGCCTCACTATTGAGTCACCTATGACTAGTGTGTTGGGCATGCTGTTTTGCCTTAGGGGCTTTGGCTGAGTGGCACACTGTTTAGGAGAGTTATGTGTCTTGTGATTAGTGCTATGTTGTGGTTGTCGAGTGCATTTTTGCCTTGGAGGTCTGTGCTGTTTGGGTAGATTTTTGACAGGCTCCATGAAGGTGGGTGTGTGATTTGTGTTTTTATGTGAAGGCAGTGCTGGTGTGTGTTTTGGAGGGCTGTGTATTCCATGTTGTGTAGTGCATGTGTTGACCTTCTCCTCTTGACCAGATATTCCAGTCTTGGCTGGAGAGTGCATGGCTTCCAATTTGGATATACAAGTGCATCTCTTGCAAGTCTGAGTGTTGGGAGGTAAGAGGAGAGGGTTGTCAATGTGCATGAAGCAGTTGTTACATTGCCTCAGGATGCCCAAGTTCCCAGGTTAACAAGAGAAAGCACAGGGAACTGACCTTTAGACCTGCCTGGAGTGGTGGGCATTAATAATAAGTATTGGAGCTGTTTACTTGTAGAGCATTTAGTTCTGGTAGCACTTTTGTGTGCTACAATAATTGATACAAGAAGTCTGGTAAAGTGCTAGACTAATAAGCTAGTAAAAATATGGGAGAGGCGAGAACTGTCACATTTAAGGGAAAAATTGAAGTGCAGACTTTGGCACTGCTCAGAAGCTTACAAACATTCCTGGATACAGCAAATCTCTATCTGGACTAGAGTAGTAAAAGGAAAGGCAAGAAAAGGGCAAATATGGGAGATGGAAAAACTGCCCAAACGGTCAGTAAATTACAGTTTCTGGGCCAGAAACCACTACTCTTGTGGTATATAGGCTACCTAGTGCTTCCCACTCCCACTGACAAGCTAGAAGACTTCCCTCCAACACAGAAAGGCTTGGGGGGCTCAGAAGCTTACAAACAGTCCTGGATACAGCAAATCTGTATCTGGACTAGAGTATTTACAGTAAAGGCAGGAAACAAGTGCAAATGTGGGCTTTTAAACCAAAAAGTTGAAAGAGATGGAAAAACTGCCTAAACAGCCAATAAACTGCAATTGTTGGGCCCAAAACCACTCCTCTTGTGGTAGATAGGCTACCTAGTGCTTACCATTCCCACTGATAAGCTAGAAGGCTTCCCTCCAACAAAGAAAGGCTTGGGAGGTTCATAAGCTTACAAACAGTCCTGGATACAGCAAATTTGTAATTTGGACTAGACTAGTTACAGGAAAGGCAGGAAACAAGCTTAGAATTTTTTTTTATTACATTTTTTATTTTTTTACTTTTTTTACGGAAAAGTAGCTAAAACAGCACTAAAAACAATTAGTGTAGTGCAAGCTAGCACATGAGTGTGTAGCAATATTAAAGCAAATGCAGTTTGAATAAATGCAACCTATTCAAACTGTATTCTGAACTGATTTCAATTAATTGTTTTATTCAACTCTGAACAGTTAAAAAGTGCCAAAAATATACCTATCAACTGAGAAGCACATGCAGAAAACAAGGATTCTAGCAAAGTTTTTTTTTTTTTTTAGTAAAGCAGGAACAGAAGATAATTCAAGGTTAAGAACCTAAGTGGGTTGGCCTTCTCAAATGTTCTCTCTGTATTAGGTAGAATTAGCTAATGATGACATTAGACTGAGAGGAGTGTCCGAGATCAAATTTATAGTAGGGGCGGGCAACTGCAAAGCCACCAAGTATAAGAACAAGACAGCAATAGGGAGAGTGGGTGGGAAATTATTACTATTAGGCAGAAAACACTACAGAAATGTTTATCACAGCAGAAAAACAGCAGTGAGCCACTAAGTGAAAGTTTCAAACAGATAAAGGAGTAAGAAGACTCTAGAGAATGCTTTTAACTGTAAACGTATCAGTTATATGATAGACTCCTTTTCAGGAAATCAGAACAATCAGCAGGCGTCTATCCAGACTATGCTACCTGCCTAGAACACATAAACCTCACAAAAAATGCACAGAAAAGCACAGGAAAAATGGTATTACTTTTCCTATAGCTGTACAAGTAATATTGCAGTTTATATATTATATATATATATATATATATATATATATATATATATATGTATGGGTCTACTTCATTTCATCAAACAACTGAAACATCTAAACCCCAAATGTCAAGACCACTACATCTAAAACACAAAACGTTGACAAGACATAACATTGTCAGTCTAAACATCAAAACCAATATCATCAAAAAATTACTGCAAACTACACCTAACACCACTACTCCCTTCTATAACCTAAAACAACCTATCCAGCTAACATACTCAAAACACCTTCTTCATGTTTCTGCAGGGAGGCTCCACCCCCTGCACTCCCTACATCCCCTACACATTAAATATACCAACTCCGAATTTGCACTGCAGTGGAGAAAAAGTAAATTTCTCGGTCCCTACTGTATCGTATCTCCATAACATTTACACATGCATCTGTTTCATAGAAAAAACACCTACACAAATCCAACAAACACACTGCTCTCCTACTCATTTCTCCCACCACTGGCACTATCACCACAAGTGGATTTCAAAAACAAAAGTTACTTACACATTTATCAAACACTTAAACCACTACTGCAAAAATCAGCTTCCACTGAAAAAACTTTCCTCCACCAAGTTTACTTACAAGATATCATCACCTCTTTAAGTGATGCTAATTCACAATCTACAGCAGTACTGCTCAAACAAGTATGACGATCCAAAACTCAAGCATTTAACTTTTCAGTTTTTTGAGGTTTCGACATTCTAGTCTTGATGTTATGACATTTGACATTATTGTAAGTCGAGTAAATGAAGGGAATCCATATATAATATATATGTCTTGCATCCCTGTTCCATAGCCCAGACATATGGAGAATATGGGAGAGTGTTGTCACATGTAGTCACAACCAGTACTTGCCACAAATTCCTGTAGCTCCTTCGGAGTTGATCTAGGTCTTTTGGCAGCCTCCCTGACCACTTTTCGTCTTGTCTTTTCATCAATTTTGGAGGGCCATCCAGTTCTTTGCAACGTCACTGTTGTCCTATATTTTCTCCATTTTTTGATGACTGTCTTCACTGTGTTCCGTGGTATATCCAATGCTGTGGAAATATTTTTGTACCTGTCTCCTGACTGATACCTTTTAACAATGAGATCCCTTTGATGTTTTGTAAGTTCTCTGTGAATTATGGCTTTTGATGTAGCAGGCAACTGAGTAAATGTCAAGAAAATCCTACTAGAGCAGCTGAACTTTATTTGGGGTTAATCAGAGTCTCTATAATTGATGGCAGGTGTATACCCAAGAAGACTCAATGCTGTAATTAAATCAAAAGATGCTTCAACAAAGTATTAGTTTAAGGGTGTGCACACTTATGCAACCAGCTTATTGTACATTTATTTTTTCCCTAACAGATTTGTTTGTTTTTCAATTGAATTGTACAGGTGATAGGTCACATTAAAGGTGGGAAAAGTTTTGAAATGATTTATTGTGGTCTCATTTTTTTATATCACAAAAACCTGGCATTTTAACAGGGGGTGCGTAAATGTTTTATATCCACTGTATATAGACACACATCTATATCACCTCCTATAAATTAAATATAAATCAAATTTGTGGGTCAAATTTGGGTTGTATGGCTAAACTTATAAGGGCCCTAGTGGTTGTTAGCCTGATATACATATATGAACCTATGACGCTTCCTGATATTGGCATATGAATTACTAAAACAGATCTGTATCACAATTTCTTATGTAAGATCCATGTCAAAGATCAGTTTACATTCTTATTAAAAATAAAACGGGATTCAAGATGGCATTGCTTGGTTAAACTATGGTTTATTAAGTTAAAAGAAGAGATGAGCGCACTCAACCTTGTTAGGGCCTCATCAGATCTAAGTTATACACAGCAGTAACACGTAAAATGTACTTTTCTGTACATTACAGTGAGGGCTTTATTCCAAGAGTACTTAAACAGATCACATTCAATGTCAGTAATCTGAGCAGTGATAAATTCATACGTTGCATCTTTATTGTGATGGTGCTGTTAACTCTCGAAGTACAGTAGAGCGTTGATTATCCGAACATCATTTATCTGAAATGTCAGTTATCCAAACGCAGCTTTTGTTAGAGTTGCATCTGTACGTGCGTCATTGCATCTGTAAATGCATCTTTCCTTCTGCGTGTAATTTAAAATTTGTTGTTGCTTCCACTTGGTTCATCTACAGCAAGTTTGTGTGTTCATTGCTCTGTCCAAAGCATTTCTGAATTATGGAAGTGACTGAACACATAGAATACTTTTTGACTGTTGTAACAAACTAATAATTGCTCACTATTTAAATACTTCACCCAGAAAGTTCATAGGTTCATAGGTTCGTACTAGGCTATCTGCCCAAGGGTATTTATAAGCCTAGCCCATAGTTATTTGGCTTTCGCCACCCCTTTAGTTTGAATAAAACTATGCCTATTATTTTGCTGTGCCTCTGTCAAGCAGTGACACTGAAGTAATCCCTGGGGTATATCTGCGACCCCCCATCCATTGGTCAAGATTCCTCTTGAACAAGGCCAACGAGGTGCTCTGCCTCACATGTACCGGGATTTTGTTCCACAGCATAGGGAGTCTCTGGGTGATGAATCTGTCCCTCCAGCATGTTCTATTAATAACCGTGTCAAGGTTTAAGTCTCCGCCTTGTGGTTCTGAGGGATCTAGATTTTTGAGGTGAAGCATATTCATCAAATCAGGGTTTGACATGGCCTTATATGTCAGGCACAGGTCACCTCTGAGCAAGCGGTATGAGACTGAATAGAGCTGGAGTTCTTTCAGTCGGGCAGCATAAGCCATATTTTTGAGACCCTTTATCCTTTTGGTGAGGAACTTTGGGGCCCTTCCAGCTGCTGCAGGTGTCGGGTCAGATACATTCTGAATGGGGCATTGTACTCAATCATAGGTCTAATGAGTGATGAGTACAGGGGGACGATGACCTCCCTTGATCTAGATGTGAATCCCTTCATGATCAGGTGGGCAATGTAGAAGGTTTTCCTAACTACTTTAGCAACATGAGTGTCAAGCGAAGGCTACTGTCAACCTGGGTCCCCAGATCCCTGATGACTTCTTCTGTGCTCAGTGGATTGCCACCTATATGGTAGCTAGGGGTAACCTTGTTTTTCCCGAAGGGTATGACTATGCATTTCTTGGCATTTAACTTTAGGCCATGGCTCTGGCACCAGTTATCCGTTTCTGTGAGGCCCTTCTGAAGGATATCTGTGTCAGATGTGTTTTCGACTATGGCGCCCAGTTTGCAGTCATCTGCAAACTTTGTCAGCCATAACCCTCCTGTGTTTGCTTGTACTTCAGAAAAGTAGATGTGAGCCTTTAACTGATGTTGAACTTATTTTTTTAAACTAATCATCATGTTCTTAATTTTTTAGTAAAACCTTTTCTTCTGATGCTTGTTTTTTTGTTCTTGGTTTGTTTTTCTGTTAGCGTGATACTGATTATCTGAAATCCATTTATGTCGTACTGAATGGATTGTTTCTCTTTGATTCATTTGAAGGGTAACTGTTGTACATACCTCTCAAATGTATCTCATTACGAGGAACATACCTCATTTGGGGTCTTAAAAAGTTCATGTTCCTCAAAGTTCCTCAATGTTCCACATTGAAAGACTCTGTCACACATTCAGTGTTAGGAATTTTTTAAGTGAAATCCATGGTAAATAGAAACAAATCATATTAATTCATTAAAAGATCTTCTTTATAAGTAAAATTAGTATATTGTAACTATCCTGTGGCCTTACTAGTTGAAGTTGTTAGCCATTAGTATGTGTTTCACATTTTGCTCATTTGTTCCACATTATGAGGGCTAGTGTTCCTCATTTTGGAGATGGAAGGTTGAGAGCTATGCCATTGTATTTTGACAAATTGGATTGTTTATTAGTAGGTTTTAGTGCTATTTGTATATTCTGAGACAGTCCAGTTGTTTGTTTCCATAGTTGTAGTATATACTGTACCTCACGACCTCTTAATGCAAGAAGGTGTGACAAAGCCTAAAATAATGGTTGGGGGTAAAAGCCAAAAAACTGAACAGATTTTAAATATTGTTCTGATTAACTTGTATGATTTGTGTTAGCATGCACTTTCCAAAATAAGGAATAATCTGGATAGTTGAGAGATGTGGTGGAGAATATGCCCCAGTTGAAACGTTTCAAATACATCTCACTTCCAACATCCACTCTCTTTTAAGCAACACTCAACGGGCTGTTCTTGGTAGTTAGCAGAGCTGGTTATACAACATGCACGATCCACTGTTAAGTAAACCATCCCAGGGTCTGCACTGTAATGCTGTTCCTAAATTTCTCTACATCTCTTCTGTAAATCACCCTTTGGCTCATGATAAAGTAGTTGTGGACCACTGCTTGGGGGTTTAGTTGATGGGTTAAGGAATGGACATTCGGCTCTATGAAATTTCATAGGTTCCAGAATAAGCTGTAGCACTGCAGTCAGTTGGTCCGGCTAACGTTTGTTTATAGTATTATGGATTTTACAAACATGATAAAGTAGGAAAAAATCATAAAACAACTTCTGTGTTTGAGTTAGTAATTCGCAAAAATCACAGTAAAGCAAAAACTACCAGCACACTCCCCTAGCAATCAGCAACTCGTACATAGGACATACACAGACCTCCCACTTTCTCAAAAGAACATCTGAACTCTGTACAGTATCAGTAAAACATCAGTCACCTGTTTATTTTTTTTTTTTGTGAAATATTAAAATAGAACAGCGGAGGACTGCTAAAACTACATATGCAAATTTAAAAGTATTACAGTTAAGAGACCTCAGTATTGGGATTTGAATGCATTAATCCTTAGCTGTATCATTTGTTGTGTGTCAAGATGTATCAATACTAAGTTTAGGTTCAAACTTCTAAAATGCTAGTACTGTTTTGTTTTATGGCAGCTCTAGAATGTTTTTGTGCAGAAACTAATGGAATTGTGTACACATACTTGTATGTTTATCTGAACAAACCTAGGTCCCAATTAGTTCATATAATCGAGACTCTACTCTATGTGCAAAGTCATTGTGTGTATGTATGCAAATGAATGTCTTGCATCATACAAATCAAAATGCACAGTCAAATTAGGACTAATAAAAGCAAATCCATTCCTGACGGACAACTTTGCACAAATCATAATTGTAAATGGAATAAGACATGCAGCAAGTTTCCAAGTGATAACAAGGAAAACAATCTGCATTAGAAGTTGTGGAGTTGCAACAAGTAATGATGCATGCAGCAGTCTTTACAGAGCAGCACTTGTGTACCTCAAGTATGCAGCACCAGATGGTACCAATGAAGATATTGCAGACACCAAGTCGTATATCAGCAGCTAATTGACCACCAAGCTGATAACCACTTTAATGTGGAAACTGCATTAGAAGTTGTGGAGTTGCAACAAGTAATGATGCATGCAGCAGTCTTTACAGAGCAGCACTTGTGTACCTCAAGTATGATGCGGCACCAGATGGTACCAATGAAGATATTGAAGACACCAAGTCGTATATCAGCAGCTGATTGACCACCAAGCTGATAACCACTTTAATGTGAGCAGAAGTGGACATTGGTGTAAGTGTATGACCCCATAGTGAAATCTGGTGGAATGTGTGGACGTCTTATGCCAATGGAACAGCAATTTATAAATAAATCAACTCTTTCATGAAAGAATGTACTGTAAAACAGTAGCAGTAGCAATTCTGAATTTGTCCCTTTTTATTGTAATTTTTTTACTTGTTTTTTTTTTCATGTTGGTTAGATGTTTTGAAAGGGATCTTTCAGAGATGAGCAAGGGGCATCAATGGTCACATCTTAAATAATACTCAGTGCATTTCTTAATACTCTACTTTTAACTTTAAATAAGCACATAATTTTCCCCAGCTCACAAAGGAAGAGAGTCGCACTTTATTCAGTGCTATACATTGCACGTATGTGACAATAAAAGCCCAACCTGGTATGTGTTGCTACTTTTATGCCAGTAGGAAGGTCATCCATTCTGCAGATGTGTAAGCAGTGTACAATGCACAGGTGTTGCTAACTCATGTCTTCATAGCACCCTTGCAGTGCTCATGATTGGCACATTTGGCATACATGTCATCCATATTGCTGATTCCTGTATGATAAATTTCACAAGGCCACCATTGTTAAGTGCAGGCACTGCTGTTATTTGCCACATATAAAGAAATAAAATGTGTACATCTTTGAAACCATATATAACAGTACTGGATTTCAAGTAATAAGGGATACCCATTGGATCCTGGTTGGTAAAACCCATTCGGTATCTGCATAATATTGACAAACAGTCCACCACTAACATGCAAACCAGAAACATCACAGAGCATGCATTTGGTCTGCTAAAAGTCCCATTTCATTTGCGTATATGTGTCTGTGGTAGCTCTGCAGTACACTCCACTGAAGCCTGCTACATAAAATTATCATGAGGAAGGATGCAGTCTGGGCACCTTTGCCAGGAACCTGCTACAACAATCCCTTTCATAGCCATCACGTTGACATCATACATACTGAACTGATAGGAAGACTTGGGGACATCAAGGAGCATCTGCACTACACTCCTACAGGCATCAGTAGCTAAACTTTTTTGCAGCACATTCAGTGTGGCAGTATCTACTCCAGGACCTTGAGATGCATTAAGCACACACTAACAGTCCAGTGTCTCACACAAAGAACATGTTACCTGCAGTGCTGTATAAATGTTGTGCTGGACAGTGCATGGTTAAGTCTCACTGTGTCTCTGATACATCCACATATATCATATATATTGTGCACACAACTGGCTAGGGACACAATCACAAGTGTCTAATACAGCTTGGGTGGGTGGAGGTGTGTCCCTGAAGTGGGAGGAGCTGGGGAGGATCTTTCAGTGAGGAGTAATGTAAAAAAGAATGTTCTCTTACGACTGGGATGGGATGGAACTAAATAATCATGATGTGGAGCCATTGTGCTGGATTGATGTGGCTGGACTACTGACTCCCCATAATAGGGATTATTGCAGAAACACAAACTAGATGGAGTCTGCTGGTGAGGTGATCTGCTCTTGGAGACTAGCAGACATTTCTGATCATACCATGGGATATCAGATTGTTATATTCCTGGTGTTGTAGGTATGGACTGTGCACCCTGTAATGGTCATAAAAGGTGACTGATCCTATACGTCCCTTTCCCGAACCATGGACAGCACTGTTGGGAAGAATTATGCTCTACCTGGTCCAAAGCATGTTTAGAAAGTGGCTTCTGTAACCCTGTATTAGTCCATTTACAAATGTGGGTGTCTGGTGTGACATGGTAGAGTTCCTTACTGGGGTCAAAGGGATTTCTCCAAAACCAATTGGCAGTGCAAGCACTGGTTTGATGCCCAACAACACAGCCATGCTAAAGATCTCTGGTAGTGGGCAGCAGAGGATAATCTGCTTGCTAGTGTTTATCACTGGTATTTCTTCAGTATGGGGTTTTAAACTGTTACTGTCATTCCAACACTGTTGGTATTTATGGGTATTCCTGCTGACAGATACTAGGTCATACCAGGTGGGGTTACCTATGGGGACTGTATTTGTGTTATGAATTTTGGAGATGATGTTTAGGCTGTTGTGGCAGTGGTGCATATTGTGGGGTACTGCACATACCTGCTCTGTTGTAAGGTGGTGGGGACCACATCAGGTTTCTCTTTCATATTTGGTTGTGGGGATGTAGCTTTACATTGTTTTTAGCATATGATAACCTCCCTCTGATATTAAATAAAAAAATAAAAAATAAATAATAAACTCATCCTCTTCCTCCCAAAAGCACTTGCTCAGCATAAAGCCACTTTCTCTATATCCTCTCTCCACAACACCATTATTAAACCTGCACCCCATACTGAACTACTTGGAGTTATCATTGATGATGAATTAAAATTTGATATTCACATTCAACAAAGTATAAAAAAGACCCACCAGAAACTTGGACGTCTCTTTCATAATCAAAGATTTCTTTCACTCCTACCCTGCCTTCTTTACGCTGCCCCTGTCCTTACTCATCTTCAGACATCTGTTATCAGTAAGCTAGAGCAAACTTGTAACAAAATTGCCAGATTTGCCACCAACCTTCCTCACAGATCTCACCACTGTGCCCTTAAGTCACTCCAATGCCCAGCATTCTCCAAACACCTACTTCTATCCCAGCTACATATTGCACACACCACCCTATATGAACCCTCATCCTGTCCCTCCATCTCCAATTTAGTCTCCTTCTATAACCCCCCTTGTCACCGCCGTACTACCAGTAAATACCTCCTTCAAGTATACAAACCCAACAAAAACACTGATAAGACCCTTTACAAATGCTCTGTAGCCCATGCTTGGAACTCTCTCCATCTCAACATAAGAAGCATTCAGCATAAATGCCTGTTTAAGAAAGAACTTAAACTTTTTCTCCTGAATACTTGGTCATGTCCTTGTCAACCCCCCACTTGAACTAGTCTCCCCTCATCTCATCGTATCTGCTTTTCCCTACCAACTCTTTGTTCTCCTTGAACTTGCTCTAGCAAACTGTATTCATACTGTACTCCTAGCAAACTGTATTCATACTGTACTCCTAGCAATCTGCATTCATACTGTACTCCTAGCAAACTGTATTCATACTGTACTCCTAGCAAACTGTATTCCTACTGTACTCCTAGCAAACCGTATTCATAGTGTACTCCTAGCAAACTGTATTCCTACTGTACTCCTAGCAAACTGTATTTATACTGTACTCCTAGCAAACTGTATTCCTACTGTACTCCTAACATATTCATACTGTACTCCTAGCAAACTGTATTCATACTGTACTCCTAGCAAACTGTATTCCTACTGTACTCCTAACGTATTCCTACTGTACTCCTAGCAAACTGTATTCCTACTGTACTCCTAACGTGTTCATACTGTACTCCTAGCAAACTTGTATTCCTACTGTACTCCTAGCAAACCGTATTCATACTGTACTCCTAGCAAACCGTATTCATACTGTACTCCTAGCAAACTGTATTCATACTGTACTCCTTGGTGTAATATTCTCTAAACCTTTTAATTGTTATTTGGTCTATGCTATATACTCTTCTCAAATTTTGGAAATTCTACTTAACTGTTATTTTACATATGCATTGTACTGCTGTGCACAAATGTTTGACTTGTATTATATTTCTGTGACCCTACTTTAATATTTTGTAAATATCATACTTGTATTATTTCTGGAACTTTTCACCTCGGGTCTCCACTGAAAATGGGCCCCTGACTCAGCTGGACTAACCCGATTAACAAATGTCAAATAAATAAATAAAATAAATATATGTCAACTACACTTGTGTCTGGTTATCTGTCTCCTTGAGAAAACAGTCCAGCAAAACCAATGAGAAACAGTAAGTAGTACAGCCCAGAGGAAATGCAAACAGGAACCATCTGGAAACAAATATAAAATCCACCAATACTTGGCAATAAAAGTGCTTTATTCATAGAATAAATCCAGTAAAATCCAGATAAACCCCGGGATTCATGAAGCTCGGCGCAAGGCCGGCGTAAGGTCTGCGCCAGCGGTGCAGTGAATAGCCGGCACAGTAGCGCCATATGCATATTAATGAGAGTGCACCGCAACCACAGACACGTGCGTAGTGTAAGTGAGCGAGCCCAGGTAGGATGCGTCTGGAGGCGTGTCTAAGCCGGCATGAGGTGAGCAACCTAATGTGCTGACAGCCACGGTCCGCCCATAATAGTAATGGCAGCAGCCAGGTCCCGTGCAGAATGAAACGCACGTAGAGTATGCAACATAGTACCCGTCCCAAATAAACAGAGAAGCAAATACAAGCCACGAAGGCTTAAGTGTACCCATCCAAGGAGCAAAGGATACGCATAAGACCACATTTGTCCCGCAATGCACCGTCAGTGGTTACACTCAGAGAAGGTGTACAGCAGCATGTCAGGCCGCACCGACATAGGAGCAGCGACTAAGGTCACCACCTGTCCCACTCTGGGTGGGGCAGTCTCTATGGGCAGTTGTGTCCCAAAAACGTATTTAAAATGGCAAATGTGCTAAGATTGTAGGACATAATGATATCCCGTATTTAATGTAATGGTAGCATGAATTGGTTATTTCTGTAACTGAAATACCTAAATGTCACAAGAAACAGAATAAGCAAGCAAACTGCCACAACAATAAGCTTTTATTTAGGCAAACAAGTGAAGTTCTATGCTATATAGTGACCGTGTGTATGTGTCGGCCTGTAAAGTCAGATGTGAGTCCCGGAAATATCCCAGCTTGGAAACTGGAAAAGGTGGCAACCCCAGTAGCGACATGGGCATGGTCACCAGGGTTACCAGCTGTCCCAATGTGCCATGGACAGTCCCTGATTGGACAGTTGTGTCCCTGCAACAATCGGAAAATGGAAAATGACCTCAGATCCCCTGCCAAAAATATTCCCGCAATATACATGTAATAGTAGTATAAAACATATACATTTGTATATGAAACACATACATGGCATAAGAAAATGAATAAGGAACCTAAATGCTTACAGAATAAGCTTATAGTATGGCAAACAAGTGAAGTTCTGTCAACTGCACTTGCCGTGGGTATGTGTAGTCCTGCAAATTCGAAGTTTCCACATAACATGCCCCACTATGGGCATTGGAAAAGGTGCCAACCATAATGGTCACAAGCAGTAGTGAGAGTACATAGCCGGGTAGCTGTGTTGACATAACAGTAAGGAATCAAGATACCTTAAACACAGGCAAACATGTGCATAGCAACATATCCCACACCCAGCAACGTCTCTGTCGCATACACTGGATGGCTATGTTGAAGTGTAATATCCAGAAGCAGAACCCATGCATTCAGATGTAATACACAATAGCCTCATTGTACATGTCAGTCCCACCCATGTACACCTGTGCACCCTAACCTGCTAGCATCAGTGTGCAGCTATACACCCACACACAATGTGCATACCTGAAATGTGGTAAGATGTTTGTGTTAGGCAATGCCACGCGGGCAAATACGTAGCCCACATGTCACCAACCCACCTCAGGTACAGATATGTAAATGGCTGCATGTGAATGTGTCTGCAGAATGTGTACATCCTGCATGTGGTATGTACCCGTTGAAACCATATAGGTTTGCATACGACACGGTGCACATAACTGTACACATGTGGACAAGTCGGGTTGTTGAACCACCGCATCGATGATTAGCTATGCAGTGAAGTCGATCACATATAGCGGAACACGTGCCTACCAAACAGGACGTCCTAACAGGGTGCTACAGGCAAAGAAGGGGAAGGTGGGACATCACATGTGGAGAGTAGCGTTGCCGGACGGCCAAATACACACGGTCAAGGTAAAGGACGGAACAACATGCACATGGCCGGATGGATGTTGTTCGAAAAATATATATAGAAACACATATGAAGTGCCAGTTTAGACTCAAAATACTATATAATGCATTGAATTGTACCATACAACATGGCAGTAGAACTAAGCCTGCATGTAATTGGTGAAGCTAAGCTGTAGTGTGATGGAATTCTGATCCTGGCAGTAACCAGTACAGCAGGCTTATGTCTGTCAGCATTAATTATCTGCTGGGTTACAGAACAATAAATGTATGTACATGCATAACATCACCCCTTCCCCTGAGGAGGATGGCCTTGTGAGCTCTATCGAAGATAACAGTACAACTCCTTACCAGAGAGACAAAGCAACGTATTAAGAAATTAACTGACTACAGTATCGCAACAGTCTAGGGTCCTTGAAACAGCTACAATCACAGAAGGACACTGTAATTGACAAGGTGCCTTGCAAGGCTGTGTTATTCTCATGGGAAAACATTTTAAAAGCACGACCCCAGCACCCACGTATGTATAGACTATTGTGGACCATAGTGATGGAAATGCCCTGTGACCGACCACGTCAGTAAGGTGGGCAAAAGCTGATTGTAAACACTATATAAAGAAACTGCTTACTGTATAGAGTCAGACAAAACTCTCATACTTGGACTGTATATTATTTAGCCTGCCTGTGTACACTACTAAAACTTTCTGAACCCGAGCCTCCTGTGTTATTGACTGTCATTTAGAAAAGCCTACTGATAACTACAGTCTGGTTTTAACAACTTATTTGACATTGTGTTCCTTGTAATCCGGAATTCCCTTGGTAAGCTACAGGTCAGAGTGCATGGCTGGTTAGACATCTACGCAGGAGAATTTGCCTAAATGGTTCTTCTTGAATGAAAAGACCTCCGACTGAATTGTTGTGTGTAAAGAGGCTGTTTACTGTCCGATCTGTGGCTGAAAAGCGGAAAACTGGATCCCAAGAAGAAATCGTGCAGCCTTAAACAGGAGGCTCAGGTAAGGAGTGTTTGCCTCTTTGTCTCTATTGTAGATCAGGGACCAGACTACATTGTGTTTCTGTTAACAGTTGTGATAGCGGGTCGAAGACCTATCCAAATACTGTTAAATCTGAACATAGGTCAGGGGAACACACAGCAGAGTAAATAGTCATTGTAGACACTACAGTGGATACAGGGAAGGAGACACCACGTGGTATGAGAGAAGGGTACGTAGCAGTCGTGTAGAGGATATGGGAGATTATTGAAGAAACAGATCATGTGATCCGCGTTTGATGGGTGACGTGAAGTATATGCAATCGCAGAGAGCACATAATGTGAGTTATCCAGCAAAATGGGGTAATAAATATGACATTGATGGCATATTACACAAAATATCATTACTGAAACATTGTAATCCCTGAAAATGTGATGCACATGTTCTAGGGTAAACACCTGTTCCACCCTGAGAGGGACAGTCCCTCTTGGCCAGTTGTGTCCTGCAAACAAACCGAACAAATGGCAAATGTCCTGATATCTCAGGACAAACATTTCCCAGATATCTTTCAAAATGGTAGCATAAAACAGTAATTTTGTATCTGGAACAACAAAATATCATAATAAACAGAATAAGCAACTGTAATGCTACAACAATTGGTCACTCTCCTGGCAAAAAGTGAAATCCTGTCCTATGTACTGGCCGTGGGTATGCTTTTTCCTGAAAATTACACGCTCGAACATTAATGTCCCACATTGTGCATTTGAAAAGGTGGCAGCCCTAAGATGTGCAGGCGACAAAACAGCGACAATTGGGTATCCGTCATGCACATAGGTGGATTGAGGTAGTGAACCAAGGGAACAGAACACTACAAATGGCAAAGCATCATACGCACACAGAGAAGATCATAATACAGTAGTACCGATAGGCCCCCACAACCCCTACCACCTCCGATACCACATCCAGGATATGAAGCGGAGGGCAGGCTAGTCCCCACACGCTATCCTGTGGCAACAGAGGTATCACAACGACCAAATGTAACAGAAGCTATTGAAACCACATCCCGAACTCGTAACATACCTAGGGACACCCGAGTAAGAAGACAGTCACTAGAACAGAGTGAGGATATCTGTCAATTAATTGAAGTACCGAACCCTCATGCAGGACAGGAAGGCCAGGACCCAACCCCGTAGTGTATAGACCGTGGACACCAGAAGATATCTGTAAAGTCACAGAGGGAATTCCCCATCTACAAAGTAATCGCTATTCACCATGCAATACCCCTGTATCTTCTGATCGGAAAACAAAGGGGGAATGGCGGATGGTACAGTATGTACATGCTGTAAATCATGTAATAATACTTAGGGTAGCGATGGTGCCAGACCCACACACTATATTCAATGCTATGAACACGCCACAGAAGTATCTTACCGTGGTACATATAAGCTATGCTTCCTTTGCAATACCTATACATCCAGATAGTCCGTATTGCTTTGCATGTACATTCAGGGTAACAGATACAGCCATACCTGGCTATCGCAGGGATACTGTGAAAGTACAACGATATTCCCACAGGAGATGGCTAGCAACATTCCGGTGTTAACTCCACCCGGGGCCAGTCAAGTTCTACTTTATGTGGATGATATCCTGCTTGCGGCCCCTACCCAGCAGCAATGTATGGAAGATACAATAGCATTATTGAGATATCCAGCAGAACAGGGACATAAAGTAAGCAAGCATAAATTGCAACTACAGAGAATACAGGTCAAGTACCTGGGATATGTGGTATCCAAGTAGGGTAGAACATCACATGACGATAGGAAGGTAGCAATTTCATAAGCACCCAAGCCAACTAACAAGAAGGGAATGAAGTCCTGTCTGGGCCGACTAACATTTGTCAAAGCTGGTTACCAAACAATGCTTTGGAATCCGCTGTTAATCTTTAATACACCTATGGCAGCACAACACATACTACACTGGATTACAGTAGCAGAAACAGCTTTCTGCAGACTAGAACGATTGATAGCTTCAACATCTGTAGTAGGTCTCCTGAATAATCATAACACATGTTGTCAGACTGTAAATTGTAAGCGGAGATATATGACGTCAGTCTTGATGCAACAGCATGGAAGTAAGCAACGCTACATAGCTTACTACTCATTGCAGTTGGACACTGTGGCATGGTCAGTGCCACATTGTGTACAGGCAGTTGTTGTAGCACCCATGGCAGTACAGGCCCCGGCCTTAATGTTACTAGACCACCCTCTCACTGTGAGAATGTCTCATGCAGTTGTGATCAGTCTGCTGCAAGAGAAGATACCATTCCTGACCCGTGCTAGACATTTGTCTTGTTTGACCATACCACTGAGTCAACCTCATATGGTGATTGAACATTGTACAACATGAAACCTATCAACGTCACGTCCGACACCTGTGTATGGCACACCACACAGTTGCCTATACGAAATGGATTAAATAACTACACACAGACATGATATCACTGATATACCCTTAGATGATGCAGAGGTGACAGTTAATGTGTACGGATCATGTAGACAGAGTCCTACAGGAACGAATCAAGTAGGTTATGCAGTAGTTATTGATAATGAGATTGTAGACGCCCAAACCCTGCAGCATAACGTGTCTGCTCAAGCAGCAGCATAGATAGCTTTAACACGTGCTTGTACTGTAGCGGAAAACTGATGTGTGGACATATGTCCCGATAGTCAGTATGTTGTCTGTACAGTGCATGTTTATGAGCAGCAGTGGAAGAATAGGGGAATGATAACATCCACCGGTAAACCGATTAATCATGCGCAATTGATCTTGAATGCATTAGACTCCATTCAGTTACCCACTAAAGTAGGTAATTGTAAATGTGCAGGTCATAGAAAGCAACAGGATAACAGTAGGAAAGGTAAGGCATGAGCTCATGCATCTGCAAAACAAGCAGCCTCACACTTGGAAAGTGTTTGTGTGAATGAAGAATGACAAACCTCAGACAGTTTAGATGTAGAAATTTTACAAACAATGCAAACATCAACTACGAAAGCAGAAAAGCCGACGTGGGTATGACGAGGAGCAATCCTTGAGCACGGACTGCACATATCCACAGTGATAAAGCCAATATTAACGTCTAATGTATTCAGATATGCGGCTTTGTGGAGCCATGGGTAGAGACATGTCTCAACAGGGGGGATGGTACATTTGGTTAACAGAATACCCCTAACATAATGGAATTACGAACCACATACAAACATCATGAGCAGCGTGTCACATTTGCAGTAGATATCATGCACAGGGAGCATTTAAACCGAAGGGAGTGAGTTTACCTACACCACCATAACTGCTCCGCATTATTTGTATGGAGTTCATACATCTGAATAAATGTGAAGTGAACAAATACTGTTTAGTGATTACACATATATATAATCAAAATGGGTAGAAGCATTCCCAACCATGAACCCGGATGCAGCAGCAGTGGCAAAGGTGCCAGTAAAATAAAGTCTCCCTAGATCTGGCATGCTGTAAAGAAGCTACAGTGACAATAGAACACATGTAGTGAACCAGACAATCACGCAACCTGGGGGATTATTTTGTATTTCCATGAATGTAAATTGG
>NC_056749.1:183683321-183688321 GCF_019279795.1 Protopterus annectens
TTCCCTCTTTGCCAGGGCGTAGGCATATGGAGTGCGCCTCGTCTACCTACTGGGGCTGGCACAAGCGTGTTCATGGCGCTGAACGCCCTGTGCCTGTGCTTGCCTTGGCAGTTGTGGCGGGCTTGGTGGCCCTACACCATTATGTCCCTGCAGCAGCTGTTTCCGCAGAATCATATTGTGTAGCATACAACATACTATGAATATGTGGGCACATGTGCCTGGAGAGTACTGCAAGGCTCCACGGATGTATCCAAGCACGGAACCGTGATTTCAACATCCCAAACACACGCTCTATGATTATTCTGGTTTGTGCGTGTGCCTCATTATGGCGTTCTTGCATGTGTGTGTGTGCATTTCTGATGGGTGTCATCAGCCACGGCTCCAGTGCATAGCCAGCATCCCCACAAGGTGACCTTGTGTGATGTCCCCTGGCGAATACCTGATACAGCTGTGAGGCATGCCAGATATGGGAGTCGTGGTAGCTTCCAGGGCTGCCAGCACACACATCCATGATAATGCCCTGCGCATTGCACACGACCTGGCAATTGCTGGAGGGTATCCTTGCAGTTTATGTAGCGTCTACCCTGCTCCCCGGGCGGTGACTTGATTTCTATGTGTGTACAGTCGATCGCACCCAGTACCTCCGGGTATTGTGCCACACGGTGGAAGCGGCGCATATTGCTAGCCAACTCCTCCTGAGATCTGGGGAAGTTTATATACTCATGGGCATGTCGTAACATGGCATCCAGGAACTGGTGTAGTACCCTAGATGCTGATGCCTGTGAGATACCCATTATATCCCCGGTTGGCCTTTGGAAGGTACCTGTAGCCAGTATTCACAAGCTCACACATACCTTTGTGTCCACT
Source organism: Protopterus annectens (assembly GCF_019279795.1). NCBI lineage: Eukaryota > Metazoa > Chordata > Ceratodontiformes > Protopteridae > Protopterus > Protopterus annectens. The sequence goes on from NC_056749.1 coordinate 183,684,189, forward strand.
GGGATGGGCTCCCCTCTGTTTTCTCTTGTTCTCAGGCATGGCTGGCACAGCTCCACTATTTGCTGTAACGTGTCCCTGTCCACCCTGTAGCGCTCTACTATCTCCAGGTCTTGCAGCCCCTGGTAAGTCACCCTTGGTCTGAACACTCTCCTTCTCCTGTGAGGCCTACGGTAGTTGTCGGCACCATCCTCCGCAACTCCGTCTGTCTCTGCCACATACCTATGCATCACGGCCATGGCGGCACCCACCATATACATATTAAAAGTTCCCCGTGTGTTTACACCCTACGGTGCGGCGTTTGGGAAATCGCGCTGTGTGTTGTGTGCATTCACACTTTATACTGTTGTGCTGTATACCGGTGATGTCATTGGGTGTGTCTGTGCAGCCGTATCCATGGATTATTTTCGGTGTTTTACGGTTGCAACTGCAACGGTATTGCCTTTAGTGTTACATTACAGTTGCCTGCATTGGCTTAGCTTTGCATCTTACATTACTGCATCCTGCAGGCACATGGCATATGATGCATTTTATCTGCAGCCGCAGTTATGCTACCTCTGTACTTGGCTGTGGTATTTCGGTTCTTTGCTCTTTGCATTGCTACTACATCCCCTACTATCTTTGCATTCATATGCCTCCCCTTTCCCGTTATGCAGGAGTCTGCATGCAGAGTTGTCAGCTGCCGCCGTTTGCCCTTCCTGGATTGATTGGTGTTGATTGCTCATTACGGCTCCAATTACACTGCTTCCGCATTTCCTCATATTCTCCGCATTACCTTCCTATATCCGTGGTTGTTGACGGGGAGGCCGTCACATGACTGGGTTGGGGAACGTAGTCATCCTCGTGCACATGCATCTGTGCACGCATTATGTACTCTCAGCGCATCTATTTCCTCACACGCCAGTCCTGCTGCTGTGATGTGCATTATACAGCCCAGGTTTGCTGGCCTCCAATATGCTTCCTCCTACAGTGGCACACCCCTCTGCGATTGACATGTATCTCGTGTAGGCCACTCCTCGGTGTAGTACCACTGCGCCGTTTGGTCCATCCTTACACTGGCGCCAGCTTTGCGATTCACTATTATCTGCCTCATTTGCATGGCATTGACTGCTAATACATGGTTACGGCGCCGAACACTGCCACCACTCCTTGACAACCCTTGCGCTGGGGTTGAGGCTTTCCATACATAGTATGGTGTGTGGTGGCTGTACAGCTGATGTGTATTATACAGCTCTTTTAGGACATTGTCATATTATTTCATTGCTTTGCACCTTCTGTACACATATCCAGGGGTTCTGCTGTGGTTTCTACGTACATGACATTTTTGTCATTATTTACAGTTCGTGCATGTTTTCTTTGGACATTCTCGGTGCCTTTCGCCATTGGCATATTGCACCTGTATGATACCTGACGTTGACAGCCTTCCGTTACTCCTTGGTCATGTTTGGGTAAATGTAAACCGTTTTTTTCGGTTTACATTGCCGTCTTACGCTTCACGCATGCCCACCGTGGATCGCTATTTGCCTTCATTTGCATGGTGCAATACCGCACACAGTGTGATTAGCATACCTACGCCGGGGGCGGCGCAGGTCCGGCGCACGCCGGTAGTGCACGTGGGATTGCTTCATACCTGAATCGCTCGGTGGCCATATTTGGCTTTATAACGCCGATGCTATGCTGGCGCCTGGCGCAAGGTTCATGAATCCCGGGGAAAATGTAGATAAGCGCTTTTGTTCCAAAAATTATATGTAGTTACAAGGAATTTCATCAGATATATTTAATAATTACACTGTTTAAATAGTGTGTTAAAAGGGCCCCTTTTTTCACATCATTCAGGTTAAAACCGTGAGACCCAATCAATAAGCAATATGCACTACACCCCCCTTTTTTTACACACCCATAAGACAGAATACTACTACTAAAAAGCAATAGCGGTATATTTAACCATAAAAAGTTATAAAAACTTTGTAAATACATAAACAACTATCAAATTATTTTAACGTCAGAACACTATTAATTGTCTTGGCAGCTTCATTTAAATGCCAAGTTCTGGCCTGGTTTAAATTAGTCTGTCTCAATTAATAGTGTTTCGAAGATAAAACCATATTCCCTGTCTAGTGTACACCCATCCTGTTGCGGTCTGTGCCAGCCCTTTACCACTGTTGACTCCAATCCTCCACATCATCATTTATGTGCCTTGTCTTTCTGTCCAGCCCATGTTTCATCCTCCTGGTGTACCCACAGACATCCCATTTGTTTGTACTATTCTGCATTTGCTCATTTGCACCCACAGACTAACCTTCCTCAAATTTTCTTTTACTGTTTCCCTGTCAGAATTCTTTTCACCCTTTTTCTCTCTCTGTGTATAAATTTGGAGACCAATCTCTGCAGAGAGAACCATACTTTTCTTCTCAAGGGCTCTTTCCTATCTGCTTCACTTTTGTGTGTACCATAGTTAGCTGTATTCCATCGTTTCAGTTTTCCTATGCTCCTCGTTCCTTTCCTTTAATGAGAATAATTGTCCAGTTTATTAGACACCGAACAGTTGTTTATACTCTGCAATAAGTAACTCCTGTACTGCAGTTTCCATCATTCTTCTATAGTTCTGATTTGGGGTCCATGCTATAGCGGTATTATACCATCTAGATTATCCAAAGGACCTCACAAGATCAGCATAAGCTGGCACACAGCTGTTGCAGATAAGACGCTTGCTCTTCTGAGTAGATCTGGCTTACTCAGGTAATATCAAGTAGCTGGTTTGCTGAACTGACCTTTTCCCTTCATCTGAATGGAGCTGCCTGCTTCATTAAACTGAGCTCATATTTTGTTATTTACATATGCTTTCCTCTGCTGTGTAGTCACTGTATAGTACAACCCTTGCTCATGCAAACAATAAATCTCCATGAAATGCTGTACAGTAGGATCTGAAGGACCTGGTAATGAAGCCTTTGAGCCACTCTGAAACCTGTTAAGAGAAGCCTTCAACCAACTCTATATCTGTTTTCACACCAAGCATTATGTGAGATTTACTGCAAACACTGTATATTTTGGCTTCAGCTTAGTACCCATGTTGGTATATTTTGGAGGTGTGTATGATGTAATCATGAGGGGATGTACAGCAGCTAAAAGTATGTGTGGTATGCTGTGGCACAAACAAGCTCACATGCATGGACACATGCTCATTCTCCACTAGCTGCAGTGATTTCTTACCATATGGCTGGTACATGGATCACCTTGCCACAGTGACTGTACCCTGAAAAGTAAAACCAAAAAAATAATGTAGGTACATGCAAGGGCAACCATCTATATAACTGCATGTGCAATTTTGAGGAAAGGCAATATCTTCTGACCCCTAGGGGGCCATTGTCTAGTAGTGCTATATGAGCTGGTTACTTATGCTAGGGTGACCTCCTTTCTGATTCTAAGAATACCTTTGAACATTTTATCTACTTGGGTAAAAGAAAGTAGCACAACTATGGTTAAGTCTTAGTCATTTGGCTGCACTGGTGATCTGCAGTGCGTCTCAAGGGAACCATGACCTTATACTGTGAGTTCATGGGAATGAGTACTTGCCATAATGCCACCTGGTAGGGGGCTAAACTTTCTGATGATGCTATCGTGTAGTAAGTGTCAATGAGTTTTTACATGCCTTCAAGCTGTGATGCCAGGGATGTGAGCAACTACCCTAATGTTACCTCAGGGGGTGCTTGTATTTACAGTGGTACCATAGTAATGTCCACATCTATTGGATGGCCTCTAGGGTGGTGAGCTACATAATACATGCGTTATACAGTAATATTTCTTGAAGTGCCCGTTGCCCATATATTACTTTGCCACAAAGTGACGTTCCCTACTAACACCTTGGAGAGAAGGTTGATTTCATTGAGACACCTGTCTTGTCACAATATTACATGCTTTAGTGTATCTTATCTTTTTTGGGTTGCATTTTATTTTTTGTATCTTGTAGTTTGTGCAGCTCTAACACATGAATGTTATGTACTTTGCAAACTCTGTACCTTTTTTACTTAAGACACGTAGTATCTCTGTGTCGAGCAATAATGGCAGCCTGTACTACCTTTCATGATGAATTTGCAATACTTTTCCTACTGGCTGATTACGCATTTTATTTAGTGGAT